>NC_052019.1:71908657-72240237 GCF_015832195.1 Motacilla alba alba | reverse complement strand
ATTTATCTTCTCCAAGGAACCTTAATTAGAAGCCTTGACAGACTTTGTAGAGAAATGCATCTTGCAGAAAAACTGCTTAGACAAATTCTCTGGATGCCTCACTGCTGTCCTGCAATATTCCTCTCCAGACATCTCTCCTGACCTGGGCCCATCTGAACAGCCCAAGGCCTTCTGCCTGCAGAAACTTCTTGAGCACATGCTCACACCTCTCGTTACAGTCAACAAGTCCAACAAACACCTCCAGAGAGTGCATGGTAGCCCACAGTAGTCTTCTGACCTTCATGAGAAGTAGCAGTTCTGCTACATGCACCAGGTGAGGCAAGAAGTGGTGACCACCATGTCACCTCTGTTCCCACTGCTGGATGTTGTACATTGCCCTTCCAACTGTGCTGCTGAGGGTGCAGCTCAGACAGCACACACATCCAAGAGAGATGCCGGCCATCAAACAGGTCCGAAAGGCCAACATTCCAAGTAGGCACCACTTTTTCCTGGTTTGCAGGTGACACAGTGCTGTTTCTGAGCCAGCTTTCCAAATGGGACACTCCACCTATGCTTACATGTAGCTACATTTTACATAAAGAGTTCATGCACTATGGACATTCAGCTTGATGTCTGCATCTCAAATCCTGATACTTGATTGTCTTGCCCATTTCCTCCCAATTAAACCAATGTCAGCTCTGGGGCATCAAGAAGCCAAACCCATGACCCTTACTGGCTGATCTGCAAGAATAAACCCCACAGCTGCGTCTAATGAAACACTAGGGTTTTAAGCAAGTAGTCAGTTCATTACTATTTACTATAGACTGTTCTAAATACCCCAAGTCCTATGGCTAGATTTTTCTAGTGATGTTAGAGCAAGAAAAATAAATTTCTTGGAAACTGCTTGAAGCTATTTTAGTTAAGAAACCAAAGACGTAGACATGTACATATCCCTACAATTTCAATTCCCGCTGCTGTCACCAGCATCATGCAGCTGTCCTCCTGTCTATTCACATAAAATGAGAAATTAGGAAATCCATTTGCCCATACTGCAGTTGGAAAAACTGGGACTCAGCAGATTAAGGTGCCTTCTCACCCACATTGGAAGAGCTGTTAGAAGCACTTAGGCAGAACCAGGCATCAGCTGGGACAGGGACACACAAGCACCAGAGCCAGTGGTTCTGGGCTCTGAAGACAATCACCCAGATTTGCTTGGAGAGAGAGAAACCCCAGGCAAGAAGCAAAGACAGTAAAGGAGACAAGTCCAGTTTGCCATGCCACAGCAGATTCAGCTGTTTGGTATTCCCAGCCAAGAAACCATCTTAGCGACGCACACAGCTTCCCTGGGTGAGCAGTGTCAGGGCCCCCATGCATCCCAGGACAGCTGCACAGGGCAGGTGGGTCAGTGCAACGTTCTGGATCCCCCCCCACAAGGATCCCCACCTCGCCCAACCCTGACTATCTCTGAACAGCCGAGCCCATCTCCTGTGTTCCAGGGAATTTTTCTAACCGTGAGCAGTTTATGCGCATTTCCCTGTGTGCCCATTCCATCGCTCAGCTCCAACAGCTCATCGCCCGGACATACTCCCAACAGATGCCATCACACACAGCTAACCAAGCTGCTCTTTCCAGCCTTGTCTCTTGAGATGGTCACTGCTGTCCTCTTTCCTCATCTGTCCCCGTTGCCATCATCTTTTCTGAGCCTTGCACAGTATTTCCTAGCCTTTATGTGAAGTAACAAAATAACAAAACTATACATTGATAAAAAAAAGCAATGCTGTCCAAAAACAAACAAACAAAAAATAACCTGCAACGCCCCACACCAAAAATCACCACCACCACCAAAACAAAACAACCTAAGGGAACTTGACAGAAAGCAGTAGGGCTGCATTTCAGCACTTTTCTAAGCCTTTTCAACAGTCTTTACACTAAAAGAAGCAATAGCTTTAAAGTTATTTGATACAAAACACCTCTGTAAAGAGAGCCAGAGTGCTGCAGACTGGCCTCACAAGAGCAACAGCACTTCCAGGTGTAGGTACCCTCACACTGTTTTCTCAGACCATTCCAGGTACATGCTCGCACCAATGGGGGAAAATACCGGAACCCAACCAGTACCTAGCACCCGTGGATAAGCATTACCGTACTAAGCCCAGCTCGGAACACCTTCACACAGATCTGCAGCCTCTCCAAGAGCCTCAGGGAAGAACACTGACACAAGGGGAAATGAAGAATTGGCCAAACCAGAGTGACAAGGCAATCACACGATCATCATTAAGGTGATAATCTATGGCCAGCTGCTACTCAGACACCCCTCCTATCAACAGCTGGCCACTGACCTCACACAACTTCACAACCTCTTTTTTCAAACATTTTTTCAGATATTTCCATCCCTTTAAACCCACTCCTGCTCGTAGCTAAGTAGGTAATTTGCTATCCCCACCTGCTATGTAAATTGATTAATCACAGGCAAACAGAAGGCTGGTTCCCGTGCCGAGGAGGAAAGAAATCTGTATCAACTGTTCTTTGTGACACTTGGGTTTCAAAAAACTTCCACCAAAGCTAAACCTTCAGCCTGTGCTCCAGCTCCAAACTTCAATGTCCTTCTTTCAGAAAGCTTATAAATTCCCTGAACATCACAGCACAAGAAACAGAAAGATTATTTTCTTTATTTCAGCCAAACACCATAAACATTCCGTCAGGCACAGAGGGCTACACAGATGGTTCCCGAAGGGAATGGACCATCTTTCAAGGGCCAGTTGCAAAGTGACACCATCACTTTGTCACTCCAGCCTCCCACTTAAGGCAGAGTTGGAAGTCCTTCATAAAGCAGCATTCTGCAGATGGCAACGTTTACACATGATGTATATCACCTTTAGGGAACCTCAGAGGTTTTACAGCGTTAAGGATGTCCCTGGCACTGCCATCCATCACAGGATCAAAGTGAGAAAGCTATGAAGGAACCCTCCCTGCTGGTGAGGCAGTCAAACTCTGTACTTTGCCAAGATGTACTCTCCCAGCACTCAGCAAGCCCAGGGATCATCAGGACAACCCCTGAAAGCAGCAGCAGTATACATCCAACAGAGTAACTTCACCATTACAAACTCCTCATCTACTCCTCACAGAACCCTCTCTGACAAGAGGAAGGCACATCCCTTAGCTGATGGCAGCTGTGTTGAGTGATGGTCTCAGATGCTGGAATGGGCTGAGAAGCTAAGTGCTGTTTCCTGAGCCCAGGAACTCTGTGCAGCTGCCAGACATCCACAGGAAACCCTGTCAGTGGGCACCTGGGGTCAACGGCTCCCCAGCCCAAGAGTACTGGGGTGACACAAGAAAGCTGCAGCCGGTCACTGCCCAGTAGGGCCCTAAACAAACCTGTACCCCTGGAGAATTCCATAGGAGCTGTGGATCAGTGCAAGTGCCTGGTCCACCACTGTGACCTACAGAGCCACGAACCTGTGCCAGCAGGGCCCTCCTTTGCCACCAAACCTCCAAGGTGCTGCCAGTTTTGTTACAGACAGGAGCCACTGACAGGCTCTCACACCCTCAGAGAAGGATGAAGACACTTTTCTTCCTCACCAGACACTACATACCCAAGCTTACTGATGGCCAAAATTCCTTTGAAGCATTTCTGCTGAAAACTTATGTTTTATTACACACAGAGCCCTTCACATCCAACCTACCAAGGACTGCAGAAACACTTCTACAGTTGCAGCTGGACGGCCCCAGCCCAGAGGACATGTTTCCAGCTGTTAAACACCGCTCATGGATAACACACAGCTTGCTCAAGACATGACTCATAGCAGCTATGGGCCATGAGGGTCAGCAGGACAGCAAGGCTTGGGAGAGCTGCTGCAGAGCAGCACAGTGCCAGGGTTCATGGAACTCTTCTGAAAGAGGATGCTAGCAGTGCCTGTCACACACCATGGCAGCAACAGGCAAGGCCAAAGACTCACTTGACCAACACATACATGCAAGTATTACACAATCAGACACACACTACCTGTAGCAGACAGTGGGCCTCCTGTTCACTGACACCCCTACGTCAAGCACTACCCATCTCCTACTCTGACTAGTTCAGAAGTACAGCTTTACAATTAACGACTAAAACACAATCTGCCATGACTAGCAGTGTGGCTGGTCCATGTAAGAAGAGACAGGTTATAAACCTCGCTAAACTCACTCTCCTCCCTTACTCCCACAAAAGCTGCTTATCCCAAGGCAGCAGCATTCACCTCCTTAGTCAGCCCTCAGGTAGTAACTCCTTTATGTTCTGATACAGTCTCTCCCTCTCTCAGCACCTTATTCTCTCTTCCCTCCTCCCACTCAGCCCATGCAGAAAAAAAAAAAAACAACAAACAAACAAAAAAACCCCCGAAAAACCCCAAAACAACAACCCACAATAATCTTTCCATCCCTCCTACAAGCATGTGTTTATCTCTTTATTTTTAAATGTTACAGCTTCCCAACATCTGTCTCTGTGTGGTGTAATCTTACTGATGAAATATTTCATGTTTTCCTTGAGCTCTCATCAATATGTCTCTGGGTTATCAGCTTAGCAGATGGAGACAGAGAAGGAATAACCTCAGCTTACCTGGGTGATTTCTTCTTAAGTACATACTTATTCTACTCCAGGACAAGACTCACAGCTACTGCAGCAATGCAATATGATCTATCTCTGTAGCAAACTACATTCTCCCCTCTAGCACCACGTATGCCCTATTGCACTGCCATCTTCCCCTCGGAATCTCCAAGTTCTTCTCACTGAAACCTAGTATTTCCAACATCATTTCACAAAGACTGAGCAACTCAGGGAGGCACTGAGACCACCAGAAAAGCCACCTGCCTAGCCAGGAGCTGCACCTCCTTTTCCCATACTAGACACCACTGATACTGTTGATCTGCACAGCTCTTATCCAGGTGACTTTTCCTTACATTCCCAAAGAAATGCCACTGAGACACTTCTGGGATGTCCAACCTACTGCAACGCTTTACAATGCACATACCCCAAAAAACCGCCACTTTTCCCACTTCATGTTTTAGAGGTTCCTCTCTTCTCCATGTAGGTAAACACTCCAGCGATTTTAATAAGCAAAGAGGTTTCCTTAATACTATCTCACCACTATGGAACACAGCCTCCAAAAGCCTTCCTTCCCTTTTTGCAGAGGCAGGCTCTGTGTTAGCCCTCTGATGTAACCAAAGACACTTGACCATGACATTACCCATCACCAGACCGGCTGTGTGTGACTAAAAGGAGGCAGGTAGAGACCTCACCTTTACCACTTGGCTATTCCTACAGCACAGAAGCACTGCTCTGCACCCAAAGAAGTCCCCATCTGAGCAACACTGCGACCCTCATTTCCTGAGCACTAACGCAGGCACCAGCCCAGGGCACAGCCTGCAGCCACAAAGCGTCTGAGAAAACCAATTCTTTGTATCAGCTCAACAGAGGTTTCGGCCAAGTCACCAAATGCCTGCCATCTCATTCTAACTCCTGGCCTCAGCTGTGCATTCAGCACAGAAACAAACTCAAGCGCTTGGAAGTACTGTAAGGAGGAAGTGCACTCAGCAGGAGCAGCATTCCACCACAGGTCATCGCACCTGTCTGCATCTCCATGGACATTTACCGTGTCCCTGCCACATCTGGCAGCACAGAGGTCCAGTGCCAGCCCCTGCCCCAAGGAGCAGCTCCAGGGGATGCGTGGGCAGTGCTGCTGCGGGGAACCCCAGGTACAGAGTCTGCAGGAACTGAGCCCAGCATGCCACAGCTCAGCCCAACACACCACAGAATGAGAGCTCAGCTGAAGGGTATTTGCTGTATGTTAGGGCATGTTGGGGGGGAGGGTTTTTATTTATTTGGTTTATAATCCTATCTGAATAAAGGTAAACACATAGGGATTATAAATGAAATAAATCTGAATCAGGATAGAATGGGGGTGGGAGAAAAAAATCTCAAGAGGGTCAGGAGATAATGAAGATTATACCTCAATATTGGGATTATGATGTTAGTTCTTTATTTCAATAAAACTGGATAGAGATCTTTTATATCAGGGACAGAGCTTAGCTGTAAGGACAAAGTAATCTTCTGGGAATTATGCACACAAGCTCAACATCATTTTTATTGGATGGCTGATGAACTGGAAAACTCCAGGATAGCCTGGTTTTAATTTGTAATCTTAATTTTCATATAAATCAGTACAGTTGGAGGAAGGGGGGCAGATGTACAGGGACTCTGATGCTGTGCTAATATTGCAGCATTAAGACAGCACATGCATTAGGCTACAACTGTAACTCATCTACTATCTGATCCTGTCTTTCTGTCTATCCATCTGTCTTCCATCTTCACATTTATCTATCATTTCCCCACCAAAAAAATCTCAACAATGACCCAAGAGCAGAAGAGACTCAATGTAACATTTCATCCAGCAAGGTGCATCCATAATACACCTATAAAGCTCTCGCCTAGTAACATCCAGGTCGAATTCCTGGCCTCTGAGATACAGGTACTCCCACCTACAGCTTCTCCAAGTGCTCACTTAACACAACTACAACACCAGTGAAACGGACCATCTGGCTCCCCACCCCAGCATTTAGTCTCTGCCTCAATCCACTAGAAATTGTTTGACATCTCTGCTTTTTTCTTCTGCAGAGTTCAGTTATTTTTCCTGCCTCCATCACCTCTTTCTTCAGGAACAAGAGAGGAAAATACAAGTGAGATGGGACTGTGACAGACCAGTCGTGGGTCCAAGAACAGAGCACTGGTCTCTTCAGCAGCTCTGTTGCACAGGGTTTGCACACACAGAGAGCAACTACTTCCTAGCAGTGCCGAGCCGCACAGCCATCAGTAGTGACTGACTGCCCTGGAATGGATCTATTCCATCATTAACAAGCACTGGACTGCAGTAGCTGTTGCCTGTACTCCTCTACCTTCCTGCTAAGTACCAAACCCACAGCACCGATGGAACAGCTGCTTTCATAAAGGCAGCAATAAACAAAGGAGCTCCCACAACTCTCCAGCACCTGAGCATCAAAACAAGATATCCAGGGGAAACCTGAAATGCAAAAAAAGCTTTGTACTTCCTTATGTAGATATCCTGTAATCTTAGTCTTTAACACATTGCCACTGGTGCTGAGAGAGAGAAAAACAGAACTCCAAACTTCTCCTTCCACTCCCCAATATGCAGCAACTGTGAAACATAGAATGGGCAAAGCCAGGTTTTACAACCTGCTTGACAGTAAAATGGTGAGTGAGTAACAGAGGACAGTCTGACTGACTCGTACATAATCTTACAGAGTAAGTTGCTTAATTTTATTCCAGTCAGGAATGCTTTAAATCAATTCCCACTTCCACTTTTGTTTCTGAGATGACACAGCGACATGCTGGCAGAAACACTGTGTGAGCAAGTAGGACAAAGGGCTTGATGCCTTCCGCTGTTCCTCCTCCTTCCCTATCATATACATCTCTCCAAGTTTTTCCCCCACCTCAATCCTCACCTCTGGAGAGCCAACAGGACACCCAAAGTAGCAGCAGCAGCCACCACAGTGGTGCAATGAATCACCAGTGAGCCTGCAAATAGTGTGGAAAATCCTGCCAGATAATGCAATTGCATCAAAGCAGCAGATCAAGATGTGTGTCAAGATGTGATCAAGATGATATCTTATTCTGGGCTCCCAAAGAGCCTCCAAGCGTCTCATCAAGCCTTCCGAAAAAACCAGGCAGTTGTACACAGACAGACAATTCCGGCTGCAAGTTAGTCAGAGGGATGAAGGGAGGGGCAGGGCAGAGATGAGGATCAAACGGTCAATTAATATAACAGCTCAAGATTAACAAGGAGGTGCCCCAAGACACTAAGACCAGAGTTACTTACAGTCATTAGTCATGATTTAGAGAAGAAGCTGAGAAATGAGGTGACGACCTATGCAGATAACACCAACTCATTTGGATTAGTCCAACCTATAGAGGACTTGAGGAGCATGGAATAGATGAAAGACAGAACAATTACAGCAGCAAGTAATGAGCACTGGGACCAGTAATGTCAGTGCTCCCATGCCAAATCCCAGGCAGAGATTACAGCAGAACTGAGAAGCCAGCACAGTTTTTGGGACAGCAGGACGAGGAACCTGTCTCTGTAATGGTACAGACAAAGAACACAGAAGTGTGCTGGAAGTCATACTGAAACCTGGCTCCAGACACAAACATGAGCACAGGTGCCCTATTAAGGGGCTCAGATTTGGGTTTTTTCCTCTAATGACACAATCATTTCAGAAAATGATGGAGGTGATTACACTCAGCGAAGTTGAAAGGCAGCCACACAAATTCAAGACGAAAATACTTTTTTGTATTTTTGCTGCTTGTCCTTCAAACTCATTGTATCTAACTTTGTTCAATTTTGTACATAATAAAACCAGGACAAAACCACGCATTTCCATCTCAAACAGGTGCCATAAGCAAGGCTTTATCTTTTGAAATAGCCACCATTCATCACATATCGAACATGGTAACAATTGGTTTTACCACTCTGCCTTGGTCACTTTGCAAATGCCCATTCTGGAAGGTTTTTTTTCCTTTTTAATTTTTCCCTGGAATATTTGGGCTGCTTATCACCAGCAAGAAGTCAGAAGATTGCCACATCATTCAGTGTAATGTTCTCATGTTTCTGCTGCATTACTTCCTGACAGCACAAGTATACAGAACATATGACACTTCCAAGACATTAATTTTATCACACTGCTATATCTAGGTATACATGGATCACCAGCGATGCTAAATGAACAAGTTAAAAAAGCATCTATAAACTACAAAGCAAGCAGTGGAGATCCAGGGGAGAAACAGAACTCCTTTCATAATGACCGCTGGTCTCTCATTCAGTGGACACAAGTGAAAACTCCTTATTTGTGAGAAAAGATCCCAGTTTTATGCAGTATTTTAGAGGCTCCCAGTGTTCCTGTAATTTCCAATCATTTTTAACTTCATACTAAGAAAAGACACAGGAACACAAAAATATTTCCTGGTTCCTCTGCACTTTTCCTTAGGACCATCACACCACTTATCAGCTGTGACCTAGCACTGAGCTCCATCCTTAGTGACATGCCAAAGCCCCGGGGATCCAAGCACATCCCTCAGCAAGGCAGCAAAGTGAGCACTGGCACAGAGCTGGGAGGGTGCCCTGGGGACAACCGGTACACAAGAGTCCTGGCAGCAAGACATCTCCAGATGACCTCAGCTCATGCAGCTCAACTCCAGCTGGGAAGTTAGTCTTGACCTCACACAACTCTCCAGAAAGAGACGGTGCTCAGGGAGAAACAAGAGGTCTTTCATTTGCCCAGCTCAAACTGCAGACGAACGGATGCCTCACTGCAACTCATCATCAATGGAGGAGGGAAAAGTCCATGGCCCCAAGAAAACTACTTATACACTAACTTCCTGGAAACGTTAAAACACCAAACTAGCTCTCCCTTACCACAAACTATTTCTTGTTCTTATCTGTGCACTACTCAACTGCACTGTTTGTGGCAATCAAACCATAAACTCACTTGATCTGAAATAATGCTTTTCACAGGCTTTACTAAGACTCACTGCCCAGAACATCCGTGCAAGCAGGCTGCCATTGTGAATAGAGAACAGAAACATTTCTCTTGCTGTATCAGGGATCTGGGTTGCATGATTCAGTACCCACAGCTTCCAGTCCAGCCCAGGTTTGGTCCTTCCCTTGCCCTAACCCACAGAGCCTCGTACCACAGGGGCTTAGCCTGTGCATAGTCTCAGTTACAACAGCAGTCAGGGTTATGGTGCACTGTCTGTTCCTGGTACTAGGTCCCGTTAAGTTGCCATCAACGGCAAGGAGAAGCAACTAAAAGCTCCTTTGGGATCCAGCTGTCATCTTGCCTCCTTATGCCATCTTTTCTTGCAATTTCAGGCTTGCTCTTCCAAATGCGCTTAGTTAAAAGCTTTTCTTCTGGCTCTCAGGGCAAAGACTTCAGTACTAAGTAGCTTTCCCATTGCTTCCATCTAATCTTCCTATTTATCAACCTGAAGATTCCTCAGCTTTGCTAATCTTTCCTGAGACCATATAATCCTGAGAGTGATTTCCTAGGGAAAACGCAGTTAACCAAGCTGCCAGATAATTGCCATGTGGAACTTCGGCTCTCATTTTGCACACTATGCTCCAGCTCAGCCACGACGGTATCATTTGGCAGCACACAACTTCAGCCTGCCCTCAATCCCTGTTTTTCTTCTGAAGGATTTCATGAGACCACATCTTTCATACCCAGCATGGAGAAAAGCAATGCCTTGCTACCCCCTTGACTCTTGCATCCATGACAGGATCGTGTTATCTGTGGTTAGCAAGCACTACTCAGACAACAGCTTTAAGGGGAGAAAAAGCACATAGCTGTTCAAAGAAACCTACCCACCGGAGCCCTTTTCTCACCAAGCTGCCCAGCAGTCACAGCAGCTTTCCTTCCCGTTGCACTAGGCAGTGCCTTCATCTTGAAGGCAGGCCTGCCCTTTGATCATCTACAAACCTGCGAAAAACGTCTCCCTCATAAATGCTAGTTGTTCTCTAAAAAGGGTGAGCAAGAACAAATCCAGCCCTCACACAGCCATGGAAACCTACCACGCTATCATGTCACCAAAACTCCTACAACAGTCTTAGGCAAAGTAGACCTGTACTACTTACTTTCTGCCTACTCAAGGGGGGAACAGCTGCAGAACCAAAAAAGACTTTTAGGTAGATCTCAATTGAAATAGAGCACATTACATGGATTTATTCTTTATTTAGAAGTAAAACATATACACAGCAGTCCCAACACTTCTCTACTAGGTTGAAGACAATGCTATGCACAATAGAAACCCTTAGGCTTTTCAAACGTATTTGTATATTAAACACACATATGGAAGTATTCCTGCTATCCACACGATTCCAAACCATCCCTTCAGCCAGCTGGCTGTGGGAGGCAGGCATCCTTGTGCCCCACATTCAGCGGCAGGTAATGCTGTCTCTCATGGCACCTTTCTTCCACCTGTGTCTAAGGGCTGCTTTAAGAACTGCCTTCCCTGCCATTCCGCCCCACAGCAGAAAAAATCAGCTTGCACCAACCCAGCTTTTTGTTGAGACTTGCTGAACATCAATCAGCTTCAGCCTTAATGAGGGGCTTTCCATTGGATATTGAAGTCCATGACCTGGAGGGGGCTGATGCCACCCTCAGCAGAGCTACAAACCACGAGAGCAGACACAGATTCAGCACTGCCATCCTCCAGTAGCAGACACGGTAAGCAAAGGCCTAGTTGCTACCAAGCATACTGTTTGCTCACAAGGAAACTCTCAAGTGTTCAAATAGACAAACACAATTCTACCTGCCCTAATTCCAAATTTCTCTACTCTGCTAGCAAACTTCCTGGAAAACACCTTCAGTTTTGCTTTCTTCCAAACAAGAAGAGACACAAGCTAAGCAACAATTTCAGTACCCACCCCCATCCTGTACAATATCTTTTTAATCAAGAATCACAGGTTAATCCCAGCTTTCAAAATACAATAATCATAAAATTTTTTATATACTACAGTCATTCCACAACTGGACATGAAAATACCTAATCCTGTAAAATGACACAAATTTCTGATCAAAGTATAGCAGGTAAATCAAACCTGAAATGAAAGGATTAGAAAAGGTTACTGTAATTCTTTTCTGTTAAATAACACAGAAGCAGATTTCACCAAATCTTACTCTGTAATTCCCATCTGGAAAAGAAGCACTGGAGGAATGAACAGGTTTGAAGAAGGCCTTTTCATGACATCTGTAAAGCAAACCCTAGCAATCAGAGCCCATCCTAATCCTTCATCCAGCAGCTGTCCTTGGCATACAACCACGGTCATAGCGACCAAACCCCAGTCCTTGGGACAGCTACGTCAATCCATACAACTCGTGCTCTTTCCCCAAAACTGCCCATCAGCTTCCCAACTTTTCCGACCCATTGAGAGCCAGGGGTGGTGTTCAAGTTCTCTCTGCCGTGCCCAGCACCCACCTGCTCCCTCCATTAGCCCACCTCTCATGGTGCAGGGATACCACAGCCAGTGGCACTCCGGAGACTAATCAAACGACACTCACAGGTGCTGTTTCAAGATCCCTACCCAAAGGGCCAGCTCCACCTCCTCCACTCTCCCCCTTTCAGTAAGTCACACAAAAGGAAGACCTTTTGCTACGTCCCACTGAAACCTCAAGAAACATTTGGGAACATGCCATGGATATGAACTCTGCACCCACCTAGCTCCAAAGCACTAAAGGACAAGGAAACCTGAAGTTTTCCCTCTCCCTTGCAGATAATCTGAAACTGAGCAATCACCTTTTACTTGATTCATCATGATCTGAAACATTCCCATGTGGGCAGCTTAGCACTGCAAAGCATCACAAGGGAATTTCACCTTGCTGTGCGTGGAGATGCAGCACACACAAGTTACTTTTTCTGGTTTTACTGAAACCCAGGAGGGTGGGAGGACAACAAGCACTCATGGTCTAACCAGAATTTAGACTATGCCTGTATAAACCTCTTCAGTACTCAGTTCCAAGTGTGGCCTTTCCTACACTTGAGAGTCCTTCTGAAATGCCCCCCGCAGCAGCAGCCACAGGAAAGCAGCTGCTCTGTCAGGCCCTAGCTATCAACAATCAGGGTAAGAGCCTGTTCCAACATCATCCATACTTGCATCCCTGCAGCCATCCACCCCACACCGAGGGCCCGTAAAAGCCCAGCTACTACCTCTGTGTGTTACAAGTACCACATGCTTCAGTGCAATTCTCCCTCTTGCAAAGCCAACAAATGCCCTGCCCTTGCATGATTTATCTATTTTGTCTTCTTGCAATATATTAATTATTGCTCTGGCACCTCAGCCTTCTCATGAAGCCAATAAAGCATGAAATGCCTCTGCACAGAATCACAGTTCATATTTTCTGTCTTGTGTGTTAATTACTTCCATGCTTTTCTTCATTTGGTGGGGGAATTAACCCACACAGCCTGTAAGAATGAACTAATACAGCAAGAAACCTGCTGTACACCTCTACTGTCCATTTCAGACACTTTTGCCCATCTAGTACTACTCCTCCACTTATGAACTACAGTTCAGGAACTAAACAGATCCATCCTGTTCTGACAGCAGCCTGCTTTGTTTTAAAACCATGTGAAAGCCATAAAATTATGCACTCCCGCACAATGAAAACAATGACAGAAAACAAGTTAACACCAACTCTGGAAAAAACCAAGAACTGTCAGGAAGTAAAAGACACCTGTGCAGTCAACAAATAGGGAAGTGCTGTCTGATATACCCTTTGAATTTTATTTTTAAATAACAGAGAAAAACAAATAGGCAACTAAAAGTACAAAAAAAAACCCATCACAGACCAAACACTACCAATCCATAAAGCTCCATCAGTCCCTTTTCCTCACAAATACTCCAGAAGTCTTGCTAACAACCCTTCTGACTGAAAGATGATCTTGCTCTCAAAGGATTAAAGCAGATACTCTGTACGTCAATACTCCAGGGTCTTTTTAGCTTATCTTTCCCAGAGTTACTGGAAAACTGTGAATAAAAATCACATACTAAAAAACTGAAAGCTAAGGATTTTATATTAAATTACCCCAATTTTTTGTTTTGTTAAATACAACCCATTTTGTCCCAATTGAGGACATCAGGGGTGTCATTCTGTCATTCAGAAGGCACAGGAAGCCACAATGAATTTTCTGTAATTTACAAGGAGGATTAGAGACAACCTGGAAGACTCCAGCCCATGTCTTCTTCAACACACCTCAGAGGGTACTGAGGGCCAAAACCAGCCTCTATGCTCAATACGCTTCATTGTCACTAGGTTAATGTTTTGTCACCAGGGCCTTCTGAGCATATCTGAGAAGTCTTACCAGAGCTGCTGGATTCTGAGCTCTTGGGCTTCTCCTGGTCCTTCCTCTACTCAAGAGTCTCCAAACCAGGACCTCATTCCAGCTGGCAGTTGGCAAGCCCTGAGATGGACCTAGGTGCCTGACTTAGGCCTCAGGGATAGCTGCAGCTCCATCCAAGATGGTATCTGGGCACAAAGTGCCACCATGGACTTCCAGCTGCAGAAGCCATAGCAGCCCAAAGCTCCTGAATGCTGAGTTACCTGCAGGCTGACAGGGAGCTGTGGAGCACCTGGCTTCCCTCTGCTCATCCTGAAGGGGGAAACAAACCCAAGCAAGCTCAGATACGAGCTCATTCCACCGTGCTTCACCTCTTGTTCTTCACAGCTCAGTACGAACCAGGCCATAATGCAGTGAGGGTTGCCAGCCCATCCTGATGATGTAGTTATTTCCAATTGGCACTTGGGAGCAGTGAAGATGGGAGGCATTACTCATCGCCAAGAGTACAGATGTTTCTAATTGCTTTCCATTACCAAGAATAACAGCTGTTTACATCTATCAGCAAATAATTCACAAGAGCTCCAGACTATTAAGATAACACACCCCACCTGGTCACCATCACAAGTTGTCAAGGCCAAGGTAGTGGCTGCCAGAATCCCCTTCTGCATCTCTGTTCATCAAATGACAGCATGTGTCACCTTCAGATATCCTTATGCTAGCCCACAAGCCCTGGCGTCTTGGTGGCCTGACAGATAACACAGACATATGGATTCTTCATGGCCTTGCAGTAAATGTTTTACGGTTATACCGCAGTCAAGGGCAAATGACAGGAGCAAGGGACTTTCTAAAAACCCAGTAAAAGAAATACCCATGCTTGCAATAAAGTGGGTAGCACAAAAGTGTGACTGCTTTGCACACATCTGTGTGCAGAACAGCCTTTAAAAACACCACAAGTAGCTGACAGTGGGTTTAATTTTGCAGCTCTCTCATGCCTCAACCAGGGCCCAGGTAAGGGGCCTGCACAAAATGGTCAGCACAGGAATGTACTGCTCCCTTCACTGATGCAAGCTATCTTTTTCAAGGCTGGCACAGGCCTTGAACTCATTTTCCTCCCACCAGCCCATCTAGGCAGGAGGGACTGTCCTTTTCCAGCCCTTCACAGCTGGGGGCCTGGGTCTGTAGCAGGGGCTCCCCACCACTTACCCCATACAAGTAGGTAAGCAGCCAATTAACGTTAACAATTAGAAAACAGACAGCCTAACACCCTACAAGTGACTGGTATCTAATGACTTCAGTAGTATTAACCATTTCCTGATTATTAAAGCTGCATTATCATTCGCGTCACAGAGCTCTAAGTCCGCACCTCTGCAAACAAAAACCTGCTTGCCCAAATGCAAGTAGATTTCTGCCCTTGAATCCAGGATGACCAGGCTGACTTCTCGAGAAAAGAGAGGAAGGAAGATTAAGTCCTCCACCAACTGTTTTGGTCCATGCATAAACCCCTCCCTCATCCGACCATTCCCTGGGAACTCTGTCTCATGCAAAAATCCCTTGCAGAATATATCAAATGTCTCTGGCAACAGCACTGGTGTATCAGAGTCTTCTTCCAACAGTGTTTTACCCATTGCACTGAACTGTTTCCACTAGAGACAGCTTTCCTGGTTATCATTTTACAGCCTAATAACTAAATCCTTAAATTACTGGCGTACACTTGACCCCGCAGCACTTTGGCCCAGGCTGAGCAGCAAGTGCTACTTTAATTAGGTTAGGATCAATGGGGCACAAATCTGTCAAAGGTCCCAAGGTCAATACACCAAAACTAAAAGCATTTAGCCAGACTAGATAATTTGGAAGCTGCTCTGTCACCTCTGTCCCCCTTCCAGACTGCTAGCCGGCCTCTGCTCCATCCTTTATATCTTAAAAACAAGTTCCAAAGGGTTCTTCTGTGAAGTTACTGCAGTAGGACATGTAGGACCCTTTGGTCTACTTTTGAGAACAGTATTCAGCCCCTCAGGCTCAGCAATGGGGCTCCTGGGTTAGTCCATTGTGGCTTTTTGTCTTGGGAACATCCAAATACCTGGTTGCCATCTCCTCTCCAAGTTTCCTAAAACACAGCAATCCCAGGAAAGGAATTACTGATTGCTCCATATTTTGGTCTCCCAGAGTTGTGCAGCCACTGCTGTTCTCATCGCTTGTGCTATTTCAGGGCAGTGTCTCCTGCCCAGGGAAGGCTGCCAACAGGAGCAGAATGCCATTACGAGAGGAGGCTGCTGTGAGCTGCCACCATCACAGGGAATTTATCATTGTGAGCCACAAGCATAATGGACTCCTTCACCAAACGACTTTGGATATGCAGGGCTTGGCACCGACTCTGCCATCCACATGCAATTACTAAACTGCAAACGCATGTAATAGGAGCAGGGGACAGGGACATCACAGCAGTGCAGGCAGTCATCTCTTAGCAGCTCTGTACACACAGGCACAGGAATTCACTCCAAGAGTCCAGACTGCCTGACAGGCGGGCAGGGGAAAAAAAAAAAAAAAAAACCACAGAAAAAAAGAAACTCCAGAGCTTTGCTTAAACCCAGCAGCTCAGGAGAGATGTTAATATTGAATGCTTTTGGCTGGGAGAGTGAGCTTGGCTAGAAAAATCCAGATACAGAAGCCACAGCATTATTTGTAAACCTTCAATGCCCCAACTTTCCATCTTGCCGTGCCCTACTCTGGATTATGGACCAACACATTAACTCCACCAGGCACACGGACCCTTCCCAACAGTAATTTCCTAAAAAGACAACTATGTAAGTAGTTCATTTTCCAAAGGGTTCACCAGCTCAAAACTCTCACTCCAAGAAAAAGTTTTTCCCTATGTGTGGCCATTTGATCCTCCAAGGGCAAGCTAGGAAGGCAAACCTTCTACGTGTGAATGCAAACAAGTGAATACATCCACCGGACCCAGAGCACAGGGGGTGGACCCTCCAGACAGTGCTGTCATCTAAGCCGGCAAGCCCTACACCTTCACAGTCAGCCAAGAAGCTCCAGTTCTTCCAAAACCGTTACTACCGTCTCCTACGCTTCCATCACTTCTCTCTCAGGCTGCCTCACTTAGAGCCAAAGTAGGTATTTTCTTCACCCTACACGGACTTTCACTTCATAGTACAATTTCCTAGAGCCCTACCAACCTGTTGGCTTCCCATACATCCAACAAAGGAGGTGAGATCTGGACTCAGGATTCCTGCCTTGTGCTTTACTTCTGTTGCTGAGGCTCTAAGCAATCCCAGATCAGCCAAGTAACCAGAGCTGATACAAGAGCAAACACAACTGTCCATGCACATTTTTTGGCAGCTAATCAATTACAAAGACAGAGCTAAGCCCATGAGGCATGCAGAATACAATGAACTGTTACTTCCTTAAGCTCTCCATTCCCCTGGGAATCCACAGTGGCTGGTGACTGGACTAGCTTCCTCACCTGCTTTATCCAGGCAGTGTGCTCCCTGCACCCTACCCTCATCCTCTTCTCTCTCTTGCTCTGAGTTTGTATATCAAGTATCTTGCTGCTGGGCACTGCCTCCTTTTGTTCTCCCATTTTTCACTGTCTCCAGCATACCTCAACCACCCTATCCCAACTCATACCGTAATTCTCCACTCACAGACTGCTTGCTGAAGAAATGAGCAGAACTGTGCCTCCACTCAGTGGAGACTCAAGAGATGCAGGCAATGTACATCCATGCTGTGTGCATTGGCTTCTACAATCACAGGATGGTAAAACTGTTCCCCGTGGCATTTCAAAGATTTTTTTTTTTTAATAATAATAACAAAACAAACCCCAACAAGTTGCTCGTTCTCCTGGTGGCAGCTTCTGAAAAACTTGGAAAAACACGAACCTTTAAAAAATCCAGAAGCAGACACTGGCTTATGTTCTTGAATTTTTCCCCCTCCTTCTTGTCCTGATTTATAATCCAAGCTCAGATTCCCACGTCCCCAAGGTCCCAGTGTGGCATGCTGGAGGCTGCCACCTGGTGAGAGAGCTGGGAGTAGAGAGATTTAAGGGAAAAGACTAACAATGACTAGCAATGTAGCAGCCGAGTTTCTATCCAAGAGAGACGCCCCTGCAGACCCCTTTTCCGCCTGCGTTGAGCTCACAATGCCCAGGCAGCAGGAGCTGCAGCAGACAGCCACAGCCCTCCTCTATCAGCACACAGCTCTAACTCACCCGTAGGTCTCTTGACTTGAGCACACAGTGCTGTGACTGATGCGGAAGATGGATAGATAAATGTCCAGTATGTTGAGCCCTGAAAGATGCCGGCACAACCCGACCCAATTCATCTTCCCGCAGCGCCTGAGCTCTAATGGGTGCCCAGGCACACGCCATTCATCACCCCATACATATCCATCATGCCGCAGCACGTCCGGGGCCTGGCTCAGCGATGCCTGGGGACAGGGCACCTCTGCAGCTGCAAAAGGTAGGTTCTCCAGCTCACTATTTACCTCGGTCCTAGAAGAGAGGAGCCAAAACCTCTTAGCAGCACTACTGACGTCTTACGAAGACATGCAAAGAACCCAGATTCTTTGACACAACTTGCTTATTTTGACAGAAAGGAAACACTCCTTTGCATTGAGTTTTTGAAGCTCTTCTTTTTAAGCATTGGGTGCCCCTCAGAGATTCCCCCAGGACGAGTGACCGCACTTTGACACTGTGTATCAATACAATGACCATGCCACCCTGAGCAGCATTTTCACATCTGCTGGGAAAGCAGCTCCTGACACCTCATTTGTTCTCACAGAATTCAACATAGCCCGGGAACTCCCTCATCAAGGCTTAAGTGGCCAACTGGGAAACAACTTTCACTTGCAAATTGTTACAAGGGACCTTAAGTGGAGACGAAAACCCGTCGCCATCCCAGCGCATACCATTCCCTTCTCACGGCTACATGGAAACAAAACACAGCTAATGGGCACACAATACGGGACATGCCAGAGCATCCCTGTGATTTACAGGATGGCTAATGAGCACATCCAACGAAGGCTTGTTGTCTCCCATAAAATCAGAGGGATACAAGCACTGATTAGAAGCAATTAACTCCATGCAGCACTAAATAACTTGCCATCGTTACCGTACTTGCTTTTCCACCCCGTTAGATGTATACAGGCAATTATATGATATATAAAAAATACATATGCAGCCCAGGAACTTGGTACTCCAAAGCCACTTGTACTACATTGGGTAGCCTGCAAGTGTTTCAATCATCCTCATGTCAACAGCCATGTAAAGACCACAGTAAAAACCCACTGCTTACAGTAACGTGAGACACATCACTTGAGTCATCACCAAAACGGCCACAGGTCTGAAAACCAGGGATGGAATACTTGAATACTGTCGGTGAAAATGCCACAAGGACACAGCCCAGGGAATTTAGGTCCTGTCTGCTCAGACAAGATAGACAGGAAGCCTCACTAGAGGCATCTCAGGTATTCCCTGGGACCACCAATCATTTGGGTCTGTTTTATAAATAAGAGCTTAAGACAGTGAAAAGCAGTTAACGAACTACTGCTGCAGGTGAATGTTTAAGAACAAGAGCTCCCTAGGTATGAACTCTGCTTAGCACCCCAAAGCACTTACAGTCATGAGCATGAGAAGTGCTGACTAAGCAGCAGCCCTGGGCTACAGCAGACATCAGGCCGACATAAAAGAGCATCATCCCTTACCTATAAAGGCATACCTAGAATGACAAGCACTTCAGAGACCTAGGCCCCCAAATCAGCAAAAAAATTAACCTCCTTGTTTTTTGTCTTTCCTACAGGACTCCTGTTCAGTGCGGGAATGAACAAGCAGGATGAGAGTAACATTCCAGCTGGAACAGAATCTGATCTGCAACAGCAATCCAGAGCACATAGCTCAGGAGTCAGTGTGAGAAATTCTGCCATGAACAATAACCAACCAAACAGCTTTTGGAAGGTGCTTTTCCCCAATTCCAACTGCTGGCATAGCTGGTTCGTACTGAAAACAGCAATACATGGGATTTGGGGTGTTTCTAACAAAGGAATTTTCAGAAGCAGTCTGCATTGGCATTTATCTGTTTCTGTTCCATTAACCAACAGCAACATTTACCCAAAGGAATTGTCCTCAAATACATCAACTGAAGTAAACATTGTGTTTCCACAATAATTGCATGATCATTTAGCTGAACTTTCACTAAGTTTCTACAGAAGAAGTGCTTTCTACACATTTAAGGCAGGTTAGTTAGTAATCCTAGTGGAGATGGAAGGATTAAACATGGTAATTTTCCCAATTCCTTTCCATCACTTCGCACACTCTGCTGGTGACCAGTAACCACTCAGAGACAAATCTCCACTGTTCCAGTCTTATGTCACAGGTACAAGCTTCACTTGACTACTAGGCAAAGTCAGGTGTCAGAGTAAAGCCCACAGCGCTGCTGCTAGAGGGGTCTAGTGAATACCCAGCCTCTGCTCACGGCTGCTCAATAAGCTGCCATCTGCTTCACTGAGGGCCCAGGTTCTGCTCGAACAGCATTACATAAAACCAACCACCATGACATTCCACAGAGTTTTGCTCAGCTGGACCAAAAACCGCTTCAAAACACAGTTGCCCACACAACAAAGACATCGCACCCTCATATCACTGGGACCCATCCCCTACACAACAGGCACAAGGAAATCCTGTTCTGAATCAGAGTGCTGTTCCCAGCAGTACTGGCATATCCAGCCCACCACACATCTGCAGCTCCCAGCCAGCAAGTAGTGTGCTGGTCAGATGGTCCAAAGCAGCAGTACTTGATGAAATAAAAACCTTTTAGCATAAGGTATTGTTCATTTTAGTTCCAGTCCCCTGTTCAAATGCTTCACCACCCTGCCACGGAATTAACTTCCCCCTTCCATCTAGCTGGGATTTCCCATTGCTCCATTTGTCCCTCTCACAGGGCACCTCCAGGAGCATTCGGTTCTGCCTTCTCTCACCTTTCCATTTAGCAGCTGCAGACAGCAGCAACATCTCTCTCACTCAACATCTCCAGAGTCCCAGAGACCCCTAGGAGCACCCACACCCCAGTTCTCAAACTCCCCTCTCAGACGGACCCACTGCAGGACCCCCAGCCTCCATCCCGACCCTCTGCCTTTGCACACTCCCGTACTGTTGTGTCAGTACAGTGAACAGAAGCTCCTGGCAGAGGCCTGTGGCCGCCTGTCTGCTCCAGCTGCCCAGGCTCATGCAAATGACAGGGAGATAACACAAGGGCTACAATGAGAGCTCAGTCTTTTTACAGTGCTGCTCACTACACAGATTTCTGCAAAGTCCCAGGATTGCTTGGGACTTTTCCCTCCTTCCCACAGAACATAAAGCCACAGAGAAAGGGCTGGAGGGGAGGGGGGGGGAAGCAAAAAGATGGCGTGTGGCAGTTTGAAATGAGCAAGATGTTAACTAATTTTACTTTTAATCTTCTCTTTTGCTGCAAAGTGAGCCATTCAGGCATCACATCTTCTGCATTTTCCTTGCCTCTTTCAGAGAAGCATATTGGGGCAGAACTTGCCAGCTGTCTGCCTCCTTCGCCTTCTGCTACCATTATCCTGAGGTACCACCCCACCTTCTGGCCCTCCAGCTTGTTGGGGGTGGGGGGGGAAAGGAAGAGGAGGGAGGGTGGATGGGGAACACAGCTACTCTTACAACACATCCACGGTGGGGAAGCCAGAATGAACCAGACAAATATTCCAACAGGACATGGCATAGATGGAGAGCTCTGATTTCTCCTAGCAGAGTTTACACCTGCCTCCATCCATCCCCGTGCACACCCCCGTGCCCAGAGAGAGCCCCGCACTGCAGTTTCACTGTCGCTGCCTTGCGACTTCATTAACCCTTCCCCATCAAACCCTCCAGTCAGACACAGAGCGCGCTGCCCCTGCCCCCACCGCGGGAGAATATTCTGATGCCCGCACTCAGCCAAAGCAGTGACTCAAGTTGGAATGATACATTTCACTGCCTGTGGGTTCCGAGCACATCCAGCAGCCTGGCAATCCCAGCCCAAATGCCTCGTGCTGCCTTCAAGTAGGTGTAGCTGTTTGCAAAATACACAGCACACAGAGCCTGTGTGTGGCAACAGCTCCGCAGCCACAGATGGATTTAAGGGATGTGGAGCATGAGCACATCAGAGAAATCTACCATTTTTTCTATACCACTCTAAACATTAAGAAGCATGAAAAAAGGAAACAGAAAAGCATTTCTACTTATCCATGTGCTCAAATATTCCCCTTTGGTTGTTTGTTTCTTTTTTTTTTATTTAATCAAACCCTACCAATCCTGTGTTTCACCTCAAACTGTTATAACCCCTTTGGAACTACAAGCAAGCTGCATTTTAACCGCTATATCATGTCCCAGTGGCATAAACGGGCAGCCTTTTTTTTAGCAGTAGAACTGCACCAAATCATACTTTCTGCCCAATCAGGCTGTTAACCTACACAGAAACGCAAAATGCTTCGTGAAGCAGTTGATCTGCTCCTCTGCTTTCTCTCGTTACACACCCGGCACTCACCCAAAACCAACACAGTAAACAGAGATTACTCCATCGATGCCTTATGCGGTCAAAGACAATACATAGGCTTTTGTCTTTTGCTGCTGCTGTTTTTCATAGATGACCTTCCGCCTCCATCCTCCCTGTGTAATCCACAGTGCCGCATCCCACCCAAAGCTCCCACGCTACTGTCTTCTTCTCAGCTGGACACACTGTATGGCCATCAACAGTCCCACCTGACCCAATAAGCTACTCACACCTCTAAGGACACCACCTCACTTAAGTGCTCTACAGCTTCCAGAACTGAGCAGTAGTTAGACCTGCCACAATTTATCTACTCAATCTCATCTAAATCAGGTTTAAAACATACAGGGAAGGAAAAAAAAAAAAAACAACAAAAAACTACAAACCCACACTAACAAGAGCAGACAGTTGTAATGTAGAATTCTCATCAAAATTATCAAGGTCATCACACACTTTAGATGATTCCATTCCTTCTGGAAGAAACTGGGGTTTGGATTTCAAGTCCTGAAGTCTTCCTTGATAAAGAATCAGCCTCCCCCATTCACCACCAAGCATCTAGCAAATGCCAGACAAGATTTCTGCTGACCAAAACAAGCTTTCCAGCCAGAATTAGCAACAGTCTACAATACTTCCTTAGTGACAAAGAATACTTCAAATTAGACTAATAAATCCAAAGAATTACAGCTGAAATGAAGCTCAGGAGGGTATTTCAGCCCACCCTTCTTCAAAGCAGAGTTTTCTGCACTTTAAACTCCTGACAAGGGACGGTACCACATACCTCCAAAGAACTTAGACAACTTCAGTATTTTGCATTGGGTTCTGCCACCAACTTTGGAAAGTCTGGGTAGGTGCCAATATCAGTGAGGGAAAAAGGCCTGGTTTTCCACCCACTCCAGCCATGGGAAGGAGTCTGAACAGCAACTGAGAAACAAACCAACCCATCAAGATCTGAAATATTCCACATTCGAGACTGCAGCTGCTAGGTAAGCTGGAGCCCTAACATCAAACACATCCCAACAGCCATAAAAAAAGCCCTTCAAGAGTCCACCACATCTTATGAAAGCAACTCATACCTCACTGAATCCGTGTGCTTTTCAAACTAGGTATTTATTAGTTCCATGTAGCGACAGCAGTAGTAAGGTATCAGCTGTGTTCAGCTGTTACCAGAGGTCTCATGACAATGCTGAAAACTAGACATCTTGCCCAAAATAACAGCCTGGAAAACAGGGTACCACAAAACTACAAATGAGCAGTCAGAGAAGCAGGTCCTGTGTACCAGCGCTAAACTGGATCACCACCCATCGCCCCCGACTGATGGGAAGACAGTCCTCATCCTTTCCCTCTGCACTGCTCTCTGCTTTGAAATCAACTCTGGAAACCATCTGCCACTGCAAGATAAATGTACTTTTAGTCTAGTGAGCAGAACTCCGAATTTACACATAGCTTTGTTTCAAGTACAGGCTTTTCCTTGTCCGTCAAGTATATGGTGCCTTTTTCGTTCTTCTGGTATTTCTTTTTTTAATTATTTAGCCATCTAGAAAACACAGGAGGTCCTAAACATCAGTCTTCTCTAAATATCACCAGAAGGCAACACCACAATACTACATGCAAATCCACAGGAACCTTTTGGTTTTGTTACATGCCCTCTCGGACTCTGGCACCTCCGCTTGCTTTCACGGATGTTAATGGCACTGAAATCCATGAGGTGGCATTCATTTATACCTACAGAGAGCTTGAGTAATGGCTAAGTATGGGTTCCCAGAGCTGCAGGACAGGCTCTCTATGACCCATGTGTTCCAGGTATGGAGAGGGCACAAGTGGCCAATACCACTTGCCTGTTTTTCTTCACGTCAGTGCTTCCAAGCAGCCCAAGCAAGTGACTGCAGATAGACAGAACACTGCAGTTCAGCTCTCAACGTGCCATTGTTCAGCAACAGGCCAACAGCAGAACCCACCTCGGGTGTCTGACATGCACAGACAGGTGACTTTTCCCCACACCTGGCCCAAGAGCTCCACTTTCTCTCCAGCTGCACACACATACAGCTGCTGAGTTACCCCAGTTTCTAGACAAGACTGAGACACTCGCTCCCCTACCAGGCAGGCATTCATAACCTCTGCAGCCATCCTCTACTGCAGCGGCAGCAATATTACTAACAACAACATAGGAAATACAGGGTGCTAGGTCAGTGAGAACACAACAGAACAGTCATCCCTCTTGCCTGAGCCTTTTTTCTAGCCTTCCATGCACGTTCTACCCTTGGCATTTTTTATTTTTCAAACATCTTTTTCTCCAGCCTTCTGAGAACAGAAATGCTTTGAACGCTACACTTCCAAGGCCCTTGATTCTTAACTGCTATTAAGCAAAGCTACCCAAGAGACATTCCTTGCACACAGTGAGTTCTGCAAACAAGAACTGAAGGGTTAGAACTAGCCTGGCTGTGAGGAAGACACGGCTGATGCTAAGGGGGACTGACAACCTCTGGTGTTCCTCTCTCGTTAATCTGATGACTTACTCCTACAGCAGACAACATGATATTTTTTTTACACTGTTAAAAATGGGCTCCCACCAATGAGAAAAATGAAGGACTCTTTCTTCCCACTGCAGCAAAAAACATCCATTTTAAGTGCCTGCACAGGGTTTAGGAGTTTTTCATCTGGACTCTGCCATTTAAAAACCTGCTTTGTATTTTTCACAGAAACAACACCATCTATTTGTACATGCACAGAACCTTCGCTGTTCCCTTTTTTCAGCATGACATACTGTCCTCACCCAAATTCAGTCCTGTTCTACTTAGTATAACTTCAGTTTGGTTTCTGAGGCAACACGTTCATAGCCAACCGAACCAGCACTCACCAGAAGCATCTGCACAAGTCAACACATCTCAAAGACCCCAGACACCTCACTTGCACACAGAAACACAGGACTGGAAGGCAATCCCTGAAAAGGCATCTAAAGTGACAGAAAGATTACCATTTTATGCTTACAAACAGCTTTTCTGAAGTGACTACCTATTCCATGTGTTTCAGTTTCTCCATTTATCTCTCTAGGTAAGTATTTAAAAAGCTGAATTTCAAGGCACTCCACTTTAAACCAGTTCTCCCCAGGATAGAATTGTAGCACTTGGTATTCCTAGAAAAATCCTGATTAACAAAGAGACTCAATTTCACATGAATTAATGATGCTCTGGAGAAAAATAAGCAATCATCCAGATTTGAAGCAGTTTTAATCTACCTGGTTCACACGCCAGAAGCATCTCGTGCAAGCTGCATAATTAACTCTAACACTTGATATTGCAAGAGAAAAAGCTTATCTTTGGAAGAGGCCACCCGCAAACTCACAGCATAGCAAAAAACACAGGGAAGCCACCGTGCCACGCCACAGTGCAGGCCTTGCTACTGCCCATAAAAACCCCATTCACTTTATACCTGAAGCACTGCTGAACAGAAAGTTACCATGATGGAACAGCACAAACTAAACTTTTCTAAATGCTGCCATCTCTTAATTTCTTATTTGTCTCCACCACACTGATGTCTTGCAGGCTCCCCTTTAATGCCTGTGCACGAGTTATTAAATAAATGACTGTGTGCAGTGGCAGTGGCCCATGACACGCAGCCATTCCGCACTCCCGATGCAAATGCAGCGGGATGGATGAAGCTGTCACGCTGCATCCTCAGAAGGATATTTGTTAGCCTCATTTTGCTGCTGTCATGGGCTGTAGATGTTACTCTGGCCTACCCTCATGCCAACAAGAGTTCAGAAGGCACTGCAGGAAAAACTCAGTGTGGAAAGCACAGAAAGCACTCAGCTTCCCTACACAGCTTTCAGAAGAAAACAAAGACATTTTATTCAAGGTAGAGAAAACACAGGTTTAGAAACACACACATGCTCAAAAAGATGTCTCATGCCAAGTTTTGAGGCTGAATTTTCAAGTCCTTTTGCAGTTCTACAACAGAGTTCTCAACATTAGCTGCTCGCGCGCATATCCATTCCATACTGGTTGGGGATAAAATTATATGAAGGATGCAGGGAATGAGTAACTGCCCCCTAAGAGACAGCAAGAACGGAACAGCAGCACAGCTCAAGAGAGGCTAAGGTGGTTGAGCACCTCCGTGCCAGCACCACGGAGCACAGGGACCCAGCTGCTATCCACCTGCAGTCAACTGCCGGGCTCTCCATCAGGACTGCTCACCCCAGCATTCATTTCTGAGGAAAGTACTTGCCTACTCTAAATGGCTGTGACGCAACCAAAGTTACTTAAGGACAGCCACTAGAAGCTGGCAGCTTTTGACAGGGTAACACAGATAGGACTCAAGTGTCTCTAAGAGAAGCCAGGATTACTCAACTGTATTTCTCCTGGTAATTCAATCCTCACAGAATACCTGCTTCTACACATCCCACTTTCCCCAGTCTGACCCAGTCAGCAGCAACCTAATGATCCACACGCAGACACACACAACCACTCCACCATATACACACACGCACATGCATCTACAAATTATAAAAGCCAAAATAACTTTGGCACAACACAAAGAGGTGGTTGTCAACAAAAACAGATGGTCAAAGAATTGGGCAAACACTCAGAGTTCCAGAAATGAAGCTTTTGCTTTCATTCTAAATGCCACACTTCTTACCCAGCTCCAGACAAGAGGATACATGGAGCCAGTCACAAGCTCGCTTCCTGCCAGGCTTCTCTGTTTTCATGACAAAATTAAGAGTCCACAGATGGAATAACTCAAAGCTAATTTTTACACAGGTTGGTTTTCCCTCTCTCCCTCCTCCCCACGATTCCAAACAACAAGAATAACATATTGTACGAAATTAAAGAAACAACTACAAGGAGGGGGGAGTAAAGTTGCAGTGAGGTCATTTTGTTGCTATGACTTCAATTATGCAGGGAGTTCTATTTAATTTGAGAAATTATTTCTTTCGCACTGTGCCTCAGGAAGTCTGCTTCAGCCAAAAGCCTGACAGTATCACAATCCACCATTCCAAGTTCTTATTTCCTCCAGAAATTCAAGGCAACTTCTTGCTCTCTCCTGTGACCCTACTGCCAGCAACTTACAGTAGTGCAAGCTTTCTCCCAGCCCTCTTACTCTCACTGTTTCCTCCCCTCTCCCAACTCCAGTGGAAGTTGCATTCCCAGTCCCACTGAATTCAACAGAGCCCAGTGGAAAGCAGACAAGGTAAATCCTAGAGGTTGCCTTGCTCACAGCACAGTATATCCCAGGTATTTGCTGGACACTCCTCTGAAACAGTGCATACATGGAATCTAGTTCAATGAAGGAAAACAAACACAGTATTAAGAAGCAGAAGTATTTACCAAAGAATGCTAAATATTCTTACCTCTTAAATAAGTAACATTCAGAGAGATCTCAGCAGCATATTAAATTATTTTTAATTTCTTTCAAATGGGCATTCCCAAGCACATGGCCAGCACCAGTGCTGTTCAAATCTATGGGCTACATTAAGGCTGACCACCTCCACGAGCTGCCACTTGCCAGTCAGCATTGCCCTATCAGGCTTCACTTAACAGCAGAAGACAAAAACCATGCTGCAGCGCTTTTAAAAACTTAGGTAAAACGTGGTTCTGCTGGGACACAGAAAAATGACACATTTTTAACCCAAACACCCAAAGCTTTGAGCAGAAAGGGAAGGTGCCTGGCCAGCTTAATGTTAACAGTTTCCTGGGGGTCAATTTGGTGCAAATCCAGCATCATTTAAGAAGCTCTGCCCAAAAGCCTAATTTTCAAACTGTACATTTTTTCAGGCTGATATACTACAGCCCAGTGCCGACACTGGAAACAGCCCACATAAAGGGCCAGCAGCTGCCATGAACTCTAGTACAAGTGATGAGTTACTTGCAACTGATGGATATCAACATTTAAAGCAGCTGAAAAACAACAGCCTACCAGGAGACTTGGCCACCTTCCCTCCAGGCTGTCATCAGCACTGACTGCTCTGTGTGGACGCAGCAATACATTTCCATTTACCATACCCAAGGAACTACCGCTCTGCTCCGGCTTGAAACCACCATCCTGTTACACATGGCTCTGCGCTGTTCACAAGCCCAACCAGAAGCACTAAGCAATAATTTCTGCTCAGGTGTGAGGGTATTGACTTCATGGCGACATTCTTGGCTCTTAAACTCTGCATTCAGTCCCTTCTTCTCGATGTTAGAGAGACTTTGCACATCCCCCCCGCCCCCAGCACACAGCTATCAGAAAAAGCCAGTTTGCCCACACGCACCCATTATCTGGATTTGTCCTCCATAAAGCTCCCATTATGGACTGAGCTGAGTACTCATTAGCCACAGCCAACGCTACAAACAACTGAGGTCAGCTGACTGAGAGACTGACCTTTTGAGTATCGTGCCTCCAAAATAAACTGCACCATCCACACCATTTGATGTCCTGGTTAATTGGAACCTCTTTTTCCTGCATTTTGTCAAACAGAGTAAATGTCACAGCAAATTTTAAGTGACAAGAACTTGGAAGACACATTTAATTTCCCAGTGGCATACAACAAACTAATCCAGTTTGCATTACGCTTGTTAGAGCTGATCTCAAAGGTCCAATGCATAACTAGAGTTTGAGGAATGTTCATTTACAGATTAGCTCCTGCCCTCTGACCTCAGCAGGAGCTTAATTTACAACGATGCAAACTCAGCTGCACTGAGCTCCAAAGGCATTCATGGGGAGCTGAAAACTCCTGACCAATACATGGACCACGCACCAGCACTGCTGCTTTACCTCATCACAGAGCAGGTGCAAAATCTAAGGATAGGCCAGGTCCGATCCTTCAGGTCACACTCCAGCTCCCTGTGAGATACACAGAGGCTGACACATGCTTTGGCTTGGGCATATTCAGATAGAGCTCAAAAAGTTCTGACCCTCACTTTTTCTTCCTGACCTAAGTAACTTCCAGGTATATAAGGGTTGAATACTCTCCTACACAAAAGTAACTCCACGGGTTGATATGGATCAGGATTTTAACTCCTATGCTCAATCTCACAGTTTGGGCCTCAAGGAGTTTCTGAAATATCTTTCTTTATTAAACATGTCTTGCACTAAACCTTCTCTTGTCTACCTTGGATGGAGAATTCACCTCCTTCCAAACCCACTATACTTATTCCAGTTCAATTAATATCCATAGAAAAACAAACAATCTCGGCCCAGAAGGTGATTATTTAGGGTTTTTTTGTTTGTTTGTTTCATTAGTTGTTTTCTCCACTTTGTCACTTCTACACAGCCTTGGTCGGTTTGCTATTGAGGCTGTCCATAATTCATTACACACCCTCACTTTCAGTATATATAGTTACTTACATAAGCATACACTCAAATGCCAGAGGCAAGTCTTATTAAGAGCAGTCAGCTAATCCTATGTTAAATTCCAGTGTACCTTTGTAACACAGAGATCTCCAGCCGGGGAAAAAAAATCCCAAACGTCCCTAGGAACATGAAACATATTTTAAGCAAGCATTACCATTAGCACCTTTTCAAAGCCCCAGATGACAGGAAAGATGACTCCACAGCCATGATAAATTGTCTCCTTAGTGGATTTAATGGCTGTCATTTAAAACACTATTTTCCTTCCTGTTGGCAGCACGATACAAAACCATCACATACCCTTTTTCTGGTTTGAAAGCACCACAGGTGCAGGGTGCACACAGGCTTCACGAAGGACAGACCACGTCCTACTCTAGGTACAAAAGTCTCACTTAGACATGAGAGAAACATCAACAACTAACAACGGCAGCTCCATCCAGACCAACCCAATACTGCACACAGCTTCCTCACCTTCCCACAGCCGTGATTAGTGCAGCCTGCTCCTTTGGAGATTGCCAGGCTCTGAACAAGTGTTTGGGTAACAAGGAATACACAAAGCTGCACCCAGTACACCCACATAATCCACCAAGAGCATGTGATGTCTATGACAGAGCAGGACTCCGTGGACAGACCTGGCCACACCTACTCCTCTGGGGCTCATGGGGCTACAGATCACTTATTCTAGGGAAAAGACAGCTCTTATCAGAAAGGTGAGCAGTGAAAGACTACTGCAAAGCTGGGGACAAAGCCATAACTACAATCTAAGAGCAAAGTCTTGAATCAAGCTTTTCAGAGTCATTTAGGGAATCAAAACATGACACATTTCATCCATGGCTAGCTCCAATATATTTATGAGCTTCTGCATACTGCCACAGTGATCCATTAACTCCACTACCCTGCTCTGCCTTGCAGAGACCACCTTGATTTACCACTGCCATGGGCCCAGGATCCTTGAAAGTCAGGGAAAAGTCATCTGCCTCTCTTCTCTAAAGCCCAAAGAGCTTCCTCTGCTTGCTTTCGACAACCAGTGAGCCAGGCAAATGTAGCTCAGTCAGTAAGAAGTCATCGATGTACTTTGAAGAATTTTAAGCTCCCTTTGTTTTACACCATTTCTGCAGTAGCTTCTTTCAGAAGAACATCTGCTGCAGCCCACACCCAAGAACCACCCAGCCCAGCACACTCTGACAGAAACCAGCAGCACACACCTTGTCAAGGGACACAGAATAAAGCAGGGACAGTCATTCAGGACACACGGCCAGTCCCTTAACAACGTGCACCTCTGGGACTACATGAGCTAAGGATGGCTTTCGTGTGTTTAACAACCACCCCAAAGTTTCTATTCCGCACTCATCCAGACTTCACCCCTGCCTGACAAGCCATCACTCAGCCAAGTCACACCGTACAGCAAACCTGCACTTGGCTCCCCGGAGCCCTCCCAGCTGCCTCACGGCTCAGCCACACCTTCATCTCTGGCACACCAAATCATATGTTCAGATCAGTACAGACAGCTCGCCTGAGGATCCTCTACCACCAAAACAAAGGTCCCTGTCCCCTCCGTATGTGGGAGACAGACAGCAGATGTATGACAGAGAATCCTTCAGTCTTAGGCACAGTTCTGTCACACATTTGGAACCTGTCATGGCGTGGGAAGATTGTGACACAACATGAGCAAGGCAACTACCCAGCGCTGTTCCCAACTGTGCTGTCTCACAGTCATCTCAGCTCCTCGCCCAAGCTTTCCTGACAAACCTCCACATTCCTACCCTCACAACTTCCTGCATCTCTCTTCACAGAGCAATGCTGTATCTGAAGAGTTCAACTCCCATAGGAACTCTCCGTATTTCAGCATCTTTATTGCTTCGCAAGAAGATAAAAAGCAAACAGCAAAAGAAATTGGGAGGAGGAGGGAATGGCCAAATCCTCACCGCAAGGTCAGGCACTAATACACCATCAAACTGGTAACAAAGAAACTCACAGTTAACATGTCCCTTGGGTGACATCATGTACATTCCTGTATATCCTGTCTCCTTTCCTCATCTGTCCCTTTGTCTCTGCGCTGATTCCCGACAGGCCAGACCTACTGAGACACATCTAACAAGGCCTGCCCAATGAGGAATACTGCATGGGAATTTGGTAAAGATCCAATGGGCACCCCACTGACCCTTCCCCTTTCTCCTTCCCTCCATCTCCACTTGGAAATGCGTTCCGTCTTTACCCTGCTCAGTAACTGACCTGCACTGGTTGCATCCTTACTCTGGGCAGCTTAATTTCTAATTCTAGGCACTTAGTAGCTGGTCCATTTTCTTTCCCACAGGAAAGGAGGACCCTGCCACATGACCAGAGACAGCTCAGACAGCAGGGAGCCTTCCTGCCCAGGCACCAGGATCAACGCTTGCCAAACAGCAGCAACTGCTCCCTCCAACTCTTTCAAGCACAGCTTGATCCTTGGCAAGACAATCCTCCAAAAGCTGCAGAAGGCAACTGAACGGTCTGAAACCTCTGCTCAGACACTCTGCCTGGGATGGAGATTGGCTTTCAGCACCAGCAGCTGAACATGTGACCTTCAGCCTCCTGCTCTTCCACTGCTTCACCACCCAGAACATCCAGGGCACACCCACTTACAAGCCAGGGCCCTCCAAAGCAAGCCTGGCAACTCCACATTTTGCATGGCCATTAAGACCATTGCCTTTGGCCCACAGCAGAGGAACCCTGCTCGGGTGCGATTCACTCAAATCACTAACCACAGAGGAAGAATTCCCATATCCTGAAAGAGCAAGTGCTCTTTTTCAGCTCGTCCTAGGACACCAACTATTAAGGCCAAAAGTTCTATTGATCTAATTCAAAACAAGCCCCTTGGAATAACTCCCCTTCTTCACTCATTCTCAGGTGGCAACTTTTAGGATCAAGTACTGCGCAAAAAAATTTAATAAAATACAGAGTCTGTATTTTAGTCTAGTCCGTACAAAATGGACTAGGCTGCACTGCTCCAGAAGCATAAGAGCCTCGAGGACTACAGATATATTAGCTAGAGTCCTTAGCTCTGTCCCCCTATCCTTTACACCTTTTTCCCTGGCATTGACCTGCTTCCTCCATTCAGACTCCTCTGCAGCCCAGCTTGCCTTGCACCCTTATTTCCTCCAACATGTTATATGACGAGCCTGGGCTCCAACCACTGAACACGGAAGCAGAAAGTGATCAACTCACCCTATGCAGACTCCCACTATCACCTACATATTCCCAACTACCTCTCCAGCCACAACACATTCCAGCAGTTTACTGCTTCAGCAAGAAACTCTGTAGTCTCTCAGCAACAGCCTTAACAGAACACAACCCTGTTCATCTCCAGCCATCACGTTAGCTCAGACATCATTTAAGTCTGCTTGCTTCATTCTGCCTCAGGCCCAGATCACATCAAGCAGACCAACCCCAACCAGAACCACGAGCTCTCTAAAGCCTCAATTAGCCAAGCAGAGGCTTTTGTACAACTGAGGAAGCCTCTCTAATGAGAGCTTTCCTTCCAGCTCTTTGATTAAGCAAAGTGGCCAGAACAGCAAAAGTGACAGAAATGTTCAGTGGAGGCCTTACATTTAGCCTGTGTAGGCAGGCAAGCCAACAGCAGCTGATGGAGTATGTGAGCACACACTCCATGACTGAGAGCCCTGGGAACAGACAGGCAGAGCTCTGCACCACAGTGTTGCCCACTTCTTACAGTGATTACCCCAACAACGCTGCATGCACAGTCCGTTGAGCTTTGAGCTCCCTCTATCATGGATGGTTTATCTGACAAATGGGAGCAGGACAGAACTGCAGAGGTTTCCTCTGCTAGCAGCAGCAATGACGGGAAGGGGAAAGACGCACGCAGAATAAGGAAAATATCATATCACAAAGGTAAAAATTACAAAGGAAATACAACTTAGCGAAAGCCTAGCTCTTTACCGGATGTTAGTAACTCTTTACCACAGGACTTGCAGGAGTCAGTATCGAGGGCAGCAGGGGCAGATTCATACCGTGCAGGTTCTGAGACCAGCGAGTAGAAGGTTCTTTCATATCAAGACAAATCACAACAGCTCTTCTGGAAGAGAGAAGTGGTGGATGGCCAGGACCCTCTAGAGCTCTTGGAATTCCCTTTAAACACGCTAGTGCCATAGCAAATGTAGCACTCGACATGGCTTTTGAGCTGAGGCAGTCAGTGGGATACACTGGATACCCAGCTGCCTTCTCCTTAAAACAGCCATCATCATCTTATTTAACAGCCCCCTGCCTTTATTTCACATTTCTCCACAGCCATCCATGAGCTCTCCCTTATTTGAGTAGTGCAGAGCAGCCCCAGTGAGCACTGCCACTTGGAGCATGTGCCTCCTACTGAATCCAAACTTCAGTACCTCGTCCAGCAAAAGCAGAAACAACTTAGTTACTCAAGCAAAACACCACTGACAGCTTCCTTTTACACCAATCTTCTGGAAACCAGAGTCCACTGAAATCCATGCAAAACATTAGGTTTATCCATAATGTCCTGCAGAAGCACTGCTACCCTTCCCTCTGGAAGCCATAGCTGTGTGCAGCAGCCAGAACCAGACGTAGTCAGGCAAGTCGTAAAGAGCTAAATGCTCACTGCCAACAGCCACTCCTGCTTCCTTTCAACCCTCAATAGCCAGAGGGTTAGCATGTACATCCTGCACCTTTAAAAATCGTCTTAAATCTAACATTTTTGCTGCCTTTGTCCTGTCACATAGGATAATGTTTTAAGTCATCGACTGCTGTATGTTACACATAATTGAGAAAATTATTTCAGATAGCTATTACAATGCTCCAGTGACATTTCTTTCACTTGACCAGCAATACTTCTAACAGCAGCCATCCTCCTCAAGATTTGGTGCTGTAGATATTGTCCTACCCAAACAAATTTCCACAGTGATAGGCGATTGGTCCTGCCTTTATTTTCCCCACCAAACATTACTCAAGGAAGCAAAACTTTCCTCCTTACTAGGCTATTAAGTCTTCCCTACAGTTAGTTTATGTTTAAGATCTATCAGCTCTTTCTTCCCAGCGAGAACAGCCACCTCATGCTTTCCTGAAATCACCGTACAGACTGCTTATGGAGGTACTAATATGATTTCCCTTATTTAGAAGCCAACAGCTGTGTAATATCACATGTTCTATTCAGCCTGGTTTGTGCCAAGCTTGAGCTGTCAAAAGCACACAGGCTGGCCACAGAAACGAAAGCACAGAGTTCACCCTTGGACCACTGGGCTTTCAACAGACAGACCAGAACAAGTTAAGACATTAAAAACCAACAATACGCTAACTTTTGACTAGGAGCTCCTACAGGAACCATTGCAACACAAGAGGGTTGCAATCCACAAGGCTCGGCCTCACTGCGAGCACTGGGCTAGCCTTTACTTGAGGAGAACCCAGGCAAGGCCAGCTGGCCAGAAAGCAACCCAGCAAGGGTCACAACACTGAAAAACCATCCAAGAGCCCCTGCAGCTTGTCCTAGGAGTGGCTGGAATTCACTGAACTGGCACCTCCTCCCACGTCTACAACAAAGGTGGATGACAGACTTAGGGCCAAACATCAGCCCCTAAGCCAGTGCCAAGCTAACACGGTTAAACAGAGGGGCCTGAATGATCACACATGACATCAAACTCCTCTTTCCCCAGCCTCACAATTTGTGATTGGAGGCACAAAGTTATTAACCAAGTGATACCAGAGGTGTTTAACTCAACTCCCCTCCCTTGGGAGAAGACTCCGCAGCATACAGCTAAAAGATTAGCATGAGTTTAAAAAAAGAAAACCAAAAAACCAACTCAGTAGGTTTAAATAGTAGAGAAAAGCATCTAGAATTTGAAAACAAAGGAGAAGGAAGTGTTTAGGGAACACTTACACTCCATTTGTCTCACGTACTAACTAGCTAACATCACAAGCCCCAAACAGTAAAGTCTTCTGTTGCCTTTCATTTCTCATGTCTCAGAGCTCAGACACCAGAGATATCAGTCAGAAGAACACCCCTTTGTACCATCACCATCTATCCTAGCCCGAGGCACTTGAGAAAGCACCTGCTCAGATTAAGACCAGTCCCAGAACCCTTTCTTTCACCACTGCACACACTCCGCAACCCTGCAGGCACAATTCTTTGCAAGCTACAAGGCAAAGGCTCCTCTTGTCTCCCTAGTTCTTAAAGCCCAATAAAAATTATTTACAGCCTCTCCGGGCTATCTGGTTTAATCCTTTCCAGCTCAAGTATGACATTTGCTGGGACACTATTAGGTTTCTTACGGTGCTCTGACTAGCAATCACATCTGTACCTGACTGTCAGGGGACACTCTTGGCTGAGCTGGCCACCCTGGCCTATGCTAAGAGCTCTGAAATTTCTCAATTGAAACATTTGAAAGTTAATGAACCCTTCTAACACAAAGCTCCCACAGCTCCAGAGTTCTTTTATGAGCCCAGCACACGGTGGATGCACAGGAAAACCTCACTTCAGGCAGGCCTCTCTTTTCAGAGCACACCCAGGCAGAAGGTCAGACTCCCAGGCACAGCACGTGGCAGCCACGACCAAAAAGCACCACCCACAGGATGGCTGGGTGGCTCTGCCACATGGTGCTCCTGGCCACAGCCTGCTCAAAATAGGGCTGGCCATAATCACAGGCCCTCACTGGATGAACACATGGCTGCTATAAATGGCAAACCACTCTTAACTCCCTGAACACAGTCATCAACTCCCAGCCACTGTCCAAATGTGAAACAAATATAAAAAGCCTCAAGAGTCACTTACACAGAAATGTCATAGTGGGAAAAAAAAGACAATCTTTTCAAAGCAATAATTTACTTACGAGCGTCTTCATTTGATCCTCTGTTCATCTTTCAGGAACACTTCTCTGTCCTGTGAACTTGAAGCAGTGGGATCTAGAAACAGAGCCCACCCCCTGTGCTCCCCACAGTTCCACACGACCATTGGTGAGCCCCAAAATCCATCAGTACCCCAGGACACAAGAGTCAGACACACAGAACTGGCGCCGTTTTTACAGGCATTGAACAGGTTCTTCCACAGAAGGCAAGAATGGGAGGCAGGACTAAGGAAACCCAGGGCCTCTGCTCCAGAAGCACAATCTTCTTCCGGCTTCCACTCATACCAGCCCATACTCCTCCCTCCAGAACCGCACACCTGCATTTAACTGGGAGCATTGGAATAGGGGCCAACCCACACCCAAGTGCAGGGCACTAGGCTATCATTGCCAGAGCATAAAAAGGGACTGGCATGTGTCATTCAGGTCTTGGGTCTCATTTTTTCCCCTTGTTTTTGAATTGCTAAGCTTGCAATTGGGGTTGAGCATGGGGAAGGGGGAAGGGAACAGAATCTGGTGAACAGCTGGGGCCTATCACTTTTCATTGCAGGTCTTGGAGAGATGTGGTTGACAGAGTGATGCACAGAGGCTGTCCCAGTTAATGACTTCACCATTCTCCATCATTATCCCCATCATTAGGAAATTAGGAGGACAGAAGGTATTTACTGTAAACCTGCCACCTCCCAAGGAGAGATAAATAGAAACTGATAAATGGGATCTTCTGGTGCTGTTCGTCTATTAACCTTCTGCTTCCCAGTTTAGGCATATGCATGCTATCCTGCCATTAATATCCAGTAATTGGCATAGCAGTGGGCAGCACGCTCCTACCTTGAGCGTCAAACATCTCCTGTGCTGCGTGCGAGCGCACGGCCACGCACACCACAGCTCGGCGGCTGGGTTTGGGGAGGGGCTCCCATGCACTGCTCACACCTCAGCCCCTAGGCTGAGCAAGCAGCCGGACCTGCTGGGTCTGAGCAGCACGCATGGATTTGACGGCAGGAGACTCGGGAGGAGGAGAGGGCACTGTGTGTGTGTGACCTGCCCTGCATGGAACCAACAAACCAGCACGCAGGGACACCGGCACCTCCAGCTGAGCTGCTGTGTGTTCTGTCAGCCTACCTGTAAATACAGCTCACAAACGCCTCTGGGGATGAGAGTCCCACTCACCACAGCCTCTCAGCATCCAGGAAAGAAGCATTTTCCACACCACCTCAAAGCCATGTGTTCTGCAAACTGCTAGGAAAAAAAAAAAAAAAAAGAGCAAGAATTTGAGGATTTGGAATTTATGAACTCACCTTGCTGGTCAAAAACCAGCCAAGGTTTCAGTAACCTGGACCGACACTTCCGCTGCTCCCTCCCCATATGAAGGGCTCTTTGCATGTGTGACTTGCTTCACTCCCACAGACTGAACCTCTGCAAAGGAACAAGTCCCCAGAGGGACAAACTGAGCCACTCCTTCCCTCAGCAACCCAACCCTGCAAGGCCGAAGCAAATCCATACTCAGAGACCAGGCTATTACCCGTATGGAAAGCAGGCCCACTGGCAGATCAGTCAAACAACTCTAACTCTCTTAATCGTTTCTTCCACCTAGAAGATTACACGTCTGCTTTGGAAAAACCCTGACCCGTTGCTACTTTCCTCTACTACTTGACATTATTAACTGCTTTACTTACCCTACCTCTAGCATTTTGCTTTCAACCAGCATTTTAGTTCCCAATTCACATGGTGTGCAGGTGACTACCAGCAGGAGACACCAGCCAAGATGACAGCTGCATTTCTGATGAGGAACAATCAGAACAACTTAACACAAGTCTTAAGACACCCATGCTATTACGGCAGCATTTATCAACATGTAACCTTTTCCAGAAGTTCAGGGCTAACAGAGGGCCTGTTTTTGCATGTACTAACCTGGCAAGCAGCTCATCTGCTCTGTGCTGGATGGATGGCTCCAACACCCTGGAGGGCAAGTACTGCAGGCCGGAACCACGCTTGCTCCTTCCACACGCACTCTCTTGCACACATCAACCCAGTGCAAAGCCAGCGTGACTGTGATGGTGAGTTCTAATGGGAACACTGGTATTAATTCCCATCTGTCTAAGCAACTGGCAGTGTCCATCAATTACAGCAAGAGCCAACTAACAGTTGCAGCTGCAAAATAATAAAAGCAGAATTAACATTTCAAGTTCCTGTCATTCACCTGAATTTTTTACAGTTGTAATTAGCAAGCTGCAGAAGCTGTCAACAATCAACATCAGCCAATCTGTCTGCACCAGGAACCCAACCGCCTGCCAGAAATTGTCTTCGACAGGTTTTTTTCTCCCCTTGCTTCCCTCCATTAAAATTTTCCCTTCAAACCCCCCTAACACTCTCATCTCTTTTACCACCAGTCACTAGAATTGAACACGTCAAAACAGCGAGAGACAGAATGACTGACACTTAACTGATAAAGTCATAATTATTTCCTTGCTCCAAAGCTCAGTATCAAAACATGCTGCTGTCTGTCTCCCCAGGCCCCTGCTTCCCTACCAGTAGAGAAGCAGCGCTGCAACCCCTTCCCAATACCGTGACTCTTACCGGACCCCAAACATTCCTTAGGTGGAGACACTGAGACAGCAAAAGAACCTTTCCAGCTGAAGGCCCGCCCTTTGAGGAACAGGTGCAACTGTTTCCCAGGCTTTAGCAGAAGAGCTTGTTACAGACGTTACAACTTGCACCGGCTTCTTTTACTCAGGATCACCCAAAAGCCCTGCACTCCCCGGGCTCCAATTTCTTTTTTTGTGCTGGGTCCCACCAAACAAACAAGAAATAAACCAGAAACTAACAAGTCAAAACGAAACCAACAAACTCCAAACATTTGCTCCTGTCAGTGTCAGCCAGAAACCAATTCTTTTTAAAGACCTGAGAGCGCGCAAAGCATCATCCTTGGAAACTACAAACACCTAGAACCAGATGCTGTACTTTCAGGGTAAAGGTAGGTTCTGTTGTTTGTGGGGGTTTTTTTGCAGGTTTGATGTTTTCCTGATGTAGGGTTTTGGTGTTTTTGTTTAGTAAACCCTCACATTTTTAAAGCTATCGATCCTCCTTGAAACCAAGTCGTGGCACAGGTAAGAGAAATGTCGTTCTCAGTTACGAGCTGGTTTTTAACCTCTGCACTCAGAGCTGGTTAGAGTACGTGACACATACTGCAACAAGCAGGGACACCTGCAAATGGCCTGGGATGGATGGCTCTCGCAGGGGCATCCCTTGGCGTAATTGCCCTTACACGAGCTCAGGGCAGCCGGGGGAGCCCTCACCCCCTGCGGCACCGCTCCCTCACCCCCAGGATCGCCACCAAAGGCACCCACTGCGGCACAGCCCAGGGCAACGGGTGACACAAAACACGGCACACGCACTCCGCTACCCGACCGCCGCTGAATGCATTAATCCATCTGCAGCTGAGGAACCACAAGGAAAGGATAAAGCCACATTAAGAAAAAACAAACCCAAAACCAAACCAAAACAAACCAATTCAACAAACAAACAATACAAACAAAACCAAACTAAGAAACCAAGCCCCGCCCAAAAACAAACCAGAACCAAAAAAGCCCAAGAGCCTCCACAATTTGTATATCCACCAACAAAAGAGGCATGAACTGCCCCCTTTCTTCAGAGAGCACTGAACAATGAATTGTCTATGAAACCTATTTAGATAGTTGCAAACCCGGTAGATTTAATGTAGCGTTAATATGTTACTACACACACTTGCTCCAAATTAGTATCACTGAGTCACCACGGTCTTAACAAACAGTAACACTGGAATAGAACACAGAGTAGAAAACCCTTCCCGGGACTCTGACACACATACTATTGACAAATGGAACAAATAATAAGAGAAAAATCTACTTAGTAACGCAGAAATATCTGAAAGAGCACATTAGAGGAAATGTTCTTTAACACAAAGGTCACCGAAAGCGCAACAGATAAATACAAACAAAAAACATACTAGTCCAGAAACTGAGAGTTCAACCTCTTCACACAATACAGGACAAAATTCAACTGCTTTGAAAGTGACTCCAGAGGACATAAATGCTTTTTTTCCCAGCTAGACAGTGAGACATGCTTCCAGCCTAGGACAGAGCCTGCAACCCTTGTGCTGCCCTTTGGACACAAACCCACCAGTTTCCCAACACAGCCAAAACCCGTTTCCCTCAAACCCAGCCTGTGAGACTGGGAGCAGCAGGAAGGGTACTATCACTTGGGCTTAAAGAACTGCGACCCGCACTCCCATCCCGAGGGCACCCGCAACCCCTGGCCAGGCACCTTTCGGCAGCCCGAAATGCCGGGGGGAAAAAATCGCCTCTCGAGCAAGTAAAGCCTTCTTACCGACAGAATCTAGCCAGAGTCGCAGGGATGACGGGATGTGTGGGACCAGCGCCTCCCGCCGCGCCCTAAGGGGAGCGGCTCAGTCCTGAGGGGGGCACTTTCCCGCCGCTCAGTCCTGAGGGGAGCCGCTCGCTCCTGAGGGGAGCCGCTCAGTCCTGACGGGGGGGGCACTTTCCCGCCGCTCAGTCCTGAGGGGAGCCGCTCAGTCCTGACGGGGGGGGACTTTCCCGCCGCTCAGTCCTGAGGGGAGCCGCTCAGTCCTGAGGGGGGGGACTTTCCCGCCGCTCAGTCCTGAGGGGAGCCGCTCAGTCCTGAGGGGGGGGACTTTCCCGCCGCGTCGTGAGGGGAGCCGCACGCGCCGCGGCCGCGTGAGGCAGGCGCGAGGGCCACGTGAGGCGTGCGCAAGGGCCGCGTGAGGCAGGCGCGAGGGCCACGTGAGGGGCCCGCGAGCGCCCCAACTCACGAGCGGGTGGGAGGCGCCCCCTGCTGGTCACTCCCGGCGCGAAGGGCGCCCAGTGCCCGGGCAGGAAACGTCGGGACAAAATCCCAGCGTTCTCCTCATCCTAACAGGTGAGACTACAAGCGAACTAGCGCATGGCAGATTGATTCGGATCAATAAACCAAGTGAAGGCAGTAAGGAAACTGACACAAGGGAAGCCTAAGGATGGCTTGAAGCTCTAAGGCCTGGATTCATGAACGGATCTAAATAGCAAAACATTATGCATCAATTAGGAGGCAAGAAACTACTACGTATTTATCCAATTTTAATATTGAGGAAATTCTCGATATTTGCCAATCTTAAAATTTCACTAATAAAAGAGACCAGAACCATGGGAAAGGGGCATTTTTGTTGTCACAAACAGCATTTCAAGCGATTGAAATGTATCTCCTGCACTGCTTATTTAAAAAAGCATTTGTAAAGTGACCCTGCCAGTGCTGTAAGCCAAACATTCAAGTAAGGAATATCAGGATCCAGGACAGGCTTCTGCTGCAGGAGCTGAGCCAGCCTCTGGCCGAGTGCTTGAGGACAAGCTGCTGGTGGCAGGCTGGGTGGGACACGCTCCCGCCCCAGGACACGGCACTGCTGCCTTGTGCTGTCCACGCTGCCGCAGCTTCCTGCCCTGCGAGGTTCTCCACTGCCCTCGGGCAGGAGAACCCTCCCAAAAGGGCTCAGGAAAAGGACTGAGCAAGAGATACAGTCACTGAACCCCAGAACCGCCAAGGCTGGAAGGGACCTGTGAGACCACCAAGTCCAACCACCAGCGCAGCACTGCCACTGTAACCCCTAAACTGTGGCGGTACCAGCTGGGGGCTTCTCTGGGTCTGCACTGAAGGCACCTGAGATGGTAGCTCATGTTCAGACTCAAGTGTTTATTATTTCTAATCAGTGAAACAGCCTCACTGCTGTGAGTTCTGCAGCCTTCCATTAGAAGGCACAAAATGGCCAACAATCTCTTGTCACAAGGTCTTTTAAGACTAAACTATCCAATTAAGAACTGGCACCTAGATTATTCTCCCTTTTAACCCAATAACTGATCCCAAAAAACCTGCAATGCAGACTGTTCTACCCAATTACAAAATGCCACCCAAACCCATGAAGAAGGAAGAAGAAGCATGAAGAAGAAACCCAGAGCAACACCCTGTGCCCTCCATCTTGTTGCCATCCACAACATACTAAAATCCCCAAACCTAAATTTCTCACCAAGTGATGCACCTATACTACTCTCTATAATCTATTTCACACTTTTGTGGATTCTAGTCCCTCTTGAAGTCTAGGAAACTTTCTCCATGAATGAGGGTCAAAGTCACTGCTCCCCTGGGGCTCAGGGCACCCCAGAGCAGACAAAGAAATATTCCCTGTGCCCTGGGTTTCCACACTGAACCACTGAACCACATCACCCAGCGCCAGATCCAGATGCTTCTTGAACACCTACAGGGATGGTGAGTCCATCGCCTCCCTGGGCAACCTATTCCAGTGCCTGAGCACCCAAACAGTGAAAAACCATTTTCTAACACCTAATCGGAGTGTCCCATTTCAAGTGAAGGCCATGATAAAGACACCAAGTGCTTCCACAGCAGAGGTGACCTCCCACAGGCTGGCAGCGTCACAGCAGGCTGGCAGCAGCGTGCAGTTCCAGCATACAGAGACATTTCCTGGAATGGCACAGGGGTGCACAGTGCTCAGATGAGCCGTGCCGGGTGCCAGGGGGTGCCAAGTGCAGGCCCTCGGCCACGGGTGCCAGGTGCCAGCGGCTCCCAATGGGCCCACGGCGCCGCTTCCGTGCCTGGAGCTGCTGCATGGGCACCGGGGCTCGGGAGCAGAACGCTCTCAGGAGCCAGCGCACATCCAGAACTTGTGAGAGGAGCGGATGACGGAGGTCAGGGCGTGCCTGGCCGAGGCGGCACGAGCCAAGCTGTGCGACAGACTGCGGGGCGCTCTGGCAGCAGCAGGGGTGCCAGGGCTGGTGGAAAACGCAGACAGCAGCGGGCATGCCGAGACCAGCGGAGTCAAGGCAAGGGATGGACACGGCGGCACCGCGTGCTGTGCGGGGGGTTCTTGTGAGCAATGTCATCAGCTCCACCGGCTATTTCACCTCTGAACCCCTAATCTGACATGTTCACCTCTGGAGTAAGCTTTCTAATTTAGGGCCCATTACGTCAAACGCACTGTTTGTCACCTTGGCTTTTTGATCCTCCCAAGTGCTTTCTGTTTAAAAAGCCCAGGTGACACCCTGCAGATTATCTGGGGGAAAAGAGCAGCACAGGGAATGTCAATCCAAGGCTGGCCAAGAACCCCCAAGTCTCAAAGCACAGCAGCCCCCTCTGCCGAGGCATTTCTCTGAGCCTTATCCCATCCTGCAGGCTGACCACAAAGGCTGAATTTACATAGCTGGCATTATATCCTCGTTATGTAGATCAAGTCTGCTTTGCATTCACTGCAATGAAGCAGCCTTAAATTTTATCAGGAGATTGTTTTCTCACCTTAAAAATTATCCAGGATTTTCCTTAAAGGATAGAAGTGACAGCGTGAATTCCCTTTATTAAAATCATCAGAATTAGGATTGAGACTTGAGCACTAATGCCATATGATGTAGTTTCAACTGTGCATTCCAGACATTCCAATGCCCACTGCCTAATCCTTTCCAAATATTTTAAAAATTAAAAAAAAAAAATCAAGATGAACATGTTAATCTTACATGAACTAATACTTCACTTGACCAACAAGTTCGGGTTTTAATGCTAGAATTAAATAGTTATTCAAAATACCTTTGGAAAATCATTAGAGTCTTGCAGTCCAGGGATTTGAAGAGTCACAAGCTGTACAATCAAAAGACTCGGAGGAGTTTACTTCCTTTGGCCAGCTGACAATCAGGTTTCCAGCTAACTTCCATCGTTACCTGAGGAAAGGGGAGGAAGAGGGGTAGAGCTTGGAGCCCCATTGAACTGCACACCAAAACTGCTGTTCCATCAGCTGAGAGCAAGATTGGGTCCTAAACATTTTTGGGAAACCATAAGAATTCTTAGATTTTTCCATCCCCAAACAAAGTATTAGATTTTTTTAAATTTTCCTTCAATGTAATTAAATTCTGATCAGTCAAAGAGGGCACAAGAGCAATCTATAAAGAACAGTGCTTGGAAAAAGGATCTGACTCACCCTCACTCTCTCCTGCATAGCAGCTGGGGTTTAATTGGGTTACTGGAAAGTATGCATACAAACTAGAGAGATCATATTTCTGATCAAGCTTTTAAAATTCCTGCAGTTAAGACAACAGTAAGTATTTCACATGAAGTATAAACTGGTGCCAAGCCATTTCACACAAAAAAAAAATAAAAAAGAAAACTGAGCAAACAAGCAAACACTGCTGTATCCTGGTCTCCTGCCTCAGATCCTGTTTCAAGGGATGCTGCTCTTACAGTCCCTGACCTCTCAGCAAAGGGCTTGGCCCTGGCTTTCACTGCTGAATATTATTTCTCTTGAGAGAAAGATTGAGAGATTATGACACTGAAGTGATGGGAAAAATATTTATGACTCAGGGGGAAGATGGTTTGAAGCATTTTCCCCCTTTTAAACTCACAAGTCCAGGGAAGGGACACTACAGACCAAGTCTTCTTAAACCCTGTGAAGTCTGAAAGAATTGTTTTATCCTATACTACTCTTGCCAACAGCAAACACAGCCTAAGATGTTCAAGACCCACCCACCAAGTACTCATGGCTGATTTAAAAAATCAAGTTGTGTTTAGAATTTTATTGTGACCGTGGAGTGTCTGGAGAGCCTGAGTGTGTTGAGTATTATGTGAAGGTTGCAGACTCCCTCCTCCCCAGAAACTTGCCAAAATAGGAGTGCTGGAGCAGGGAGAATTTGCCCACGCTGGTCCTCTCTCCACTTTACACTATACACAACTCCTCCTTTCCCTCTGCCTGTTTGCTGGCTGTCCTACAAGGTACTGCCCAGAAGTCATAGGATGCACTCCAACTTCCACAGCCGCCTCCACACAGGACAAACCAGGACCAAATGTACTCACTGAAAAATCACATTTTCACTCTTCTGACTTCCTCAATGAAGGAACCAGAGGAAAGGTCCAAGTTCAGCTATTACCAATCACCTGAGAAGGTTTTCCAATCTAAAGGGGCGAGAAGGCAAGCAAAGCCGTGTTTCTTGGCGCTGACTGTCACCAGTGGACAAGGGCCACGTGCCATCGAGGCCACGGCTACACAAGGACAATTACCTCACTTGCTTGACAACATTTGTGATGGCACCTCAGGGCTAAACCAGTTTGAACACCTCTCTCAAAAACATGAGGGAACGGAGCCATAGGAAATGAAGTTTGAAAAACCGTATTTATCAGCTAACAACGGTGTCCTGGAGACTGGGTTATCGAGCTGAGGGATAAAGCCTTGTCACTGTTTGTCACGGATCCCTGCAGTGTGCACAGAGCAGAGCCCAGGTGCACAGTGATGCCAACACCCAGCCGTGACACACCTGGAGATAATCCCATATCCTTCCAGTATTCCTGCCCTTCCCTGGCTAAGGCAATGCAGGTACTCACACAGTGGCAAGCTCAGCAAGTAGAGAACACTCCAGGCAAGTGCCTGTGTTCAAACACCTGGGAACTGGGCTTCTGGTGGACAATATTTACAACATCTTGCCCCAGGCTGGCTCCCAGGTGCCTTGTTCGGGCACATCACTCTTGCAGAGAACAGCAACTGCAAAGCCTCAGGATGCTTCCCTCCTTTGCCAGGGAAAATGGGGCAATGTGTATTCAGCAGCAGTGAAAGGAGTTATTGGAAACAGAGACTGGGGCTGAGGAGGGAACGCTGGGCGCAGGATCCTGTCTGTGTACCTGCATTTGCACCCATTGCCCATAGAGTGCGTGTCACCCAATCATTCACTCACCCAATCATTCACTTCAGTGTCTCTTGTTGAAGCTGCCAGCAAGTGTCCCAAAGATGGTAACAGTTTTGGTCAGAATAACTGAGTTCACAAAAAGAAAATCACCATTTTCTTCACTCTTTCACTTCGGCTGATTATTATGATTAAAGGAACAAAGGAGAGGAAAAAGAAACCTGAACCAAAACAATTTCAACACTGAGACCTTTCAACACCAAGACCCAGCTCTAAGCTACCGAGCTCCCCAGCAGGACTTGCACCCTGCCTCACTGTGAGACTCCAGCATTACAGCGCTGGCAGAGTGGCAGGGGGCTTCTGACACTCTCCTTGACCAAAGGACCTGTGGCCCAGGTGGCTGTGGTGTTTCCTTCACATCTGAAATCACGCGTAATTCCAGCAGAACCAAATGCCCTGGACAGTGTTCATTCCAGGACAACTCACTAGAAATATTCTGCATAATTAAATACACTCCATTCTCCACAGAACAGGAAATCTCTCGGTGCTGGAGAAATTATATAATTTCTTTTCAGTGAGATGGCTGTGCCTTTCCAAAAATGTAAATTAATTCCTGCGGGGAAGGAGAGCGAGGTCTGGCCCAAAGAGCGCTATTTGGCATGATCAGCTCTCCTTGCTGTCTCACAGTCGTTCCTGCACAAAATCTGATGTGGCAGCTTGTTTGAAACTTGTTTATTGGGAAGAGGTCATAAGCTGAGAACTGTTCAGAGCAGGTCAGGCATCTGATTAAAAGGTGAAAAAACTGAAATGCTTCACATGCATCTCTGAGACAGAAGCTTGATGAGGAGAGAGAGCTTGTTGTAGAAGAATGTTGCCAAGTACCTCACAGGGCAGGCAGCAGCAGACTGCAGGACTGGTTAGAGCAGGGGAAGATTAAATAATTCTGCTGTTGGCAGAATTAACAAATAGTCAGTATTGTTCTTCTGTACTTCAGGACAGGTTCGTGCTGGAAGAAAGCCCCTCTCTAAAAGGGAGATAATATGAAACTGTGCCAGCCCTGAAGAACTGAGACTAAAACAGACGGGGAGAAAGAAAAACATCTTGAAATTATCTGCAAAACAAAGGAGAGGCAGATCATCTGCTTATCCCTGGTCTTGTACCACCTCAGTGGCTGAATTCCCATGTCCTGAGCCCCAGCTCCGTGACTGTTTCCCCAAGGTGTTCCTTCCATCTGCTGTGCTTTTTGCAGTGTGTGGGGGAAAAGAAATCCAGGGCTTTCAATGCTATGTTATGCATTGTTGCTCTCACGCATTCCTGTCGGCTCCACGTGAGCTGCGCTGTCCCAAGCTTTAGAGGCCGCAGCCTCCAGCCTGGTGACACTACCAGGCTGCTCTCACCTGAGCTGTCATGCGCTCCAAAAGTACCAGGCAAACAGCCATGTGCTTCCTCTCCTCCTCTCACTCTGCCTTTCTCCTTCCAACTTCATTGTGACGCTGTCCCAGAGTGCAGCCTGAAAAGCAAATTCCTTGTTCCCTGCAGTGCACGTATGACACGGTTTTCTTCTTGCCCACCTCACACTCTCTCCTGGTCATGCCCTGCAATGTCCTGCTGGGGCACTCACAGTTATTTGAGTTATTTGCATCTGGGATGGAAGAGCAAAACCATTTCAGAGCCCCCGTAAATGCTTGAGTAACGGCAAGTTAGGAAAAAATAACTTCCAGATTTTCCAAGAAGAAAATGCTTAGGGGACAGAAGGGAGAACCAAAGTAAAACATGAGAAACCAAAGTTATCTGAGAGGCATGAAACTCCACTAAAAAGGCAAAATATGATTAATTTTTCAAGGATGATTTCCTGATCAATACCTGCCCAGAGAAGAGGTGGCCCAAGCTGTCAGGCCCAAGTGTGTGGTCCTTTACTGCACTTTCCCTGGGAAGCTTTGCAGCACTTGCCAGGATCTCCGGCTCTCCTGGGCCAGTCTCCTCCCAGGAGCTGAGCTCAGCACTGCGCGCCCACAGGATTACTGAATCAGCAAAGGTCTTCCAGGAGCTCTGACCCTGCATTCCTCAAACCTCTCTCACTCCTTGGAGCATTATGTCCCTCTAACCTAGAGAGCACCAAGTAAATCTCTCCAGCTGTTCACTTCCAGGCAGGCTCTTGCTAAGAGTTCCCTGGAGCATGAGGTGCTACTTTAGAGTACACCAGCCTCCACTGTACTATAACCTGACCACTCCTGCGGCGAGAGCCTAGAGCTGACAGCAGGGACCTCCAGCCCCCCTGCTGCCCTGCAGGGGTGACAGGAGCAAACCTCCAGACCTGTGGTCTGGTCTGTACAGTTCCGCACAGGAGCAGGCAGATGCCATTTATGCTACTTAAAGCACAATTGTCGTGCCTTACTAGCTGGGTTTCCAGCATGCAAAGCTAATACAGGGAATTTTTAACAGATATTTAGAAGCCCTCAGGTGAGGCATTTATTATTAAGAAACCACAAAGTCATGAGAAGCCCAAGTAAGGCAATAATGCTGCTTCTGACACACACGTTTTGCCTGCAGCCTTCAGTGCAGGGGTTCTGAAAAAACAACCAACCAATCAACCATATCAGCATCACACACAGCTCCCCACCTCTTACAGTGCTGAACTCAGCCCTGGGGAGAGCACAGCTCTGGCCTGAGAAGTACCCCACACATCTCCTCTGTAGCTACACTCCAGCCTGATCAGGCTTTTTGCAGAGTAACAGATGGTTGCAGAAATTACAAAGGTTCCAAAGTAGAATCACCTTTTGAAAAAAACCAACTAAAAAGTGTTCTACTCTAAAATTAGAGTGCAAAGCAGTGGCAAAGTGAGGAGAAGAACTGCACTCCCTCATGCCTTTCCCTTCTGCTCTTTAGAGCCACTTGAAGGACTTCCTCCTGTCCCCCCCAGTTAGGACACTGCTCTCTCATGCACTCTCACTCTCCCCCTGTCTCCCCATTGCAGTCTCCAGCAAAATGTCAAAGGAAAAGAAAAGTGGCAAGCTCCTAAGAAACTGAATAGCTCATTCTGTCTGAATATCGCATTAACCCAAAGCTCTGCTGCTTCATTTGTCAGCTTTCTCAGCACTCTCCATGCCTGCAGCCCCCCTGACCCGGGCGCTCTGATTAGCCATGATCAATGTGCACATTTGTGGGAGCTCTGTGCACACCGCTGGACCCTCGGCCTCGCCCGCTCATGCAGATAATAACGGCACTTCGAGTCACTTGCCCATAACTCCAAGCTTCATTAAACAGGGGCGATGTCACCAAAAGTCCCTTTAACTGTCTTTTCGTTTGCCCGTAAGGGAAAAATTGACAGTGCTGAAAAATGGGATTTGGAATATAAATAGCCCCTGGTCTGGGTGTTGCAGTGAATGCTCGCAGTTGCCCGAGCCCCCGTGCAGGAGCCTCCTCGCTGGCATGGGTGGGAGGAGAGGCGGCTGTGCGGAGTGGGGAGACTGCACAGAACCAACGCCAGGGCAGGGACAGCTTCCCAAGGAATTGTTTTCCCTGCACAGAGCGGGCTCTGGACAGAGAGTCCTGTCACTCACCTCTGCTGCTGGCTGGCACACTATTTTCCATCAGCCAAAAAATGAAATAAAGGTCTGATGAAGCACCAAGGGGAAAAAAATAGAAAAAAGCCTAGGTATTTTCCCAAAGCAATGGAACCCAAACCCCACAACTCCCCAAACCCAATCCTTTGCATTTCTAGGCCATGCCACATATTACCCTGACAGGCTCTGGGTTTCATAGTTCTGAACCCTAATTATGGTAAAGAACTACAGAACTACTTCTTATCTGCCCCCCCCCCCCCCCCCCCCCCCCCAGGATGTCCAGGACTATTCTCATCTGATCCCTGAGGAGCTTTCTACAGAGCTCTGTACAGATCATCCCTCCACTCTCTCAGTGGATGTGAGCTGGGAATGCTTTCCAACAGAGCCTTAAGGCAAGCCCTGCACCCCTTGCGTCCCCCATGAAGTCTCCAAGTAGATCCTCCCACACAGCTCAGCCAAGCGTTGTGCTTGTCCCATCACAGCACATTCCATGATGCGGAGAGGCTCCCAGTGATTTCCATGGACTCCAGAGCAGGTTCATGCACTGTCACCTCTGCTGGGAGGAGCTACACACTCAGGGCAAACGGGAGCCCCTTCCTTTGGGAGGCTCCTGACCCCAGACAGAATTTCCCTTGCCTCCAGAGCACAGCCTGCAGAATGAGCCACTGTCTTTAAAACAAACACTCCAACGTCGTGCTTCTCATTAGCCCCAGACTTTTGTCCCCTTATTCATGGGAAGGAGCACACTGGCCACGGAGCAGTCGTTCCAGTGCTCTCCCTGAATAGGGTCTTGTTTCTCTGTCGGAGCCCGCAGCTCTGCTGGGCTGAACTCCCCAAACTGCAGCAATTATTCTGGCTGAAACAAGACACAGAGCGCATCGGGATCAGGCCACAAAGAGTCCAATAAAGGCAACAAGCACATAATAAAGCCCCATGACAACTGATCCTTACAAAAGGCTGTCCTTACAGAGTGATGTATGGCAAGAGTTTTCAGCCCGGTGCTCCCTGCTTTATCCGGATCCAGTCAGCCCTGAAGCTGAGATGATTTCTGTGCTTTGCTCTCGTTTTCTTCCTCCTGGCGGTACTGCCCACGGGACAAGGGACAGACTGACAGAGGCCAGCAGCCTCAGCAGGGACCCTTCTAGCCCAAACCTGCCCCTTCTGTCCTGCTGTAAAAGTCAGGGAAGATTTGAAAGGAGGAGCGAGGGGGAGGAAAGGAATGCTAGACACAGGAAAAAAAAGAGGGGGCAATAAAGATGACATGCTTGTGCTGTTTGAGGGAAGGCAGCCTGAATATGCAATGGGAGTGCAGCCTGAACCCCAACACCTGCTGGATGTAATGGACTCTGAAGTGTTGTTTCAGAATTAATCAAGTCATTTAAAATCATAGCTGTAGTCTCCATTCACTACTCCTGTGCATAAACGCACTGATCCCGATACTCATCCATGTCGGGTGACTTGAGCAATATATCACCATAATTGCCATTTTAGGGCTGCAAATTGGAGCTAAAATAACCAGATGCAAAAGAGATGGCCATATCATACTCTCAAGATGGATCTACAAAGTTCAAGGAGAGTTCAAGCATGGAAGAGGCAATAGAGAGGGGTCAAGTGTAAGGAGATTGTTCATGTTCAAGAGGAATTAACTTTACAAATATATTGTTTCTGAGGTGGTAATTGTACCATCTTACAGCTATTCATACCTCATTGAATCTTTGCATTCTTCTCAGCCATTAGAGTGATTGTTCCTTGTTGAAATAAATTTGATTTTGACAAAATATTCTGTTTTAAAACTGCAACTGATTTCCCCAGGATTTTCTGCTTTAAAGTAATTCCTGCTGAAACCCCAGAGCACCCCAGGTAAGACAGCTTCAAACTACAGGCTGCGCTTCTATGAGAGTAACAGAACTCGGACCCTGAGAGCTCAAGAGGAGCCATCAGAGTGCTGTTGTTACCCAAAACAAGGCAGTGTGGCTGTGGGCCTGGTCTGGAAGCTTTCAAGTATTCAAACACTTCAGCTACCATGGATTTATGGTTACCAACACAGAAATTGCCTTTCAGCAGTCAAGGACAGTATTTTCCATACAACTTGACGAAAAAAGTTCTCATAAAGAGCCAAGTCAGTTGTTCTCTGGAGAAATCAAGTGACAGAGCATCACGAGCATCAAGGCCAACACCGTATGAGCAGGAACAAACTGTCCTGCCTTGTTTGGCCAAGGCTTACAGCCAGGTGATGCCCCACAGTAATACAAGCACTCCTGCCCTCAGAAGACAGCAGTCCTACACATCTCTGCAAACCAAAACAAAAGGCATTCCATCAGCCATAGGACAGGTGCCTATGGAACTGTTAATTAAGCCTCTCATCAGCACTTGTTTAAGAAATTGCTAATCTTTTACGCTTTAGAGTCAGGTGAGCCCATTATTTGTGTTTCTCTTCCCAGCTTCAAATTGCACCATTTAAAGTCTGATTCCAGCTTATTGCCGAACCACCCCCAGACCTAAGAACTACTGGCAGCATCTAGTAAGTCACATGCACAGCCAGGGAAAACGCACTTCCCATTGTTCCTATGAGGCTGGGTAAGTCTCCCCTGCAAAGCCGTGATTCCAGCACGCTGCTGCTACACCCCCAGCAGACAAAGGGGCAGCCTCCAGCCCTGTAAATCAGCCTAGCACCATTGTGCAGGGAGAGCTGTGCTAATTCATCCTGCGAGGAGCCGGTGACCTGAGCCCTCCCCACAATGGCAGTACAGAGAGCTAATGTGCTATGGGTTACTTGGTAATTCCTGCAGCATAATTGGCCAACATGGAAACGGTAGCAATGATTGAGGTTCATAACTAATTGCAGCCATTACCGAGACAGCATTATTTATGATTAACTGCATGTAGTAGGCCTGATTCCGATTTCACTCACATCTCATTCCAGGCAGTTGTTTGACAGGTAGCTGGTGATGTTTCCCTTCTGGAAGAGGCTCACCCTCATGGCTACAGCTGTGTTTTCAGCATATCAATTCTACATCACACTGAGAACACCAGGAAAGCAAGGGGTTTGGGGCTTGAACTCTAGGCTGAGGGGGAAAAAGTCTGCATTTAACTTGTTCTTTGATTGCCTGACAGCAGAACTCTGCTAGCCCACTCCTGGTGCTTCAGGCAGCCAGCTGACCTGTCTGCTCCTTTACTCCCGTGTTTACCTGGCTGTCAGGTCAGGTGGGACTTCTGCAGCCTCACTTGACAGGTTCAGCACCGGCAATTACCTGTGTTTCAAATCCTCACTGCTGCTTTGTATGGAATGCAAACAGAGAAGGCAGACTGCCTCAAGAAGCTTACATGCCATTTACACTACAAAATAAATGGCTTCCATTTTTTTTCTCATTTCTTCCAGAGGTCTGGCTGCTGAGTTTCAGCAGGAGTTTTTGGGAACTGGCCTCCCTTGGAATTCTGCTTTCAGCTACTGGTGCTCAGCGCAGAAACCCAGCTGGAGGGAAGGCGGCTCAGGGCAGCCCTAAACACAGACTCATACACAAACATACAAGAATGTGTGTAGGCACATAAATAAAATGTATGAAAATCAAGTCTCCATAAAGTGCCCCAGTTGGACACACTCATTAAATTTGATGCAGCCAGGTCAGAGCCTGGAGTCCCTTGCACAGAATGAACAGTTCCATATCTTTATTCTACTGAGAGGCCTTGTCTAAAAACCATCATCTGCAAATGGTAATTTTTCTCCACCTTTGATAAACACCAGCAATAGCACAGCCCTCTCTCCCCCTCTCTTTTTCTTATTCAGGATATCAGGCAGATAAGAGTTATCAGTAAAGGTCATCCTCAATTTCTGTACAGAAATGATCTGTCTCCGGTATGTAATAAACATTTATCCATGCCTTTATTAGCTATATTGGATCTGACAGTTCTGTTAAACCATTTTCTTTCATTTTGCTAGGTCATGACGGTTAATGCTGCTAAAAAATCTCATCACTGCTTTTGATCACTGTATTGTCTTCCCAGCGTTAGCAGGATTTTGTAAAGGTAAGCACTGGCTGGAATGACCTATTAAAGTTACAGCCCGTTGAGCTCCTGGCTTTTTTCTCCCCACAATAAAAAGCGAAGGAGTGCAAAGCATAAATTCTACTCTCGGGGTTATATTTAGTTGGGCAGCTGACATTTAGGAGAGCAGCCACTTCAAGCCCACTTTGCATTGGTTTCGCTCCATCTTTTTCACATCCTCGAGTGTCTGAAATGGTGCTGGAAGCCACAGCACGGCAAATGAGCACAATTAGTGGGACCGGGAGGTGATGTCCCAGTTAACTCCCAGCATGCCAGCAGCATGTTAGGCTGCTAGCTGCTCAGAAAGCAGTGGCTCAGCATAAAACCACAGGAAATACCAGAGAGTATGAAGACCCTGCTGAGCCTTCCCAGAATTGTGATCTGCAAAGGCAGCAAAAGGAATGCAGCTACCTCTCATGTACCTGGGCAAGGCACATGGTGAATGCAGGTCTGCCAGCCTCTGGAGGAAGTTCACTGTGAGTTTAACCTGCTGTTCCGTGTAGTGAGCAGAGGCCCCCTTAGCCAGCAGCCAGAAACAACGGGTTCACAAGGTACAGGTATCCCTTGTGATGGCTGGCAAGAGAAACCTGTCCTCAGAAGGAGCCTGCACTGAATCGTGAGCTGCTTACACACAGCTACAAACCCCAAAACACCACTCTGCTGGGGGTGGAACAGGGCAATATGGGGATACTGCAGCCACAGAGACTGCACTGGAGCTATCTTAAACATCTAAAAACTGCCTTCTGCCTGCAGCCCTGTTTTCAGACTGTAGCAAGGGCTTGAGATCAATGGTAGAAAAGAGCATATCATCTCTTTCTGTAAGCAATATATGGCTTTTCAATTTCCTCAAACGGCCCATTCATCGGCAGCAACAACCCATGCTGTTTTGTTCTCTTCTCCAGCTGTACCCAGCTGTAGCTTCACCAACTTGCAAAGGAAAACAGGAATGGATGACTGCAGCAACTCACAAGAACAACAGCAAAATATTTTCCCGGTCTCCACGACAACAGGCATATCAAAGAGACAAATCTCCCTGACTGCTTCTCCCCACGCTCTCTATCTCCCTTTGTCCTGCCAGTCTGTGTTGCCCACTGTCCGTGTGATATGTACTTGAGGCAGCAGAAAACCTCCTACCTTCCTGATAAAAATGACTGCCAACCTTGTATACACAGGGGCTGGTGTCCCTGCTGCCAGGACCCTGGTCCACCCCAGGTGAATGCAGGACTTCCCATCCCTGGCTTTCCTCTTGCCAAAAATACCACAACTTCCAACAAAGGAAGATCAAGGGTGTTAACCCTGCCTCCCCAGCTGGCTCAACCTAAACCTTGTTGCCGGTCCCCCGGTTCCAAGGGAGAGGCCTCTCTTCCTTGCTCCTGGGTGGCCACCCAATGTCACAGCTCCCTGTGATAATTCATGACCAGGCGCGGCCAGCGGCAAGGGCTCGGAGCAGGGACTGCTCAGACTCCATTGTCCTTCTCTCCAGCCCAAGCTGGAAGGACAGACAATAGACACACGGCCCCAGAGACGCACTCTGACCCCGATGGCTCAGACCACCAGGCTGCTAAACAAGGGGCAGGACCCCTGTGGTCATGGGAATCTCCAGCCTGCGTTCAAAATTAACACTGTTTGTTGGTGAGCTTGGCCAAAGCTGGCGCTAACACTTCCAGGTGTACACCTCTCTGCAATATATTCTCACCCTGCATACAGCTGAATGAGCACAAAGAGAGGAAGGCAGAATGCCTCAGAGCAGCTTTTGGATGAGCAGCCACTGCCTGTGATTTTTCATGTATAGCTTTAGTTTAGCTGGTAAACCAAAATTTGCTCCTGAGCCTTTTCATACTACAAACAGGCAAGTCTGTGCCTTGGTGAAGACAGCAGCTTAGGCCCAGGGCTCTGTTTGCTGTGCTCTGCTTAGACACAGTAAAGTGCTCTCTTTTGGCTGGGAGCAACTCACATGCTCCAGAGAATTCATGCTCAGCAGCCAACTTTGACCAGCTCACCTTGCACAGCTCCTCCTCTGCACATTCCAACAGGACTCAGAGGGGGTGATGTAACAACTGGTTTGGAAGGGCCAGTCTTCCAGGAAGATGGCAGTCCTGACTTCTCTATGACCAAGCAGATTTGTGCAAAGAAATGAGAACACCTTGTGGACCAATTTCCCAAGTTATTTGTCTTCACAGCGAGACAGGTAACATATCCTGCTATATGCTGATGGATTGGAGAACAAACAGTGCTAGAAAGTAAAATCCATACCTGGATAATGCAGCTGGTAGTTAATGACTACAGTATGTGATATTCATATCCACTGAGTCAACACTGAGCTGATCTGCCTTCCCTGGTTTCTGCTAAGCAGGTTGGAAAAGAAGGAGGGTGCTTTATCTACCAACATATTTACCAAAACCTTGAACTAAATTACAATCAAAAGCCAGAGCCTGCCTCATTTGAGCAGTTAAATAATTTATTTCTAGGACAAAAAAATAAAAACATAACCCCCAATCCTGCCCTGAAGTCATTACCAGCATGATCTTCTATTTGAAGTCTTGCAAATGCTCAAGGAATGGTGCTTGTGATTTGGCCAAAGCAAACCAGGCACTCGGCAGCTCTACACAGGCCAGAGGAAATGCAGATCCCAGTATGAGAAGATTAAATTATTATGGCTTTTGCAACAGGGTGCACAACTGTGAGTGGCCCCCTTCCTCTGCTGACCAGGCTGTGCTCCTCCCTGCCGTGAGCTCTCACTGTCATACCTAATACTGACAGGCTTTGATAATAATAACATTGTCAAGATAATAGCAGGGAAGTTTCAGTAGAAACTCCATATTCAAGAGCCAGCTGTGCACAGCCCCAGTTGCTTTTTCTAAGATGCCTTCAAAAAGCAAAATTCAGCCTAGTTTCTGAGAAAAAAAAATTATTCTACTCCCCAGAATTAAAAAAAAAAAAAGGAAAGGAAGTTGTTGTACAAGAGAGGGATGAAAACATTATTACATGAGTTTAAATTTCTCAAAGTTCTCAAAAGCATTTTGGTCACTGCAAGCAAATAACACTGCAAAAAGAGAAGCAGGCCTTAAATCAGAGCATAATTACCTTTGTGAGGTTTACTGATTGCTCTGATTGAACTGGAAGAGTTTGGGAGCTTTTCTCCCTCATCCACGATACAACCATTCCATGATATAACCATTCCACAGCTCAAATGAGGTGGGACATAATGTGATTTTTGGCAATAATGGTACTGTTGATGAAGTCCAAAAACTCCTTATTTCTTAGGGGTTTGCCAAACTTCCCCCTTTACCCGCACAAATAATGCCTTAACAAATGAAAGGAGAATGAAAAAGTCTGCTCCCTCCCCTCTTTGTCCTTTCTCCCTGTTTCAGACCGTGTCATCCTGAGTTACCCAGGCTGAGGGCTTCAGAACTCTTGTGGAAAAGCCCAGCAAGGTGAATGCCATGCACTGAGCCCTCAGGGCCCTGGAAGCTCACCCTCTCCTGCACTGTGGGCACCCCAGCAGCCCACAGGCACTGAAGGGCTGAGCTATGGCAGTCAGGCAGTCTTCACCTGCCTCTTCTGTGCTTTTTGCTCACCTTGGCCTCATTCTACACTTTAAATAGCTTTCTTTTGAAAGTCATCTGGATTCAAGTAGTTTCTCCACTGCCTTACACACCTCTCCAAATACATTGAGACATAAAAACTAGGTATTTGCTTCTAGATTCAGCAACTTATGGTCAATGGACTGCACGGAGCTGTGCTGGCCTGTAACCTTAGTCCCAAAGCCCTTTTCACAGAGAGAGAGAGAGAGAGAGGAAGAAGGGATCAGAGTTAAAACCACCACAAGCAAAGCCAACCTTCACTCTCTCTCGCTGACATCTCTGAAATTCTAACAGGTTTGTATATAGTCCTTTAGCATAACTCAACTCACAGAGTGCAAGTCACAGCCCAAAAGGCAGGTGATGGGGGGAATGCCACAATATTTTACATCATTGGTCCTGAGCAGGGTTTGTATGTTTCTGGGCTCTTGCAGGAGTCAGAAGCAGGTAGTGGAGGCACAGAAACCTACCTGTGCTTCCCATAAACTGGGGATGTGTATCTTCACTGGCTGCTGTCCTGTAGAGTTATTTATACAGCAAGAGTGACATGAGCATAAATTACCAAGCGGGAAAATGAGTTCCCTGACTCTCATTTGCAGTGCATAGCTGTGTGAGCAGGGACCAGCACAGAAGGTGCAGCACAGAACAAAACCCCACAGGACTGAGCTGGAGCCTCAGGCCAGAACCACTGCAAAGAACATTTCTTGAAGGTGGGAGGCCACTGAGGGAATAACAATCTCTAAAAGAAATCAACAACAAGGAGTAGAGATGGTAACTAACTGGATATGCCAAGGAGACATAAATACCAGAATAAGAATGGCAAGTCCTTCCCTTGCTTCTGGCAGTACTGCTTTCTTTGGAGGGGTTTGGAAAGCAGATCACAGTGCTAATAATCCATCATTTCCTCCCAGGGACCAATGCAGACAATGTCCCATGACCACCTCCCTATCAGGAGTCTCAAAGACAACAAAGCATTTATGAAATGCTTTCAAGTACATCCTATAATTCTAGCACAGTAAAGACAGAAATATATATATATATATTGCAAACAAAATATGTCTCAGCAGCACAGCCTCACTGCCCCAAAAGCACCAACCCAGGTCAATGGGGGTGCAGGCAACCTGCACACCAGCTCTTCCTGCCTTTGGCACTCCTGTGCCTTGCACAGCCAGTCTCCCATAGGCTGAGGAAAGGGTTGCCCCAACTCCCAGTACTGGGAGTAGCACTCCCAGCTCCAGTCAAGAGAGTGGAAAGAGCCTGAAATCCCTGATAACTTTATTTCCTTCCCTCTCTTGCCAGGCTCTGCTCCTGTGTTTTAGTTGTGAATTCCTGCTTGTGTCACTCACTTGCCTTTCAGGACTAACAAGTGGACACCATGATGCCTTGTGGAAGGAAAGGTATCAGCAGAGCAGAAGGAAGAAATCCAAGGGATAGAAAGGAAAGAATAAACTCCAATGTTTTATCCAAAACACACGAGTCCTTACACAGCACACAGATTTTGAGGGGTTTCCTGTTTTTTTCCTGTGTCTTGGACAAACAAGGGAGCAGGCATTTTGCTGGGAGCTGGCGAGTGTGGAAGGGCAACTTCAGGATTCCTGCCCACAGCCCAAGTGGATCCCCACGCTGGCTGCTCTCTCCTTTGGGAGGGGCACTGTGGGACAGGCAGGAGAGGGGGAAGGAGGGAGGCTTTTCTTTACACTTGTGCTGTGCTGAATGTGGACCATCTGTGCCCCCAGCTGGAGTGCTGGAGATGGTCTGGCACTTGAACCACACCATATTTACAGATCTAAACACAAATGGCTACTGCCTGATTGTTTCATGATTCATTAGTCAGACAAGCTCTCCTCTCCCGCCAGCACAGCTGTTACAGAGTAAACCTTTGTCACTTAATAGGCCTGATTATTACTTTCCATCAAAGGTATTGATCTGTGTCATCTCTACTTAAGGGAAAAGGGGAGAAGCAAAGAGGGGACCAAAATGTGTCGGGAAAACAAGGAAGGGGGGGAAAAAAAATCCAAAAGAATGACATTTGTGCGGTGAGCAGGGGCAGCGGTCAATGCGTTTCATCTCTCCTGGCTGTACTGTATCCGTGTATTCATTTGCCACGGTGCCGAGGTTACTGGTGGAGATGAAACGTCTCACATGATGTGGCACTCCTTGCGCCGCACCAGACTGCTGCAGTCACACAATATGGCCATGCATATAATTGGTCGGCCAAAGACACAACGTGAATTAACAAACAGTATTTTTAAAAAAATAGAAATCAATTAAGACAAGCAGCAGAAGGTAAAAATACAGGTTCATCTCCAAACGGCACTGCAGAGATTGGTGGCGAGACTTGGGCGAGCAGCCCCAGGGCTGAGGCCTCGGCCGCCCCGGTCGGTGCTGCTGCCCAGATTTACACCGGTGGAGAAGCTGGTCCTTTTTGTTCAGCACACGGGCTCGGGTGGGATGTGGCTGTTACATCATTGCCATGCAGTGTTTTACCACAGCTTGAGAGCTCCTCGTTGCTCCACAGCCACCTGCCAAGCCAACATTGCAGCAATCCAGGGTTATTGTGGATTCACTCGCTCCACTGGCAGGAGGAGGTTTGCATCAGCCAGACTGAGAGTTTCATGGCCCTCCGACTCCCAGCACTGTTACCAGCAGCATTTTTGCTTCCTGCTGCACCCAGCGTGCCACCAACCGGGGAGGCAGTTCAGAGCCACAGATGTAGCAGTGGGGAGCAAGCAAGAACTCCAGCAAAGAGTTTCACTCTCCATTCTCCTTGCACTTAAGGGATCATCTCTCCTGAAGCCAACTCCCAAAGTCCCAAAGCCCTCGGCCAGTCCTCTTTCAGACCAGGTGAAGGTCTGGGAGGCACTGGACAGAAAATGAGTATGGTGAAGACTGCTTGGCTTGCACCCACAGCAGCACAACAGTGTCACAACTGGCATCACAGAGGAATAAAAGCAATAAATGTGTCTTCACAGCCAAACATGACATATAAAACCAGTATAGATGTTCTGAGTGCTGGGTCCAGCTCTCTCTCCCAATTCAGGAACAGTTTTGGAGCAACCCCAAAATTACCACTACTCAGCTACCCCAGAACATGTTCTTTCTGGATGAAACCCACTCCCCTTGTTCCAAATCTCAATAGCTGCAGGACCAGGCAAGGAATGATCTTGTAAATCCTTTTGGGACAGAGAACTCCAAGACCCAAACACATTCCTACACAGTACAGTAAGGCCTTTTCCTCCCTCAGCACCTCTCAGGAAGAGTCTAGAAGTACAAGGAGCTTGTCCTCAACCCCAAACTGTGTTTTCCAAGCAAAGAGGTCAGCAGGATGTCACACAGGGAAGACCAGTCACTAAAGGCAAAGCACTGGTGGGAGAATGAAGGAGAAGGAGCGCGAATGCCGGTCATTGCTGTGGAGATCTGCTCAGAGCACATGGTTTCCCCTGAGGTCAGCCTGCCTTGGGACCACCAAGGCCTGTGCAGCCAAGGGCTGGAGAAGACACTGACAGACACTGCCCCAGCATGTCAGCGGACAGGGAAGCCATCCACACTGTCAGGAGAGGAGGATACAGGCATGTGTGCAGCTCTGACATGGAACATTCTCTTCCCATCTGGTTTCCACCCAAAGCTCCGAAACAGACCAAAACACCCATGACTACCTCCGTGCGCCTCAGGAAACCTGCTGTCTCCACCCCAGCCTTACCCCCAAGCCCGGCCAGGTCCCATCATACCCCCTCACTCCTGCATTTTAGCCACATGGAAAGAGAACTGAGAAGGCTGCAGCACGTGACACCAAGCGAGAGCCGTGGCACACACAATCCCTGGAAAGAGTAGCTTGGCAGTCCTGCGTGAGCTGCGCTTCCCGCCAAGGGCCCGCGCTGTGACGCTGCCAGGAAATCAGCCGTGCAGCCAGCAGGCACAGCAGCAGCACGGACACGGAGGAGCAGAAGGGAGCCGTCAGACCCCGGAGACACGCTTGTTCTCTTCTCCTCCCGCGCTACAACAAGGAGCAGGGGGCTGGGCGACTGAGGAGGCAGCGAGATGCTGGAAATGTTAGCTTAACCCATTTATCTTTCCAATGCATCAAAAAAGAAAACTGCTTAGTCAGTGCTAAAAGAGAGACCCAAACCAAGAGACTGAGATGGTACCTTAGAGCTCAGGTTATGAGCCAAAGCCTTCCCACTTAAGAGCTGCCTTGCCATTACAAAAGGTGCCCTTTTGTCTCTGAGGCATTCAGAAGGAGGCTGAGTAAAACAATCAGGAAAAGGCAGTTGGGAACAATTCTGCAGCAAACGGGTCCTCATCGTTGTCAACGCTTCACTTCCTTCCCTTGGAGACCTTCTTCGGTTCTGGCAGTTGGTGACAAGACTAGAGCAAGGAACCAGCAAGGGAGATGAAAGACATGAAAACCCAAAACCAAACAACCTGAAAAAACTCAGCCAACCAACCAACCAAACCTCCAATCAAGTAGCTCTTAAAGCCTTAGCTTCCAAAATCAGACCTTTCCAGTGACGTGTTGAGAGCAGATGTTTATTACTGATTTTTCTTCCTGTCCTTACTGATGCAAATCAGGAGCAATCACACATGAGCCCCACTCCACACCTGCTGTCCGTGCAGCCCAGTTAGCCCCTGCAGAGACCCTGCAGCATTACCAGCAACATCTCAACTTCGCTGCAAAACTCAGACAGCAACTTCTTCCTGGAATACACCACAGACTACACCCCAACACCCAGCATTATGGTTCCTTCTCAAGTCAACAGGCACTGCTGGCTGGGGTGCATTTCCCATCAACTTCCAACACTGATGTTCTCCCTTCCCTAATGTTCAAACAACTCCCTTGGACATCCTTGGCAGGCACCAGGGGTCTAAGGCCTGGTGACATGACCCACCTGCCATAAGCATGGCTCTGACTTCTCTGCAATAGGCAGCAGCAACAGCTGGCCGAGTCCATTCCCAGATTTTCCATATAAATATCTACGCTGCTGCTGGTATCAATTGCAGCAGGCTTTGTCAGGTTCCCTCTGTGAACCTGGTGAAGTACTGCCCCTCGCAACTGAATTGTGTCATCAGCCCAGGACACCTTCCCTGGGAGGGGAGGGAGGAAAAGGAAAAAGAAAAAAGGGAAAGCTTCAGGTCAAACGATTGATTACAGCTCTGAGTTACAGGGGGCTATTGATTTTTCATTAAACACCATGTACTGCTGTAAAGCAGAAAAAAAGTAATTCATTGATCCGAGCTGTGGGCCATGTTCACTTATTGGCTTCCTGCCACTTCCCATTATTCCCACTTCTAAATGTATACTGAGGTCAGTTCATTCTCATCATTGCCTCCTGTCACCAGAAATGTCTCTCAGTAACTATTAGTTTAATCACCCCTTTCTTACAATGATAATGAGTGATAATATCCAGCATTATGGCAGATTCACGAATATTATTTGATGTATTCTTGTATTGCATTCCACAATGCTCCAGTTAAGGGTCTGTCAATGTCTCCATTACAAAGCCCCCAGGCCCTGAACTTTATAAATCACTCCTCAAAATTTGCTGCTGGCAGAAGTAAAAAGCAGAGGATGTCTGGGTTCTGGAGAGAATATTGCTGAAACCACACTCTGCAAAGTCTTTCTGGCCGCAGTTTAGCTGCAGTGGATGCGAGCTGGAAAGGGGAGGAAAAAAGGGGGAGAAAGAAGAGGAACTTGGCCAGCTCAAGCTGCTTTTTCCAGTGAATTAAAATGCCATCATTTCACAAACAGGATGATCTCGCTGTTCCGTTGGACGGCGACTCAGGGACAGGCACGCTCCTCCTACAGCTGATACACAGGCAGCACTGCCATCCTGCCTGGCTGAGAGTGACACTGGAAATCCAAGGATGTCTGCTCTCAAGCTTCGGCATTGTGTTGGATAACCTGCACTTTGAGAGTGCTGCCAGTGTAGGGCCCAGGGCTGCAACCCTCAGAGTTTAGCTGCTCAGGTAAAACCTCAGCCTGGGAACCATGGCAGGTACAGCTTTCATAAGCAGTTTGTACCTGACTCCAGCCCAGAGATTTAGGGGGAAACTGGTCACATTTGGGATTTACACCCACACCTACTGGAAACCTTGATGTTTACAGTGATAAGCATTCCATGGAGATGTCACTGGAACAGGATGCCCTAAAAGCAACAGTAGGCTCTTAACAGAAGGGTTAATCTCAAAACTTGGAGCTGATGAAGATTTGGTGAAGTGAACAGTCACCAGCAAATCAGCAAGAGGAGGAAAAGTAGATATGGCAGGATCCATAACTGTGCTATGATGAGAGAAGAGAAATGACCAAATAGAAACTGCCTCCCAGCTGCCTCCTGCAGCACCGAACCAGGGCTGAAATAATGTAACTGTGAGCAAAAAGACCATTTTTATAGAAATAGCCAGATAATACTTTTATAATATTTTAAAAATTTAAATTTTTTTCTTTGTCACTAAGAAAAAAAAAAAAGTCAGAGGGAACAAGAAGCACAAAGGACTATCAAGAAACAAATCAGATGAACACCCAACCATAGCGTAGCATTACACTAATTCAGCAGAATTACTTTTAGGTGGATGCTACTCCAGCACCCACACGCTGCTGGCAGTGCCAGTAATGACTTTTCCCTGCCACCATTTAGCAATGCTCCAAGGAGTCCAGTCTCAAACTCTTACCAGGCTGGAACAGCTTACAGACCACTCAACCCTTGCCCATGAGGTTGTTAGTACAACCAAATCTGCACATGTTGTTACAGGCCAGGTTTGGCCTCTGTTGCTAAAACTTCAACTGTGTGCTTTTGTAACTTAGTGCCACCCTCCCCATCGGGGTTCCATCCCCGCCACGGCCATCACCAGCAGCCACTGCTGGTACGGACAAAACAGCCACAGCTACAAGGGACATCCACAGTGCCACCCGGCCCAGGGAAGCGGCTCTCGGGGACAGACTCCAAAGGGGCAGCCAGAGCAGCACTGAGTGTCCCCTTGCCCACTCCAGGAGGAAGGGACCCCGGGAATGAACATTTACACCAGACACCTGAGGGAGTTCTCTGTTTCAGCAGGGGTCTCTGGGCCCCCCCAGCCCTGCTGGAAAGCGAGTCCCAGCTCCAGGCACGGCAGCAGTCACTCATTTGCTTCCCACATTGTCTCGCATGAAGTGGCTCCTCCAATGTGTTCCGATACACTGCCTCCCCCTGAAGCCAACCTCCTGCCCAAGCTCTTCACAGTTTGTGGTGAAGTAGAGTATGAAGCTGGCTAATTCCTGCTTCTGAGTCCAGAGCCTGTTTGTGAGAGGTCAAGTGGGGCTCAGAAGGGCCATCTGGACAGAAAAGGAACAGCAAATTCCTACCAGGAACTTGCTTTTGTGCAACTGGGCTCTGCAGAGAGAAAGGGTCCTAAGCACGAGGCAGAGGTGGTGCCCACTGAAAATGAATTCTAGTGAAGAGCTAATGGGTGAGTTACAGGGTGTGGGGATAAGGTAGAGGATGATGCAGGGACAGCAGTGATCAGCCGGAAGGCCTCAGGTGCCGCCCAGAGGGAGCTCTCCATTCTCAGAGGATGCTGCAGGGATAAATAATACTTTTCTTCCCAGGCACATGAACAAAAGAGCAGCATGTCCATGTCAGGTAGTTATACGGCTCCTATTATCAATAAGCACTTGGCAATCTCTGCTGTGTTTATCCTCACAACACCCTGACGAGGGAGGGGAAAACAGTCTTTGCAGATGGAACAGGTTTGCCTGCATAGATCTTGAATGTGACAGGGCAAAGTATCTGTGAAGCCAAAGAGAGCAGGACCCAGACTGTTTGAGACACTTCAGCCTCAGGATATCACATGGAAATCAATCTGCAAACACATCCGAGGATTTTGACCTACCTCAAGCTCACACCAGGAGCCTGCAGCAGGGCAGACTTACCTGCCATGTTCTCTGGGAAATGTTACTCTCATTCCTGCTAAGACAAGTGCACCCACCACAGACAGGAGCAGCCTGCACCTGCAGGGCATTCCCGCAGCCTCCCAAAAAGTTAGAGAGAGCTCAGAGCTGTTATTCTGGCTGCCCGAGCACTCCCCATCTTCCAGAAAGCCCCATGCCTGTGGGGGCCAGGTAATTTAAAATGGATTGGTGGATGCCATTACAGATCACCCTAGGAATGAAGCTCTTACTGGCAAGACCTGTTTATTCCTCTAATATCCCCACCTTGTGCCAAATAAACGACGTTGATGTCACATCATTTGCAGAGGACAAAAAAACCTCTGCAGAGCTGCAACCAACAGTCCTCTCTTGTGCCAGGACATAGCATACATCCCGGGGTAATAAAGGCTTCATTTCATGCTTCAGCTCACCTGGGCTGAGGCTGGGATTCAGCAACCTAGCCAGGCACAGCTCTGACTCCACAACAGCTCCTGCCTAGTCTTGCTGTGAATGCTCCTGGATTTTATTCACATTTTCAACTCAACGCTGTTTAAAAGCAGGATTCAAAGGGAGGGAAAAGGAAAGGAAGGCTTAAAGGGAAAAGGAAGATAAAACCCACTCAGACTCTGTACTTTCCACTTCTCTGGTGACTTTGTGCAGACCAGTCTGCTGTAACCAAACCTGACAGAGCAGTGACACATTTTAAGACAGTCCAGCTCCTGCAAGGACCATGAAAATAGGTTGCTTGTTGGAGAGAACAAACATCTTACTTCAACAGGAATTTACAGCCCATCTTCAGGGCAGACCCCTCACTCAGTGCTTCACCATCCGTCCACGTGAAGGGTCTGTCAGAGCCCATGAGGTTGCAGAGCATCATGAAATATGTGTGTGCTTTGTCAGAAGCATGGCCTAAACACTTAGAGTGCTGTAAATATAAACTCAACAGCTGCTGTGCCTTACAGTTCAAGGTAAGGGAGAATGGCTGACGTAAATTGTGCCAGTGTGCTATCAACATAAAACAACAGGGCATGATACATTACCATGAGCCCTGAGCACTTCACATCTGTCTTGACACCACGGTGGGTTTGACACCCGTCAGTTCAAAGGAGAAAATACAGCTTGCCAAGAGAATCGTTCCGCCCTGCATCAGGGCGCTCATCCCACCACAGAGCACGCAGACAGCACTCTGCTCAGGCAGCATTAAAGGATTTGGGCCATGACACACAGGCAAATATGCTGATCTGTTCCATGGGAAAGTATCTGTCAGGATGAGTCTCAGTCCAGCTGGGTGCCTATGCCAGCACATAACCTCGAGCACCCACTTGAAGAGAGCTGCTTGCAATCTCAATTTATGCACATACTTAGGCTGTGTTCATCCACGAGGGCAGGCTAAACCAGGCTCTGCCAGCCCCTGCCTCATCACAGGGCTTCAAGCAGCCCAAATGGCATTCCTGACCCGAGCCAGCCTGGGGCCCAGTCTGCCCTGCACCGCAAAGGCCACCATGCCCATCGCCCGCTACCAACTGCGCTGATTTTAAAACCTCTCTCCCCCATGCCGAGGGAAGGCTGCTTACTTCTGAACAACAGAAGTCTTGCTTTGATTGTTATTAAAAACCAGCAAATAGTTGGCACTAATCAAACAGGGTACAGTCCTGAAGGCTCACGTGGCAATTGGACACTAAAACTTTGGGATACAAGCCCTCATCGGGACACCCATATTCCTGAGCTAAGCCTTTCCTGATCTAAGCATGGCTTGGAAGGCAAGATAAACATAAGTCATTCCTTATATAAACTTCTTTGTCCTTAAAGATTTTTTATGGGCTCTGACTTGACAAAAACCCTTGGCTTTTGGATGTTCCTCACATTTTAAAACCCCAAGACACCATCGTGCTGTGACAAAAATCTTTTTGTTGAGGCTTAACTCCAGGTACCCGTGTGATTCTGGTGACACCACTGATGCCATCCACACACTGAGCAAGACATGTAGCTGGAAAATCAGGGTGGGAAACTAGTGTGTGCTCAGGTCCCCTTCCAGCACACACATGGGCAGGGCATTTGCCTGTGCCTGGGACCTGGGAAGCACTTTAGGATCACTGGGTTTGAAGGGATCCAAGGAGACTGCAGAGCTTCTTCGAGGTGAAGCTTCAGGGCTTTGTGGGATGTCAGTCTAACCTGGTTCAGAGAGTTCACGTGGCACAGTAGCAAGGCACATCCTCACAGGCCAAGCCCCAAGCACATTTCCTATCACACTACAGCCTGGAACACACCTAAGTGCCTGGCTGAATCATGACCAGAAATCATGAGAGCTCAAGGACAAGGTGTGCCCATGGTCACCACTCCTCCATACTCGTTCTGCAACAGCACCACTATTCTGGACACCACAAATAGGATTACTGATTTTCACAGATTACCAGAGTTTCCTTACTCAGGCTCCTATCTTCAGACACAAGCTTTCCCCTGGGGAACAAATGAGAAGAGCCAGGCACAGCAGGTATGTGTGACCACTGAGTATTGCCAACCATTAAAAATACAGGAAAACAGCAAGCAAGGTTTTAGCCAGTTTAAACAATCCTGCAGGGAATACTACCAATAGAAACTAATACATATGCAAGCAAGAGCAAGCTGCCTGGGGAACGGAGCACTTTGCCTCCAGTGTCAAATGAAGCACAAGACTTACACTGCCTTTGGTGCAGCGTTAAGTGTATTATTTAACATGCATATATCCCCAAAAGATTCTTCCTGAATAGCTACATAGATCTTATCCCCTAGTGTTCAAAGCTTTCATGCAGGAGGGCAACATTATGCCTGTGGTCTGAATGAGGAATGACTGGTTTTGCTTGTCTGGAAACAGTCCAGATTTCTCCCTAAGTACCTGGGAGCAGAATTTGCCCACGTGGAGACATTCCCAGCCTGGATGGCGATGGCAGTCACTTGTGATTTCTCAAGAGTACTCCAAGTCCATGAGTAACCATCCTGTGTTTTACTGTGGATTTGTCTTAGATCTGCTTGTTCATGCGCCCCTGCTGTTGGTGTAAACTCAATTAGTCTCTGTCCCAGCCCTCTCCCCCTCTAACAGGAGAAATGTATCGCTCTCTTGAGCGATCCTCCTGCGTATGCTTGTGAAACAGTCCTGTCCAGAGCAAGGGGAAGGAAGGGCGAGTGAGGGCCCCACACAAAGTGGCAGTGCTGTGCCAGGAACAAAGATCCCAAGCAGGGGTCAGCAGCACAAGTGGCTGTCACCTCGCCAGCCCAGCAGTCCAGAAGCTGAGCGCTTCCAATTGCGATTCAAATCTGCCATGGAGTTGCTCGTGTTTATTTAGGCATTAAAAGCAATTTCCCAAGCACATGTCTGTCACATGTAGACACAAAAGGCTAGCCTGTAATTAGGATGTATATGACCTCACTGGCTTTAATTGGGAGAAGCCGGCATCCAACCCATTTCCCAGCTAGAAGGAAACTGGCATTAAGAGGGAAGTTTGGTGTCAGCTGGTAGAACGTGCACAATACCTTCTGTAATGGCCCCCAATTCATCATCAGCCCCTCCACCATCAGGACTTTGTCAATGGTTTGCTCATCAATTTGCTCACGCACCAACACATGAGATCAGGAGACCGATACTGTGTCCGAGAGAATGATCACACAGCAGGAAAAAATTATTGAAAAAAAGGAAAAAAACCCCAGGACGAGCAATTTCTGCTTTGGCAATGCATCAGGGTGGGCCCAGGGCCAAAGGCAGGGTTAGCCCAAGGGGCCGTAACTCTGGTAACTTTGCACCTGCTCATGCAGGTCAGAATTTAGCCCATCGGGGTTTGCTGGAACTCAATGCACAAAGAAAATAATTAAGACTGAAACACCCCAGCAAGAGCCAGTAGTAAGGAAAAGTCCATTTGTTGCAGGAAAATGCAGCAAAGAGCTCTGAATTCTGCAGCACATATCCTGCTGCAGAGAAGGTACAATTCTGGCTTTTGGTTTGAGAGCTGACAGCCACACCTCTACCTGCAGTGCACTGCTCCTGCCTGCGGGAGAGGCCACAGAGCCAGCACCCACCCCAGGCACAGCCAGACCCACCCCAGGGACAGACAGAGGCGCTGTCAGTCACTCCAAACACAGACCCTCACCCTCCAAAGGGATCTGTCCTCAGGCCCAGACTGATTGGTCCTGTCAGCCAAATTTTTTCAAAACAGGGACAAGGCTGGGAAAAACCATCGTGTATGAGCTACACCTAATTTTATTACTTAAATTTTTTACTGTGATAGGAACAGAACCTGCAACTCTGCTACACCAAGAACTGGAGAAGTTCAAGAGATGGGGCAAAGAACGTGCAAAACAAGCTCTAGAGAGGAGAGAGGCTCACCTTCACTCCATCACCAAGAACCACCGTATGCCAAAACCATGTCCTCTGTGTTCTGGCACAAGGACACAAAGATTTTCACACCTTTGAAAGCAGATGTCAGGTCAGTCACTGCAGGTAGTTTGTTGGCTTTACTGCTTCATCTCCATGAAAAAAAATCATCTCTGCTCCTTCCACAATTAACAGCTTCACTCTTCAGATAACAGTATCATATTATCAGGAAAAAAATCTGATTTTTCATGCCTCAGGAATTTCCAGTATTTAAATATATTAACAGTCAGATAAAAAGAAAAATCAGCAGAGAGACAGACAGCTTTTTATATTGGTTTGAGATAAAAAGCTTAGATCTCAGAACTGTTTCCAATCTATATCAAGAAGTTTTTTCTCTCTCAGACAGGTAAAATACTTGGTCTTTCCTGAGTAACATATTTCACTGGGTCAACAGAAAACATAAGTGAAGGCAGATGACTATTCAGGCACAAGGAAATGCACCAGGTAGGTGAAAATCAAGGAAAGACATACCAACTGTATCACATAATTAGTCTGAATTCTGTTCTTAGCACAGTTAATGAGCTCTAACACAAAGAAACTGGCCCCCAAGAGACAGCCAAATCCTGCACTAGCTGTAGAAGGCCTCTTGCTTCCTTCCACTCCTAATTCCCTCCTTCATGCCTCTGCAAAATAACCTGCTTCTCCATGTCCCTTCTGTTGGTGTCTGTCTGCTCTTGCTCTGCTTTGGTTTTCCTCTGGCATTCCAGCTCATGGGGGTCATCTTGTACTCGTGCCCCAGTCCCCCCTGGCAAAGAGGAAGAGCTACGCGGGTTACTGCAGCGCGCCTGATCTGTATTCTGAGCCACAGCTGGGGGACAGACCCCAGCCAGCCTCCAGCCACAGCTCCAGGATACAGAGCTGGGCCAATGAGGGAGAGACGCTGTCTGCTTACTGTTTCCAGCAGACATAAAACACAACTCCCGGTGTGCGCTCCCAATAAAGAGGGGCTGGAGGGGTGGAATTAAGAGCTGCTGAGCATATCGTGTGCAGGATTGATGGGTTAAATAAGTAACAAACACAAAAAGCACACAGAGCAAACACGCGGGGGGAGGCAGGAGGGAAGGAGCAGGCACTGGCCGGGAGGGCCTCTGTGGCGCCACGGAGTCCCTCGGTGTCTCGGAACAGGCAGGGCGGCCCACGGCCATGGCACGGCCTCCCCAGGAGCCGCTGCCGCTCCGCTCCGGCAGCGCTTGCGAAAGCCATCGGCACCGGAGCCTCGAGAGCAGGGGCTGCTGCTGCTGGGGAGGGTAGGCATGGCACTGGGAGGGCCTGGCAGCCCACAGCCGTGTGCCTGCGCGCTGGGGGACCCCAAGGGCGTGGGGAGGTGTCAGCCGCGGGAACACAGTACCTGGCATTGCCCATGGACAAGGAGCGGAAGAGAACATCGTTTCTTTAAACTCATCTTGCATTCAGCCAGCTGCATATAAATTTCCCTCTATCTCATCAAGCTCTCACTGTTTGGCCTCCTCTGACTGATATTGGCTCATCATACTTAATCTAGGGTGAAATTTCCTCGTCTGAGCTAAATTACTCGCAGCCATCAAGGGAAACGATATTTATTTTTCGTGGGGCTAATGACCTGTCCCCCGGACCCACCCACTGATGGTTATTTACTAGGGCCCAGATGCTTGGGCTCAAAATGAGTGCTAATGTCAGCGGGGGCCATTCCTCATCCAGGGCTCTGATTGAATTGGAGCGATCCCATTGACATTGACTCGGTGACTTTTAAGGCCATTACCCTCAGCAAGAGATGAACCTCTCATCACTGCTCCGACACTGACAGCTGATTAGCGACAAATTACAAGCAGGAAGAACCTAAGACTTTGTTGGGTGACGGAGGGGAGGGGAGAGAAAGTGGAGGGGGACTTTGGAGGAGGTGTGGGGAACTTGGAACGAGGAGCACAGGAAAAGGAAAGAGTGGGAGGGGACAGCAACACCCAGAAGCTGATGCAGCCTTTGGCTGATGTAGAACAGGGCCCGCAGCCAAAGGCTGCAGAGAGGCAAAGACATGTGGCAACTGCAGGGAGCCAGAGTCAGAGCAGGGTTGGGAGGAAGAACCTCCACTTCCAGTCAGCGTGTAAAGAATGGACAGCGGGGCAGGCAGACAGTTTGGTGGCAGCTGTGTGCCAGCTCTCAGGAATGACAGGTCCTGTGAAAACAGAAAAGCCTCCAGGAAAGGAAAGGCGAGAGCTGCCTGACAACCCTGACATGCATTTCAGTTAAGGCCCTCATTCTCAGTGTTCAACAGCAACACCAACACGACTGAAGGTACTGTCACCGTGACCAGTTTTATCAAGCACACTGGTACCTGAGTTTCTCTTTTCACTGCTCCTACATTACTGAGCGATAAAGTTTCAATGACTCCAGGTCACACAGTTTCAGTTCTAGGCACAGAAACACAGACACTTCTGCTGTCAAACGTGGGAGCAGCCAGGAACCCACACCAGTCTCCTGTGCCAGCTCTCCAAACAGGGAAGGGTGGGTAGGTGTTAATTTGAAAGGTAATGGAGAAAGATACCATACCTTAAAGAAAATGCCACCCCCTGTGCATACAGCTTTTATCTGGATGATTTGTGAAGCAGACCATAGTCACCCCCTGAGTAAAAGAGAGTATTTTCAGGGACACCGTTAATGATGGAGCCATCCTGAAAGGCATTGCAAGGAGGCTTGTTGCTCTGCGGTCCTGCGTAAGCAGGCTCACCACACTTCACGGCTCACAAAACACCAGGCCCATATCAAAGAACGAGTGTCATGAAATACAGACGAAGGAAACGCTGGCGAGGCTGAACCGCCACGGTCACAACTGCCCTCTCTGAATAAAACCTGGCTCTGGGTGCTTGGCAAACAAGTGCAGCGTGCCTAAGTGCAGCCTGTCGGCTGAGGTCTGGAACCCCAAACGCACCTTCAGCAGCAGTCGTGGCACTTTCAACCTCAGCCCCGAGCTGAAGGAAAGCTGCTCTGAGAGGCCCCCTGTGGCTGAACCTCCCCTTGCTCCTGCTTTGCAGCTGCATCCAGCATCTGTCTGCCACTGCTTCCAAGGAAAGGCAGCCAAAGCAGTTGCACTGCTCTCCCCCTCTCCGCTCCACACCACTTCTTACAGTGATCTCAAGAGGTCACTGGGAAAGGTAGCGTATACTGACATCCTAAAATCATCCTGGGGAGGAGCAGCGAGCAGTGCATTGCACTGGCCAGACAAGTTACTGTTTATGGCCTGCCAAGAGCACCTGTGACCTCAGCTGTGCTCCTGGAGGTCTCGAGCTACTCCATTTCAGTAGATGCAGATCCCTCACTGCAGAACTGCCGGGGCTGCCATCAGGCCTGGCTAGACACGACCAGCTGACACATACTCCGATGCAGTGACCAACCAACAACCCTACACTTCACAGCTAGAACCCTTGTCCCACCTCCAGTCCTCCAAGTCTGGGCAGCACTCAATGGCTGCCTCAGATCATTCTCTGAGGGAATGCAGCCGGGCTTTTTTGACACAAGCATAAGCTACGGCAAGCGTATCAGCATGAAAGATATGCAAAGGGACACATGTCTGATCCTCATGGGAAGTTCCCTGGCTTTAGAGGATCCTAGCTGCAAAATTTCCACCTCAGAGAGCACTCCATGAGCTCATCACCCTCACCCTCACTGAGGATTTCCTCATACAGAGAACTCATAGTGCCACAGTTAAGTCCTCCTTTTACCTAACTTCCATCTGTGTATCCAGACCAGTCCATCAGTGTGCAGGGAACCCACCTGTCCCTTCAGCACTGGCCAGCCTGCTTTGAGAGAAACCTCTGCCAAACCACCATCTCCCAGCCTTGCAGCACTACCCTCTCCTGAAGGAGGACAACAGCAACCTGGAACACTCAACAGAAAGTTAAAAAAAAAGCTTCTATGAACAGCAGGCTGGGTTTGATGAGCTCTTTTGGAAGGGAATGCAAAGAAAAGTTCACCAGCTTGCAATAATAATGAGCAGATACGGTGTACAGGAATGCATATGACTTCCACCCTAAGAAAATCCTTCTCCAAGAACAGGACAGAGGAGCTTTTCTCCTCAGAACTAATCTCCCCAGTACATGTAGCATTGCAGGGGATTTGTCATCTCCTTGAACTGAAAAGAAATCTAGGTAATTGGAGCAAGTCTAGTTGTCACCTGGTAAAACAGAACACGAGCCATTCACCAACTGCAGCATCACAATACTTGGTCACCAAACTGCATCTCAGAGCTCACAAACAGTGTAAAAGATCTCACACGATCCCTTTAAAAACCCTGCACATTAAAAGGACAAGATTTCTTGCAACATGTTCTGAACAAGCCCAATGACACCTGCTCGTGGGAGGAGGCCTGAGCCAAGCTGCCAGGTAAAAGCAGCTCGTCTCTCCGGCTGCGGAGCGCAGCGGGAAGCTGATGGAGTGCCTGGCTGCCTGCGTGTGCTGCACAGTTGCTGGGGTGGGTCTCTCCGACCACGCATCCAAACAGGCTAATGCTCCCTTTCCCAGCCTGATTGGTCAATTTAGGTGACATATTTTGGGCATCTCTGCTTACTCAGTGACTGCAACTTGTACCCCGTCCACAAATCCCCATCTGCAGCTACAGATGGCCCTTTTTTTTCCCCCTTCCTCCCTTCTCCATTGTGTAGAACAGCTCTTGGAGGCTGCAGAACAGAGGCAGGGATGCAGAATTGCTGTGCTCTGCCACACAAGCCAGACAGACATTAAATTCAACACAAGCAAGGAAACCCCAGTTCTGAACCTGCGAACTGTCCACTGTGCAGCCAAAAGTCCCTTTCCCCAGGTCTGGCTTGCACACAAAGCAGAGCCCAAGAGCAGCAGTTAAACACTGTTGTAGGACAAACCAGAAAAAAATCCTGCTGAGTTTTTAACTGTGCAAACTTGGTTCTTCCTTTAGTGTTTAATATACTTGATGTCAGACTTTGCAAAATGTTCTCTTCTTCTGCATTTTATGAGGAACAATAAGACTTACCCCAACCTGGGAATAGTTCCAAAGCCTGGGAAAATGCTAGGAGGAAATCCATGTTTATTTCTGCTGCAAAATACCTACCTGTCTTTTCTCACATTGTCTCACTCCTAACTCTGCATTTTCTACTTCACTACTAAACAGCGACAGGAGATAAAAAAGAGCTCTTTCACCACTCATTTAGTCTCATTTCTCTAAGCCTCTAGTGAAACAGGACCTAGGCCAGGTGAAATGAGTTAAACAACAGAGAGTAAAGACACAACTGTTCCTAAAAGACTCACCTCTTTCAAACTGCCTGTGCTGCAAGGAGGTAATTTACCTGTACAATGCTACCCAATGCTGGGCTGTTGATGCTGCCAACCAAGCTGTTCTCAGGCCCTAGGGCTTTTGTCCAAGAATGTATTTGTGGTTGTTCTCTTGCCTAGGAGAGAAACTGGGGTTATTTTTCATGGTTATCACCACTGTTACCTTCAAAGCAAGCAAGCAAGGCTGCAGAGCCTAACCACACTCCAGTTCTGCACGAATTACAAGTGCTTCTACACTTCAGCTGAAGCAAAGCAAAGCCTTGTCCTCCTCCCTACATGGTTCAAGTGTCTTTCCTGTATTTCAGTCCTTTACACTACAAATATATCTATTTCTTTTTTTTTTCCTTTTTTTTTTTGAGCCTGTTTATTGCAAACTCCTGTGCTTGTAACAGGCCCACCTTGAGCAATGTTAGTGACATTTATTTTACATTACTCCGACTCTGAAAACACATTTCATGTGATACTTTGCCAGCTGGGCCCAAAACTATTAATCCATTTTTAAAATGCAGACCATTTTGTTTTTAATCACACACTTCTCTTTTGAGTTGGGTGCACTGTAATCCATGGAGTTCTGTAATTTTCCACTTCATTTATTTTGGATTTAATGAGCTGGTAATAATGTATATTTCCAACTGAAATGACTGCCTGAAATGTGGAGCAGAAAGTCACAAAAGTAAAGAACTTGGGCAGGGAATGTTGCTGCCTGAAGTTTTATGGAAATAAATTGACAATCATTAAGACCTGGAACTCTAACAGAGTGGAAGCCATGGTTAAGTGCTGATTTTCTGCTTTCAGTGGTTCTTAAAAAATATTTTTAGTGCTTACTGTTGTGTTAGGCTTTAAGTGCAGAGGAGAAATCCTCCTTAGGTGTAATTCCCATTGTAATCAGCCCAGGAAGACTGGGATGATCCACCTCCCAAATAGAGGCTCCTATCCTCCTCTTGTGAGCTAGGCCAGGGGGGTGACTTCAGAAAGCTCTGAGCAACCAGAAGCTTTGAAAGATGGTTGAAAATTAGGCCACTTAATTAGATGTACAAATACGGGGCATTGTTTTGTACCTTGAAGTGCATTCTTTGAAGGCTCCTAGATGCAAACCACTCTTGCTCTGCTCCAGAGGAGCAGGAATTTCATGCTAAGCAATGGCAACCAAAAGTTTCCATTGTTACATGCGTGCTTATGTCTGATGTGTATTCTTCTGTGTGTGTATGCTCCATCTGGGCACAGACAAAGGACACCATCGTGTCGTTATACCTATGAAAAAAATCCTTCTGGGTTTGCCACAGAGGGCAAGCACCACAAAGTAGCCAAGTGTACAAAGTAGCCTCGCTTCATGTGAAAACACATGGTGTTTTCATCTTGGTTAATTTTAAAATAATCCTACGAGTTCCATCTTCTTGCACGGCAGCTCTTCAAACAGAGTAATAGGCCCATCACCCCCACTCTCCCCTCCTGGTCAGTGCCACGGAGTGCCAGACATGAGGCACTACTCCCAGCAGCGACCCCAGACAAACATTTGAATGGTTAGCAGGCACAAGCCAAAGCTGTGTTTGGTATGGCAATCCCAGCCACGATCCAGCCTGGCCAGGATGTGTCATCTCAAGCTCAAGAGGAAACTTGGCAAAAAAACCCTAGGCTGTCTCTTTAATGGCAAAACTGCTTTTAAAGATGATGTTTAAAATATTAGTTTAAATGCTACATTCACAGTCCTGTTCTGCAAACTGTAAACAAAAGCTGATTACCCGAAGACATTTTCCTCTGTAATTAGGTTCACTCCTCAGTTTAAAAAAGCCCCACATAACTTGTAAGGAAAAAAAAGTCATGTGGTATATATCCCCTGCTCTCCTCAGAGCCTCTGAATAATGTGACTGTGCTAATTGGTACCCATTAGGGCAGGAATCAGAATCCCACTGCCCCAAACACGCTGCCTTTTCCTGGTAATTACAGTGCTGGCAAACACACACCCACCCACCCCCCCCAACAATTTCGGGGCTAATCACAGTGAATCCTGTATACAGTGCGATGCTGCATTATTCAAAAAGGTAATGAAATTCCAGGAAACATCAGATGCAGCAGGTACACGAAGATAATTCTGTTTTTATAACCAATTTCAGTCAGATAAATACTAGAATCCTTTCCAATTTTCCCCCCATGAAACTAAAGTGTCACTGAGATTTACAGCCCCCTCAAGTTCTCTTTTCAGAGGAACATTCATTTACATAAACAGATAATCCCAGATAAAAATTTCCATTAGACAAAGGTGAAATGGATCAATTTTCTCTGCCAAGACAAATCTTAAATCTTGAACAGATAGGGTCATTATTACACCAGGCCCATTTCAGAAATAATGTGTTAAAAAAAAAAATCAGCCGATAGCAGCCATTTCCAGCTTTCCAATTATCTTTAAGAAAAGCTTATTCTGTGGACAATAAAGCACATTACTGCACAATATGATACAGTCCATAAAGATCACAATGTTTTATGAAAGGTTAAAGAAAGCTCAGCACATTTAGGGGAATGTCATAACCCACAAAGTCTTTCAAGACTTAACCAGATCCCCGCGCAGGCCGTGCCAGCGCTGAGCCGCGCCTGCGGCGCTGCCCTCCCGCTACCGCAGCGGCGCTTCCCGGGGGCACCTGGAGGCTGGGGGTGCGTGTGCTGTCACACGGAACGGACGGGCTGCCACAGCTCCTCTTCCCCCGGGAAGGAAGCCAATTACCTTCTCGGCCTGCTGGGGAGGAGGAGGGAGACGGTGGTTGATGACACTTACCACACACACGGGGTCCCTCTGCCCCCGTCCTCATGACCAAAGGGCTCTTCCCAGCCCGCAGGGACACCTGGCACACAGAGAAACACGGAGTGAGTCACTGTGCTGCCTCCTCCTGCTCCACCTCCAGCCCCGGCCGGGCACTAACGGGATAGAGCCCCAGCCTCTCCTCCCCACCACCTGCTGTGGCCTTGCCTGCAGTGGCAGAGCAGAGCGCCCAGCTCTGCAGCTCTGCCCCGGCCCCAAGCTCCCGGGGGAAGCCGGGCAGCTGGGGCAGGAATCCCCCCCGCGGCAGGGAGGCCACGCTGCTCTCCAGTGCCACGCAAGTTTGTCAGGCCCCTGGGAATGGAGTTTATGAGGGGTGACAGCAGCAAGGAGAAAGTGCCAGAAATCACTGCCTAATAGACACAGCAGTCAAAGCAAAACAAGCAGCAACTTACCTGAATCGATTTTTCATCCAAGAGGAATCAGATTTATTTGCCATTTAACTAACTGCTACTTACAGACATCACAGGAGGAACAGGGAGAGGAGTGGTATGGGCGTGAGTGACGTGTGGCTAGTGTCAGGAAACAAGGTCCCCTCACAAGAAATAACCTGCCAGAAGGCTTCATCCTGCTCGTGCCAAATCCTGTCGTGCAGATCCCTAAGCCTGCTCAGGAGTGCAGGTGATGAGGCTGCACAAATCCCTGGGAGAGTTATAGGCACCACAGGAGCTTCAGAGCTGGGGATGTGCTGCCACTTGCTCTGAAGAATGAGAAACAGGAATCACCTGCAAGAGAAATGGACACCAAAAGGTGGATCTGGACATGCCTTTCCAAAGCCTTATCCATACCAGAGCATCGGGCAAAGTTATTTTCGTTCCTTTGCTAAGAGCACCACAAGACCACCAGGTGAACCCAACAGTCTCCTGCGTGGGGACCTGGTTCAGTGACTTTGTCTGAGGCATTTTAATTCCTTTGTTGTGATGGATCTTCTGGACCTAAAAGCCCAGGGGGACAGAGGCTGCTTGGTGTCATTTACGCTTACAGCAGCCAGCACCCAGGGCCTCTGGGTTCTCTTCTCCATGGCCATCACCAACAGATAGTGACAAAAGTGTGGAGTAACAGCAACTCACTCCTCTGTGCAAGGAAGGCCACCATCTATCTAAATGTAAAAAGAGATGTGAAACTGCACAAGCACTTGTTAAGCTTCTCTTCGAGGGTCTTCTGCTTCAGCCACCAAAACCAGAGGCACACCAAATCTGAAGAGTCTAATGATATGGAATCCCTATTTGCAGGTGAAACAAATCTCTGCATGAGCAGCAATGAAAAGTTCCTTCCTACATTGCTAGAAGCCAGAGTACCTTGCAGTGACACCAGAAGGAAAAAACCTGACAGGGCACAGCTGAGCCATTGGACTGTTTGCTACAGCTCTATCAGCTCACCAGGGAGCTGGCAGCACCAATGCAGGATGGAGCTGTGCAGGCTGCAAAGGATTAACACCACCCTGGTATCAGTTCTCATCAGATTTTTCAGCCCATGTTTGTGTTTCTATTTCTGTCCTACAGGAACATTACAGAAAGCCTGCTGCCACCTTCTATAGCTTGAAACTCATTGTAAACCACTAAAAGAATTACTTGGCGCAGAATTTCTGAATGGCTACTGGAATTTTAACCAATACCTTTGGTTTGAAAAAAAAGGGGATTTTCCGCAAAGTAAATAAATGCCCTGGTGCCAAACTTAAAATTAATCACAAAACCCATGTCTGCTTTATCCCACCCCAGACAGCAAAGAGCCCATAAATGACAACACTTGTTTTCTATTTTATAAACTCTCCTATCCCGTGTGTAAGAAAAGGATCACTCCAGTGCACAGGAGAGGCAAGAAAGAACAACAAAGAGCAGAAGCTCACAACTATCACCTCTCTCTTTCAGACACACACAAACACTCAGATTTCCCTCTCTGCGGTGGATAAGAGGTGAGACATGATCAAGAGGGACAGTGTTTGACTTGCTGGTATGTTTAGGCCGAAGAGAATAGATCTCCAACAGGCTGCATGACTCAATGATCACTGCACAAAAGTCACTGTGCAGGAGGGACATGGGTTACCTAAAGAGGGATCACTGGATCACCTTTCAACCTGAGACGTGGTCCCAAACACTTCTAAATAAACCAAGGTAACTGCTGCAACTCGGGGAAAAAACCCCAAACAGCCCAAGCAGGATTTCCTACGAACCAAGACAACTGTGGTAGATCATGTTGGGGTCTCATCTGCCCCAGCGTGCAGCCTTTCAGCTGAATTTTGAGTAGCTGAGGCTGTAGAAATCACACAAAAAGAAAATAATGTTGATGTTCGAAAGCGTCAGGTGATGTGATTAAAGCTGTCAGGCGCAGCAATGGGCATGGCTTCAGTACACAGAACTTGCAGCTCACTAGAAGACAGTAGTACATGGCTGACTTCATAATTTTATTAAATTGCTTTAATTTTGAGCTGAGAAAATCTTCCAAGTAGAGCCATACTTCCTTTAACTGCTACTGGAAACTTTTTTAATGTGTGGAAATACTCGCTATTGCCATCACTGGCATATCAGTCATAACATCTAATGGTGTGGAGATTGTTGCCTTATAAAATTCACAGCTGGATAGCTACATGGCTCAAGGCTAAAACCTATTTTAAAATCCGGTATTTTAGGAGGGAGAATGTTTATTAAAACATTTTGCCCATTAAAAATATATGACATATCATCGGTCATTCCATGTGATGCAGTGCCAGCCCTTTTTTAGGCAGTCCACTTGGGACGACTGCTGAAAACCTGGCAAGCCTTTTTGACAAGACCACATCCTAATAACTAACTAGTCCATCAAAAAAACCCCAAAGAAAGAAACAAACAAAAAAAGATCCCCCAAACAAAAACCCCTAAAGAAAGCATTCCAGCAGCCTGAAAGAAACTCACCACTGCCCCTGACGTAGCATGCCCAGAACTCGCTCACACACAGAGCCACAGTTGGTCTCTTCACGCTGACAGTCACACACTGACATGCTTGCTTGATCTCCTCATGGCACAAGTTACACTGAAATAATAATGAGGCTGCAGGTTTTAGTTGGGTTTTGTCGCAGTTTTTTGGTTTGGGTTTTGTTTTTTTTCATGAAACGTGGTGAAGAGAGAAACGTTGATAAATATTCTTTCAGCAACTCCAGGGGCATTTGGCATTCGCTTCCATGAGCTGATGCATGTCTTATCCTGGAGAACAGAAGGATGAATACTTGGAGGCTAAACAAAAACCCAGGATTGCTGTCTCTTTGGCCAGTTCCCCACCTGTACTCTGTAAGGAGAGCCGCTGGCACGGCACAGCAAGGATCCCCCTTGCCCAGGGTGAATCTCCCTCCCCAGCGAGTACTCCGATCACCCACGGATCACCAACACGAGTGACCGAGTTCCCTATCTGACCCCACCTCTGAAACAGCTGGCATTTCTATTGTTAATTGACAAAATTATCTGAAAAGCTCTGACAAAGTGGAAAGGACTCAGATATGGAGAGATGGATGTGCAGTCAAGGTCATCTGTTCTCCTCTGCCCGTCCTGCAGCTCCTTCTCACTGCGGCTGGCAGCTGCAGGTCTCACCGTGACCTGAGGAACCACAGCCCTTCCCAGCTGCCCGCAAGACATGCTTCCATTGGGATTTTGCTTCCTGCAGCAGCAGGACCAACAAGGCCAGGCAGGAACTAAGAGGTCTCACTTCCGAAACCACTGACAGCTTCTGGATGGCCAAGGAGGTGAGGATGAGGGCAGACTGGGCTGCCTCAGCACAAGAGGGATGGCAGCTCGGATGTGAGGTGTCAGTCGTGTTCAGTGTGGTCTTTGTCCCGTCGGGCCCAGCCAGACTCCTCGCGCGTGGCAGAGTTACCTGCTCTTCCTACTCCATATGCAGAAGAGAGGGTTAAGCTGATAAAGTCACTTTGCTACAGCAGGGGAGATTCTTCTGGGAAGTTAACCCAATCACGTCCTGTGGTCCCAAGGAAGCACAGCCTGTCCAGCATGTCCTGGTTCTAGTCCCAGCTGAGTCTTGGCTTTGGACTAACTCTCCAGCAAAAAGAACACTGTGTTTTATACTTGCAACAAATATGCCACCACTGCTAACAACCAGGAAAAAAACCCTGACTGCACTGCACATTCCCTTGCAGGAAAAAGTGTGGACACTGTTATTCTTACTTGCACTGTACCACTGTTCCCAAAATGTCAGTCTCCTCTAATGACCCTAAAGAGACTGAAAATTGAAGTGCAGTTCTGGGCAGGGAAGCGACTCTATTAAAAAGAGGCAGACAGAGAGAGCCCGTAGCTGTTCCGAGCAGCCTTCCAAGTTCTATATATTAACTAAGCCTATGCACCAAAGCCATGTTTTTAACTACTGTCAGCACTGCGGAGTCACTCCAGCAGCAATCGAGCAAGCTGTTCTGCCTCATGCCTCATCACCATTTCTCACACTCTGCATCAAAGCACCAACATTAGCAAATTCAGCTGCCCTTCAAACTCCAGCTCCAGTCAGGAGGAAGCATCTGCGGCCATTCGGCTCCTTGCGAGGCTGCTGAACAAAGTCCCAGCTTGCTGGCAATACCCAGAGCGGCCCAGCCCGATGGCTCTCGGTGACATGTGGCCCTAGCACAGGCGAGGGAGCTGCGAACAGCTCCACATCCCCACGCCGCTCTCGGATTCCCACTCCAAACCCCTCCCCGGCAGCCTGGATCATCTGCAGGCTTTCAGGAGTCACTCCTGCCATTCAGCACGTCGGCAGGAATCGGATCTCAGCGGGGGAAGAGCACACTTCACATGTTGGTAAGATCTCTTCCCAGTGACACAGCACAGGCTGACACAAGTGCGGCTCCAGCACTGTGCCTGCTGCGGAGCACAAAGCTCTCATTCCAGCAGCCACTCCGACGGCAGAACACCGTCAGAAGGCATCCATCAGCCTAGCAGACTGTAGGAAAACAGGAAACAGAGTCACGATGGGCTTTGGGCAAGAGTAGCAGAACTCTAACTCCTCACGACTCCGCGTGCACAGCACAGACAGGGAGCTCAATCACTGCCTCATTTCTCCCAGAACACGGGGTTACTGCCATTCTGAGGCCACAGAGAAAGGAGGAGCAGAGGCAGAACAGAACTCTCAAGACTGGTCGAATCCAAGTGCTCTGCAGCCACTTGTGGGACATGCTGGTGAGTTTTGGATGACTGAGGAGACACAGTACACAGCGTGATTTGTGAGAGGAAAGGGCAAGGAGGGAGCAACTGGAGAACAGAGGAAAATTCCAACAGATGCTTCTAAGACTGGGAAACAATCTTCTGTGGACCATGCTTAATGTTTGACAACTTAAAAAAATCAACACATTAGCTTAAATATGTGGAAGTAATAGATGAAATGGTCAAATAATTTGATGACAAAAGGGGAAAATTAGGTAAAAAAGCAGGTTACCAATTTCCTTCCCTCTCTTCTCTGCAGAGAGTTTTTAGTCCAAGTAACAGCTGAAAAGGAGCATTCCAGGCCCGCATGGAGATGGGACTGGGGCATCTGCAAGCATGAAAGGTGGACAAACACAAGACCTTACAAAATGAGGGATTAAAAGCAATTGCAGGGCTTGTTATACTGTACTTGGCTCTTCACCAGCTTCCAGCGCTTCCTAATACACGGCCTCCTCCTCAGCACTTAAAAGTCTCCAGGATTTAATGAAGCTATACAGAGGATGAGGGTAAGAGAGGGAAAATGACCTGTGTATCTTCAGAAGATAATGGAATTCCAATTTTAGTGATCAAAACAACTGAGGAAAACCTATCCAAAGACAAACTAAGCAGCAAGGGGAAAACCCCAATCTGGCAGGCAGGTGACAAGATCCACGGTGCAGCGACCCGAACAAAACAGTAATTTCCTCCCCATTTCCTGGATCTTTCTGGAGCGTTTTTGGATGCAAGGCAAACCTTCATTTTGATATCACCAATTCTCAAACTATACCACTGCTGCTTAGCAGAGATTGTGGCATTTAGCAACACAGGAAAAAAACATGATGCGCATGTGTTCATCTTGGCAGATGACGAAAAAACAAGCCACAAGGAAGAGCAGTGAGATCATTCCAAATGTCAACATCCAGGCCTTGCTTGGGATTAAAGCAGCACTTCATAGATGAGATTTAAAAGCCCACTAAAAGTTTGGAGGGACTTTTGGAAAAGGCCCAATTGATTTCAGCATAGAAATCCTCATCAGAACCAAATGAGAACGTGTGTCTGTGGTCCTACTTACAGCAACATTTAAATACCTGGAGATATCCGTCAGTACCAGTGAGGCATTACGGCAAAACCCATGGGATGGCTTTAGGGAAAGGCTGGTTTGACTTTTAAGTGCCTTAGAAACACAACCCCCTTTGTTAAATCAAACTCCAGCCAGGTGAGAGGAGCCTCACACTTCCACAGGGAACAGTCTGGTTCTTTCTTTAGCCAAGTCCCAAACCACGTTCTTCTGCAAAATTACCTCATGGAACAAAGTTGCCCACAATTCCTGGAGTTTCACTCTCACCACAAATACATCAACTAAACTTACCCCAACTAGAGAAGCAAAACATCTCAGTCAAAATAATTGGTCTAGAAATGCCTTCTGTTGTGGCATGAATTTCAGCTGTGATAAAATTTTATAGGCAGACTGGAGTTAAAGAGACCTTTAAATATGAAAAACAAAAAGCCCAAATCTGATGTGACTAAAATTCAGGATTCCACACAAGTGGAGGACTTTTTTCCTCTACCAATTTTTTTTCCTCTACCAATTTCACTGGAAGCAGACTGTTGTGCTAGGAAACACCACCCATATGATTAAGAATCTTTCCAAATCAGCGTCTTTCTTTCCCTGAAAATCCCTTAAGTTCTCAAAAAACCTTCTTTATTGTCCTCATATCACTTCCACCTTCAGAATGTATCCAGAAAAAAAGCCATTTGTCAATTACTTCCAGTTCTTTCAGTTCAGGACTCTGTTCTGCTGCACAATTGTTCGTGTGCATCTGCTTAACGTGGAGGGAAAAGATGTTGCTGAATTGGCAGCAGAACAGTGGGCTGGGCAGCAGAGGTGCCTTCTCCATTGTGTGCACGGGGCGGTTCTGCTAGCTGCAGGGGCTCACGCAGCAGAAAAAACCCCAAATGCCATCCCTGCTCTTGCTATTGGCAGCTGTTCTCTTATCACCAAAGAGAATTTATCGCACCACTGACAGATGCTGAGATTCAGAAGCTGGAGCTGAAAGCCAAAGGGATTGATTCAAAAAACAAAAACACCTCTTGAAAAAAAATTAAAAAAAAAAAATACATAGGAAGAGCCCTACCAAACCAAGTCACTTCAGTGCACGCATCACATGGCATCTCTCCATGGGGAGAGGAAAGAGAGAGCCGAGCCCCCACGCAGATGTCTGCGGGTCTGTCTGCAGCACTCCTGGAAGCTGCTCAGTGCTAAACCAAAGAGCTGCAGGAAACCACGGAGAACTTGGCCACAAAATTCCTAGTGGAGACAGTGGGAGGAGAGAAGACTTTCAGGGAAGAGGACCTTGAAATCAAGCTTTCTTGGTATTAAAGTCATTATGGAACACAAGGTACTTGCATTCCTAGTGCTGTCTCACAAAGGGATCGGTGGATCAGGGCTGTGCTGGGATTTCTATTCTTACACACACACACACACTTTCTCTGCCAAAGCCTCTTTACTCCTATGAGGCTACAAGTCTCAGTTCCTTACGTGTGACCCCAGAGTCAGGAATCCACTGCACAGCTGCTGTGGCTGCTGCCAAGACCTGGAGACAGGATTCCTGGGCTGTACATGACGCGGGGCTTTAGTACCTCCCCTGCCGATGGCACGCGTGGCCCGGCGCGCACGGACGCTCCATGCACACACGGTCTCTGCGGCCGTGGAGCAGAGCCCGTACTTCATCCACACGTTTTGCCAAACTGCTGCACGCAGCGTGCCCGTATATCCCTCCTGCTGCCCGTCCCCAGGGAAAGCACAACTGTGCTTATCACAGGCAAAGGAACCCTGAGCTATCCACCAACACTGCTGTAGGCACAGTGCAAAGGAAGACACGCAGCGCCTTCTGCCAACGCTCCCAGGTGCATTTTCCTAACGAAGGCAGCCTGACAGAGGGTTTGATTCCTGGGCACGAATCTGTCTTTTCCGGAAAACTCAGAGCAACCTGAATTCTCCCAGAGCAGCGGATTCCAGCAGCGGGGAAAGGAGTCCCAGAGGACCTCCCATTTCCTTACTTGCAACGTGGAAAGCCCCCGAACAAAACTCGGGAGGAGGCATTTTGCCGGGCACTTCAGAAGAGGGCCGAGCTGGGAGCCACGGCAACTTTAGGAACATGAGCAGCCCCCCGATGCGCACTGCTAGGGGTCTGCGAGGCCCGGCCCGCCGGGGAGAGCCCCGCGCTCCATGGAATGAGGGTGAGGATGAGGAGGCAGCCGGCGGGAGGCAGGGCCAGGTGCAGCCGCAGGACGGGCGGTACGTGGAGCAAGGCTGACACCTGCAGGGACAGCTGGGCATGAGCGGGGCGGGAAAACCCCTTTCAATGCCTCAAAAATCAGCACCGAAAATATTTCCACTCTTTCAGTTTTAAAATCGAACTTCTTTGGGGTTTGCTCACATTCTGCCATCAACATTTGAGATATTTGGTTGGGATCGTTGTGCTTCCCCCGGTCGCTCCTTGGAAAACCAGAGCGTAGGTAGAGCAGGGCACAAACAGATCCTGGGATCCCACACAGGTTTCCTTACCAGACCGGCTCTACTTCTCCAGCGGCAGAGCCCCGCACCTCTTGTTCCCGAGATAATTCAAACGTGGTGCAGACACACAGTATCAGCTTGGGCTGGTGCCTCGGGAAGGTGCGGCGACAAAGGATTCCCCGGGCGTTTGTCACCCCCCGGCGGAGCGCCCTGAGCCCCCTGCGCTCAGTGCGCTCCTCAGCACGCAGCTGGGCTCCTGGGTGATCTCCTCGGCCAGGCTCCGAAAGCATTCCCTACCACTATCTGCGCGGCTGACTCCAGTCCCAACAGAAAAGTACGGAACCTCTCAAGCGCTTTCATCTTCCCTCCCAATTAATCTTTTCTGCCAGTAAAATTCGAGATCCAGGGTAGGAATTAGGGCAAGCTATTTACTTACCCAGGAAGGTCAGTTTGGGTCAAGGCTACCGCACACAGATGGCTAATTTCAATCCCTTACACATACAACACAATTGTTCAACAAACTCGAAATAAATAGTGTAAGTAATTAATTTAAAGCTGCCCTAATTGTTTCTCAATTTCCCCTATTAATTTAACCTATAACACTCCCCTATCAAAGCTTCAAAGCTCTAACTTAACAGCCAATTAAAGCTTCTTTAGGAAAAAAAAAAGTGCTGTCAGCGCTGATTTCTTCTGACTGAGCCCCTTGAAGCACTTGGGAGTTCATTTGAATTGCACTGGGCTTAGAACCAAAGTGCTTTTTGCAGGTATGATGTTCCCAGTAAGCTAACGAGACAATGGGCAATTAGGATTAATTAAGGTTTTTAACTCGGTTTCAACTTTGCCATCACCCTTCGGCTCGATGGAAGCGGTCTGACGCTGGAGCAGACAAGAAATCCCTGGCAGGAGCACACACAGCTTTCCCAGCTCTCGGGGAGCCGGGGCTCCCTACGGCTGCGGTCCCCCCGCAGAATGCCTGCCGTCTCTCGGTGCCTCTCGCCGAAATCAGGCGTGCCAACCTCCTTAGAGAAAGCTTGGGTGAATGGGAAATCCTGAAGCAGAGGAGCAGTACGGAACAGGAAACAGAAACTAAGGAAAACGGGAATGAACCAGTCCAAGTCAGGCTCCAAATACACCCCGGGAAGTTGAAACACAAGCAAGTACCTTAAAGCTAAGCCAGCTGCTCAGTTATTATTGTGGAGAGGATTCCTCTGAGAGACTCATGCGGGGAAACAGGCACCCAGCACACGGAGCTGGGCAGAGAGAGGAGGCAGGTCTGCGGGGGCAGGAGCACCAGCGCTCTCAGGACACCCACAGGGAGAAATCTCAGCGAGTGATCGATCCGTACAAATATTCAAGAGCTGCTGCTGACCAAATCCAACTTAACTCGGGGAACCAAGTGGCGTGACACAAATCTGGGGGTGACACAGCACAGCTGCTTCTGTGGAACACCTGGCCCTGACTGTCAGGGTGGATTTGAACCTCCCTTCATCCCCATCCTTTACTTCACATGGCACATCTCCGCCATGGGACAGCCCTGCACACTCCTCGCACCGTTGGGTTTCATGAGACCAAAGACCTTGGCAGGGGCACTTGTCTGCAACTTTGAAACCAAAAGTCTTACTGTTATTCCTGGGGACTCACTGCTTTACCCCCACTCCTTTTTTCTTCTTTCTTTTTCTCTTTCTTTTTAATTTCCTTTTTTTTTTTTTTTTTTTTTTTTAATTAGCACATAAACCAACATTAAAAGCAACTGGTGAACACCATACAACTTTTCTTTCTGAGGCCATGCAAACTTTTGGAAGAGTCTTTCTCACTACTGACACTTTTTTGCTACTTCCCAGAGTACACAGGGAAGCCCCCAAAATGCTAGTAATCATGACCTCAGTTAACCAGACGTTGCTCTTGCACAGTGCAATTGCAATTCCCAGGGAAAATGACAGCCCTCAGTGTTGTTTGACGTGACAGAAGTGTTCCTGGCCTCCCTCACTGAGGTTTGCAGCCTCAAGCCTACCTGAGAGGAATGCTGGACCGGCCCAAAGGCAATCTCTGTTGTTTCAGAGGGCTGAAGGGTCAGAGGTTCTGAGGAGTCCTGGAGGGTCCTGGAAGGTCTGAGGAGCCTGAGGCACCCCAGGGCTTTGAGAAGTCCAAGGTATCTCACAGGAAGGATCCTGGAAATCTGAGCGGTCCCAGAGGGACTGAGGCACCTCTGAGGGTGTCTCGGAGGGTTGTGATGGTCTGAGAGCTCTGAGGGGCCCTGGGAGTCTGAGATGCCCTGGGGGGTCCGGGCAGGTCTGAGGAATCCAAGGCACCTCAGGGGGCCCCAGAGGTCTGAGGGCCCTGGGGGGTTCCAGCAGGTCTGAGGGGTTCCAGTGGGCTGAGGGCTCTGAGGCGTCCCAGGAGTCTAAGGCACCCTGAGGGATCCCGCGGGTCTGAGACATCTCTGAGGGGCCTTGGGGGATTCTGGCGGGTCTGAGGGGTCCCGGGGGTCTGAGGGCTCTTAAGGCACCTCAAGGCTCTGAGGAGTCCAAGGTGCCCTGGGGGGTCCCGGAGGTCTGAGGGCTCTGAGAGCTCGCAGGGGGCTGAAGGGTTCCGGGGGGTTCGAGGTTTCCCAGAGACCTGAGGGCTTTGAGGGGCCCCGGGGGTGTGAGGGCTCAGAGGCACCGCGGGGAACTTGGGACTCCAAGGCGCCTCGGAGGATCCCGGATGTCTGAGGGGTCCTGCGGGGCTCCCGGGAGTCGGACGGCTGGGAGGGGCTCCGGGCGGCCCCAGAGGTGTGAGTGCTGCGAGGCGGTCCGAGGCCGCTGAGGCGCCCCGCCGATCCCAGGAGCGCGGGCTCCCTGCGGGCTCCGCAGCTCGGCGCCGCTGAGGGAGCGGCGGCGCCTCTCGGGCGCCCCCTAGCGGCCGCTGCCGGCACAGGACGGGGCGGAGCCGCGCGGTGACGCCATCGGCGGGCGCCACAAGGTGACGTCATCACGGCCGTTCCCGGCGCCGCTCCCGATCCCGATCCCGCTCCCGCTCCCGCTCCCGCTGCCGGCCCCGGCCCGTGAGGGCGGCTTGGGGCGGTCCGATGCGGCGGCGGGCAGGATGCACCAGAAGCTGCTGCGCAGCGCGCACTACATCGAGCTGGGCGGCTACCAGTACTGGCCGGTGCTGGTGCCCCGCGGCATCCGGCTCTACACGTACGAGCAGATCCCGGTGTTCCTGAAGGACAACCCCTACATCACCGATGGATACCGCGCCTACCTGCCCTCCCGCCTCTGCATCAAGAGGTGAGCGCGCCCCGCGGCCCCGGGCGGCCCCCGGCCCCGCCGCCGCTCACCCCTGCCCCGCCTTGTGCCTCCTCTCCCCAGCCTCTTCATCCTGTCCAACGAGACCGTCAACATCTGGAGCCACCTGCTCGGCTTCCTGCTCTTCTTCACGCTGGGCATCTACGACCTGACGGCCGTGCTGCCGGCGGCCGGCGCCTCCCGCGAGGACTTCGTCATCTGCTCCGTCTGCCTCTTCTGCTTCCAGGTGGGCGCCGGCTGCCGGCGGTGCCGGGCCCGTCCCGCCCTGCGGGCACAGCGCGGGCTCCGCGGGTAACAGCCGAACACAGCCGGCACTGCAGACAGTCCGTGCGCAATGACTGCGTTGGTCCGGGCCGGGTCTCACAGCTGCCGCGGGTTGCGGGGGCCTGACCTTTCCAGGCGCTGCTGGAAAGAGCCGAGCACCGCAGCACGGGGATCGGCCGTGACCCGACGGTCGGGAAGGGCAGGAGGGCTGGCGGCCTCGCGTCTTACTTGTCAGAGGGAGCTGTTTGCACAGCAGACGTGAGGCGTGTCTGCAGCGGGCCCCTGCAGCACGCTGTCCTTGCGAGAGCACAGAGAGCTGCAGGCACCGTTTGTGTTCTCTGCAGGGCACAGGATGCCTCTGTACAGCCACAAGTGGCTCTGGTGCTCCTCCCCGCTCCTGCCGAAGGACACAGAGAACCAAACACCGCTGAGGGAAAAGATTTTCATTTCTGTGTGTTCCCTCAGTCACGGCACACAGCGGGTGCTGGGCAGTCAGGGCAGATTTGGGCTTTGGGCTCTGCCTGGAGCACTCTGGCCCGGCGGAATTCATCCTCGCCCTGTACTGGTGCGGATGTGTCTCCCTGGAGCCCTGTTGGCTCTCTGGGCCTCAGGAGCCCACCTGTGTTACTTGTGCAGGCGGTTACCATGGCTTGCAGTGTGCTGCTCTCCTCCCCCGTGCCAGAGAAGCTCGGTGGCCGGCTGGCAGGGATCTATGGCAGGCACAGCAGGCCATGGGCTGGGCGCCTGCTCCAGCTGCAGGGCTGAGGCTGGCTGTGCTCCCTGCTCCTTTGTGAGCCATTAACCCTCCTCCTCTGGCCCTCTGCGTAGGTCTGCATGCTTTGCTCAGTAGGATACCACCTGTTCTGCTGCCACCGCTCCGAGAAGACCAGCCGGCGCTGGATGGCGCTGGATTACGCGGGCATTTCCATCGGGATCCTGGGCTGCTACGTGTCAGGCGTGTTCTACGCCTTCTACTGCAGTAACGTGAGTTGGGAGCACATGTCCTTGCAGGGCTTGGTTCCTCTGCTCGCACTGTCGTTTCTGTGCCGCGGGAAGGGGGTTCAGTGCAGGTGTCCAAAGAGAACAGGAGCAGGGAGGCAGGGATGGGAACTGGAGCACGTCCCTCTGACCTCAGCAGAACTGTGCTGGCTGAAGAGACTGGCAAATGCCGGTTTTCCTTTCCAGCTGTTGATTGCACAAGCCTCAGGAAAATATTTAAATTTCTCTCAAGGGAGGGAAACTTTGCAGGTCCTACCTGTATCCAGTGCCTGAGGCTGGCCATGGGATGTGCCCCATCACAGGTACTTCATTCAAACAGCATTGCCCATGAGGTAACTGCTGTGAGGCAGAAACGACCTTGTTTTCCCTCCATCTGACAGGGGATGAGTCAAGGAGTTGCCTCTCAAGGCCTGCCCTGGACATGCCTGTCTAGGAGCTGACCTGGGCTGGAGAGGCACAGGTGCATTGAAAACATTTGGTGCAGGAATTGCTTGGAAAGAAGGATGTGGTGCCAGGTGCCCCCCAGGAACACTCCCCTCCCCTCAGTACCAGCTGACCAGCACAGGGCCCTGCCCTCAGACCCACGGCTGGTGCTCGCAGCAGGGACAGGGGGAGGCACTCTGTGCTCTGTCATGAAACCTTCTGCCCACAGCTGACTTTTGCACTCCGCAGACTTGCCTTTGTTTCTCTGTGCCCTCAGTACTGGCGCCAGGTGTATTTGATCACTGTGCTGGCCATGATCCTGGCAGTGTTTTTTGCTCAGATCCACCCCAGTTACCTCACACAGCAGTGGCACAGGCTGCGCTCCATCATCTTCTGCTCCGTGTCTGGCTACGGAATCATTCCCACCATCCACTGGGTTTGGCTCAACGGCGGCGTTGGGGCATCCATTGTACAGGTAAACAAAAAAAAGAAGGAAATAAGATTCCCTTTTCACTTGCCACCTTCCTTGAGTTCTCTTACACTTGGGGAAACAATAGGGAAGGAAGAGGAGTTAAAATCCCTCTAAGGACAGAATTCTTTTGTTCGATACGATCCAAATGGGAACACTGAGAACTGTGTTGAGAGGGGATAGACAGCTTGGGAAGCCTCATTGTGCTGTGCTGCCCTCCAGCTGCACCGTGGGAAGGAGTGCAGGATCCAGCTGTGTCTGGGCACGGAGCAGCCTGTGCGGGCAGACTGCACCCTCGCCAGGGCCGGGGGCCGAGGCGCCTGTGGAGCAGGAAGGAGCCTGTCAGGCTGCAGGAGTGCTCGGGGCTGGCCGCCTCCACAGCTCCAGAGGGCACCCAGGAGACACTGGGATGGTTACTTGTCTCCTCCTCTGTTCCCTAGGGTGGCAGCAGAAATCAGCATTTACCTGCTTAGCCCTCTGTCTCCCACACACTCCTCCTCCAACAGCTCTTTCATTACTGTTTTCCTGTTTGTTTCACTCCTTGGAATTACGCTGTGACAGCAGCAGCCCAGGGCAGCCAAAGGCAGTCTGGTGTGCCCCAGTGTGAACCACCCTGAAATCACTGCAGTTGCCCAAGAACACCTGATGGTGCTGAAAGAAACTTCCTTTTCGTAGTGAGCACACACCGCACATGCCTGGGCTGGCCTGGATGGATGGCTGTCCCCTGGGGTGAGGGTTCAGCCCGGTCCACAGCTTGCTGTGGAATGTGTCAGAGCACCACTTGGAAACAAATGTGGCCTTTATACAGGACATTTCACAATGGCCTTCTAAAAATCCCCGGTAGCAGTTGTGCCTTCACACTTGCCCATCTGGCCTCCCCTGGGGCAGCAGGATGGTGTCTATGGTACACATTTTGTTTCCATACTTCGGAAAAAGGGCCCACTTTTGGTAACAAACTGTTCTGCTACCAAGATCCACCTGGTGGCCGAGTTGCTGGTTATTGACCACCCACTAAGAACTGGAATAAAAGGTTTCTTCCCACTCAGGCTTTCCCAGAGTTTGGCATGCGCATCCCCACTGGATTTGTGCGTAGCTAACGCAGGCAGGGAAGGAAGATTCGGTGTTGTCATGCCTTTTCTTTTTTTATCTTTAGGGGCATTTTTTTCTGTTTTTGCCTTCTAACAGAATAGGAGAGCTTCCTTTTCTTTTGCAGGAGTTTGCTCCACGGGTATTTGTCATGTACTTCATCGCTGCTGTAGCTTTTCTCTTCTATATTTCCAAAGTTCCAGAAAGATACTTCCCAGGTAGGAAATTCTCTTCTGGCTGTTTTCTTTTCTGCGGTTAAGCTTCCTACAGTGTCACAGTCCTTGCTTGGGTCCTGGACTTCCTGGGAGAGAACGGGCTGACCATGTTCCTCACACAGTGTTCCCGTACAGAGTAAAAGAGTGGGAAGAGGCAGACAACTTCCATCAAGTTCGTTAAAGAACTTTCGCTGTCACCCCTCAAGGGCAGGGTGTGGCCGAGCTCTGCAGGAGACTGGCTGCTGATTGCACTGCACGAGTGGTGGCAGTATTTTCCAGCTGAACTCCATGCCCCTGTTCTCCCCCACAGGCCAGCTGAACTACCTCGGCTCGAGCCACCAAGTGTGGCACATCCTGGCAGTGGTGATGCTGTACTGGTGGCACCAGTCCACGGTGTACATCATGCAGTACCGACACAGCAAGCCCTGCCCCGAGTACAGCGCGGACTTGTGAGCCAAGGTACGGCTGCCGCCATCCTCGGGAAGATACTCTTGGGAATGCTGCTTGAACCTCAGGTCCTGACTGGTGCAAATAAAAAGCAGGGATGTGATGCCAGGCACTCTGCTCACCTGTGCTGCTGCACTGGATGAGGCTCTGTGGAGATGCTGGGCCCTTGAGCAGCTTTAGAGCAAGCTGGACTTGACCCTGCCAGATCCCTTCCAACTCTGTGTCACAATCTGAGTAGTGTCAAACCACCATTAGTACTTGTCCTTACAAGCCTTTTCCTCAGGCTTTTGTCAGGTTTTCAGTCTGCTTAGCATTGATCTGGACGTGGTGGAAATCAGATGAGGTGCCAGTTACATGTGCACAATGATTTACCTCATTTCCCTGCTCTGTTTCAGAAGCAGCACGAGAGGATTTGTGACTCTCAGAGTCTGGACCTCATGTGAAGAGCTGTGCTGTCAAGGGCTGATGCAGTTCCTTGGCCGACTCCTGGACTGCTACCTCTTGCTGGGACGGAGTGTTACTGCAAGCTTCAACAAACACAGCAGCACTGCCTGGGTCAGAGGGGCATTTCCTTCTCAGCCAGGTCCTGCCCTGCAGTCAAGAACCTAACAGCTCTTCCAGGAGGCTGAGCTAACTTGGCACGCCGATCCCAGCAGGATGTTTTGTTGCCTGGCAGATAAGAACGGCTCAGCCAAGGTACTCCGGCCTGGACACCAGGTTTTCAGCTGGTGTGCATAGTTAGGGGAACACTCCTGGCAGCGTGCCTGTAAAATTGTAGGAACTGTGGGAGCTGGTCCTGGATCCAAACCACAGCCCTGTGGGCGGTGCATCCTTCAGCCTTTACTTGGAAGGTGTGTCATGCTTCAGCACTGGCACAGGAACACATGAACTGGAATTCACTGGATTTCTGTCCTGCTCTGGACAAGCTCTTTCCCATTCCCTGGGAGATAACATGACGTCCTGCACACCTAGATCTTCATTGCAGATCTTAAAAATAGCTTCCCCCACGGGGAGTCGAGGTTGTGCCATTGCTTGAAGAAATTTCTCTAGATCCCTTCAGTAATCTGGAATCAGTATTCAAAAATATTCCCGGAGTAGCACTAAGCCTGCGTGTCCACGTCTGTTGCTGTTTTGCAATCAGGGAACCTGCTGGGGATGCAGATTCCTGACCTTCGGCCTTTCCCTGTGTGCAGGACGATACTGCACTCGCACACTCCGCTCTCCAAAAGGACTGGCTGCCACAATCCTGCCACAGTGCCAAGGCCGCTTGGAGTTTCAGGACGTGCTGTGGAACCTTCCCTCATGAAATGAACACCAGGGAGCCATGAAACACACTGGTTATTGCGCAGCTGCTGCCCAGCACCGTTGAGCTCCAGGCGTGCCAGTCTTCCAAACAGCACCGAAATCCTTTGGACTTCCAAGTTAGAGGCAAGGATGCTGTTGGGACTAATCCTAAGTGGCTATGTCGTTGTGGAGAGGGCTTCCTCCTAATCCACTGGGAGAGGCTGGCTCTGTGCAGTGACGGCCCCAGGGCAGGCAGGCTCTGTTGGTTGCCCAAAGCTGCTTCCCTCCGGGCTAAGGCAGAGGAGCAGGACTTGTTTTCTGGTCAGGGTGTGCCAAGGAGACATGGAATGGAGGTGGAAGCTTACAGATGGGCACCTGCATTCCTCGGGCATGGAGAAGGCAGGATGGGAAGTGCTCCCGATGTGCTGGAGAGGAATGCGGTCTGTTTAGGTCAGAGGGCGGTTTTGGTGCTTTTCTGTTGGTTTTTTTTTTAACTCCAGAAACAAGTATTGGCAAAACTGACTCTGCAGTACTGATTCAGCTCCCAGAGCTTTCAGCCTTTTAGTGTAAACACTGATTTTTTATGATTTTTTTTTAACTTGACAGCCAAGCAAGTTTCAAGTGCACTAATTACTACTACTGAAGCCTGACAAGGAACTTGCAAGTGTCCAAGTCTGTTTCCCGTGTTATGTGTACAGTAATATCCCAATAATGTGTCTGTAGTATTACTGACTTTAGCATTTGCTAATGTATTTTTATAATGGAAACTCTTGAACTTCTCCAGCAGTTTTCACCAGAGAAGGAAACTGATTGCCAAGCTGTGCATTTTTACCTGACACACTTTATCAAGCTGCATGATGATCTTTGATGTACATACTGAACTTATAAATAAATTCCAGTTCATTGGCTCTCTCCTTGGAGTAACATCATTCCTGCATCTCATGCAGCAAAACAGTAGATGTCAATGGCTCAGCCACGGAACTTGTGCCTCAGACAGGGATTTTTGGGGGAGACTCTCTAGCTGAATTTGCTGATGAACTCAGCATTTCAGCCTACTACCGGTACTCTTTATTAACGGAGTCCTGCTTGCTTGATCTGTTCTTGACCATTTCCGTTCTTACTTCAGCTCACCCAAGAGTAAAATCAATATAAGAGCATCCAAACAACCTGCTACACTAATTAACTGCAGGAAAGGGCTTACACCACATACAGTTCTGTCCTCAAGTGCAGATCTCAGTCCAGTGGCATTGGGACCCATACACCACCTTCCTGCAGGAAGGTTTTAAGGAGTAACACTGAACCAAAGGATTTTCAACCAATTGGACACAGCAGGATGATTGGGCAGCACATACAATACTTTAAACAGTTTCTAAGAGAGTCACAGGTGCTGACATGACAGCTACAAAACCATTTAGCAGGACTGCTTATGAGTAAATGAAAGCCTACACACGAATACTTCACCATGCGGCGTTGAAGAGACCTGCAAAGACACTGTTACCAGGTTCCTTTATTTAACAATCCAAGGGGTTTATGATATACATCAGCTTCACAAAAAAGTTAAAAGTTCAGACTTTAGTAGTACACAAAAAAGCTTTAGAAACTCCAAGTCTAACAAGAAATGGAAGTGTAGTTCAGGCAAGTGCACTTAAAAGCTGAATGCCAGCAATTTTAAAACAGTTTTTATGCTCTTTAATAGTAGGTGATGCCTCAGTCAAACTTTACCATACACACCATCTCGTTGATTTCCTTTCAAAATAAGCTCCATGGAACAGTAACACAGCAGCCACCCTTGGTGCTTAACTCATATTCACTCAAGTCACAAACACTATTGTGGCTGCTGGGCTACCAACACCACAGCAACTCCAAGGGGTACGTGATGTGTGCGAGCATGTGTATATTTTATATATACTCCTTAGATATATAAAAATACACCATATAGTATAAAAAACTCCAGATAAACTCTTTTTCTCACAGTAGCAAATATATCAACTTATTTTCACAGTACTTGGTTTTACTAACTGGGACACCCAGAACGATTATAAGCTTTCTCCTCAGACACTGGTGCTCACAGAGCCCCCCACCACAGCATTAATTGCATTAATTACACACCTAAGGGCCCTTTGAGTCCGCAGGCAAACACAACTACCTGGTTTTTCCTTCCATCACCACAACCACTTCAAAGAGGTTGTGCTTCTTAGCACTTGGGGACTGACACCCTCTCCAGCAGCTGATCCTAGAAGGCCTGTGCTTCAGTCCCTCAGCATACCGAAGGAGAAGCTGTAAAAACCCATTGGGATTTCTGCCTGGAAAGGAAGCGCCAACCCCTTACCTTGCCCTCTTGCTACCACAGGCAGCACGTACCTATCTACTGCAGCAAGGGCTTTCCTGATTCCTACTAAGGTCACGTTGCACTCCACACACCCTGAAAAAAGGCAGAGGATACCCCATTCCCTGACAGTCACACATTTCACCTCCTTTGAATAGCGGATAGTGGCTGAAAATAACCCAAACTTGGGTTCAGGTGTGCATAAACTACATACACCAGGAAAAGTCAGCTTAGCAGTACGCACCAATCTCACATCGACCGTGAGAAAGGATAAAATAACTAAAGAAAAAGAAATTAAATTTAAGCAAAAACCTGACTGGTGTCTCAAGTATGAAGAACCAGGTTTGTTAAGGCCATCAGGAGGCAAATATGGGCTATAACTCATGCCAGCTCTAGAGTCACTGGGGTATGCAGCTTGCCTTTGCCTTACCTGTCCCTTCAGCTTGGCTGTGCTGCAATCTAACTGCATAGAGACCCTCTGCCAAAGCCCCCTGCAGCCCCCCTCAGCCTGGAGCCTCGGGGTAAACCAACAGCACTGAACACGTTTCCCATTTGTAATTTACCTGATGGCTTGCTGGGTCTGTCACGCCCAGCCTCCTCCCTGCATGTCCAACAGCCCCCAGCTCTCCTCCTGGACCCTGGAGCCAAGCCCCAGGGCCATGTGCATCCTTAACCCTTCCTGTTGCTTTCCCACTGGGAAGACAGCAACAGCCTGGCTTTGGGGAGGACCAGCCACATTTGGGACCACAGTTTCTATCTCATTTTGTGTCCACCTCACTGCCACACTTGCCATCTCGCTGTGTTCCAAGGGCTCTTCAGGCAGGCAACAGCTCTGAAAGACATTGAGAAGGGCAGCTAATAAGCATGCATAGAGATAAAAAGTGAAAAGGACTGTTAACCTGAGTGTCAGAAATGCTACAAAAACTGGCATGTGCTTCTTGCAGCCTTTGGCACCAAACAGGTGAGAAGAGCAGTAATAAAGCCTGGAAAAGTCCTGTGTTGAAACATTTCTACTCAATCTCCTAAGGGCTTAACTCCTAAGCCTGGAAAAGGCACACTGAGGCAGGCACAGCTGGAATATCCCACTCACACCCTGTGAGAAGCGAAACTGAGGAAGGTGAAGGTAGATATCTGTACACCATCACTGCGAGCTACATTCAGAATCCAGAGCTAAGGAAGCCATCTCACATATATCCCAGGGGGCATTTTATCAAACTGATCCCAAAGGAGTCACGTGACTTGCTTTCCACGTGTTTTCAGTGAATATTGAAAGGGACCAAATCCCCCCATCATCTCCTGAATATCCAGCAGGAGGCGTAGGGGGAAAACAGCTCACAACCCTGAATATTTCACTTCACCTGTGACACGGGGGCACGTGAGGACACCCGGCCACAAACAGCCATGTCCCCCGTGTGCAAACACCCAGCTACCCACTCCTCAGCCTCCAGTGGAGCAGGACAGAAAGGTGGGCCAAGCCGAGGAGCCACCTCCTTCCGTGTCCCCGTGAGGACGGCCAAGGAAGCCAGGCTGGGCTGTCCCGAGGGGCACTGTCTCCGCACACGTGTCCATCCCGCCTGCACCCACCAGCAGCTGCTGCACCACAGGAAGCAAACGCCGTGCTCGGCAGTGGTCACACCTCCTGCCATCACCCGAGGCACCTCCTGGGCAGCAGGACAGGGGTCCTCCCCTAAAAGCTCCGTGGGGTGAAACGCAGCTCATGGTCCGGCAGCCACCAGCTCCTGCTGGAACACAGCCGGGGCGGGAAGTGTCCCCAAAGCTCAGTGTATTCAGTGACCCTTCAAAGAGCATCAGGTTACAGTCATCTCATAAAACTGTCGTGGTAACAAACCAACAGGTCTGACAGAGGACACATCTTTTCAATCAAAATCCAAGAGGAAAACAGACACAAATCCCAAGCTGTAATCAAACTAATCCAAAGGTTGTGCCTCACAGTCAACTCTGCCAGTCATCTGAAGCACTCGATGTGCTCAGGGACAGCCCCTCTTCCAGTGAGGAGTCTCCCAAAGTGCTGCAATCCCAGCCATGTCCCTGCGGGCTCACTCCCCCACACATTCGGGCTTCTCACAGATCAGTAAACCACCTGCTTCTTTAGTTTTGACTCTACATTTCCAGTTTGCTACTTTACATTAATGGCACTTACTATTAAAAAAATATTTCAAAATTGACCATTTAGGCACACACACAAAAAAAAAAAAATCTGCCTCTCATCTCTGCAGCTGCATAGATGTCTGCAAGGTCCCAAGCCACAGCTGTGCTCTGGAATTCTGGGCCACAGCCCCTTGAGGATGTGGCTGCTTTATTTTTATGATTAATAAAGGTAGTTTTCACCTAGGAAGCAAAGACTTGGCTATTTCCAGCACATAATCTGGATATCAGTACGTCTCGGTTCTTAGGTCTGCTGAGACACGAAGAAGCACCACAGTTCATCAGCCTCCTGTACTTATGGGAAGCATTTTCCATGTGCTCCCTGCCTCTTCTGCTCCACCGGGGCACATGGCAGAGGGATAGAAAGGCAACACCAAAGTGCACAACAACTGTATGTCCCAGGGCCCCAAGTCAGTGACAGGGATTTATATCCAATTCCTCATTGCATTCTGGGAACCATCTGCCATAAGGAAACAACACTTCTGATTTTTTTTCTCTTTTCCTCAAAAAGATCCAAATCAGAATTAGCTATTATTTGCAATTGCATCAGGCACGCAGGCCACTGCCTCCTCAACCTGAACAAGCTGTACAACCCAGGCCCCCGGCATTTCAACCACATAAATTACTAAACCTTGATTAAGGGACTTGGGAGAGGTGTAGTGGGGGGAACCCATTGGAAGCCTCTATTGTTTAGAAGGGAACGGAGCTGCTCCAAAGGGATCTAACTCCAGTGCCTGCTGCGGTTGGCTCTGTGTGCTCTGCACCACCAGCTCTGTGAAGGGCACCGCACCAAAGTCATCTGTTTTCAGCCCGTCCCCACCGTGCACAGCCCCGTGCAAGGAGCTCTGCCTGGGCCTGCCAGCCACCACGACTGCGCCGTGGTCCCCGCGGCCGTCCCCAAAGCCCTGGTGCTGGGCATGGCGCATCAGCTCGGGCGGGTGGAAGGGTTTGGCTCCGAAAGGATCCAGCAGCGCCTCGTCCGTCTGCAGCGGGTTGGCTCGATCCTTGCCGTCAGTCAAGGCCACGCTGATGTTCTCCTTGGAGTCCGAGATGGTCAGGAACTCGTTGCTGCTCTGCGAGTCCCTGCGGCCGGCCTTCCTGTGCCGGCGGGCGCGCTCCGGGGTGCGGTAGCTGGGTTTCAGCCCCTTCTTCGTGCTGGTGGGGGTGCCGTGATGGCGCTTCCCGTTGTTCTTGGGCACCTCCTGCTTCATGCGCCGCTGGCGGGAAGACAGCTTCTGCAGGCTCCGCTGCTGCTTCACCTTCTGCTGCTGCTGCTGGCTGCCCGTGATCTCCTCAAACGGAACCAGCCCAAACAGGTCCTGTCTGCTCCCAGCAGACCTGGGGACAAGGGACGGCTGGAATGGGGCGCAACCAAAGATGTCCACGCTCCGCGGAGAGGTGGGGGAGAGCAGAGGCTCCAGCCCTGACCCCTGCCCATCTCGCTGCGGCACCTTCTTGCTGAAAGGAGCTTTTATGAAAACATCAAAGTCATCCTGCTCTTGGCTTAGGCTGGCAAAAGCCACCTGAGAAGAAACATCTTTGTCCGCTTTCTCTTTTGCCTGAGGCTGCAGAGTGAAAAAGGGAACAGCTCCAAACACGTCAAATTCTTGGCCAGAGTTGATCAGAGCGCTTGGCGCCTCAGGCCGGGACACGGGCACCGAAGTGGGCTCTGTGATTTCACTGCTGCTCACCCCATCTCTGAAGCGAGTGCCCAGGAGCCCTTCCACACATTTCTGCTTGGTTCGGTCACAATCAGAATCAGAGCTCTGCTTCTCCTCCTCCTCTTCTTCCACCTCTTCCTCAGAATCCATGAGGAGAGGTCGGTGGCCTAAATTCTCCGGTTCTGTATCATTGTCATCATTGAAGTCCCCATTCTCCCCATGCAAGACTTCTTCATCCTCCTGTTCTTCTTCTTCCTCACTGCTCTTTGGAGAAGGAGGATCCGATTCAAAATCACTCTCTGACTCCTCACCACCTTTTGTCACGTGCCCCTCTGCACTTTTCCTCCCTGCCCGGGGATCTCTAAATGCCTGGCTCAGTTTTCCAGCCTTTGTTGGGGTCCCTAAGTTATTTCCTTGATTGCTGGCTGAGTTATCCACTTGTTTTCCAGGGGAACCTGCAGGTCCAAAGAAAAAAGCAAATGAAAACTTAAAACATATAAAGGCAAAAGTTGCTCCACACACTCCACAGCCACACACTCCAGGAGGTGATGCAAACATTTATCCTGTACTTAGGTAGGGAAACGAGCTAAAAATCACATCTGACATTTCAAACAACACACATAAAATCAACAGACAGAGCTGCCAGCTTTACTTCTAAAGCACAAGCTGCCTGGAAATACAGTACCAGTATTTGGGGGACGTACAGAAGGGGCCAATGGACACAGCTGATCTCCAGAGGCAGCTTTTCAAACCCAGTCATTACATAGCCACTCTCCTCCGGGGAAACGGGAGGCAGCAGGATTTCAACACTAATTTTCTGGGGGTTTTTTTAGCAGACAAGCTATTTTTTAATGTGCTTCTGCTTTGATAGTCTGCTCTGACAAACAATGCACAAGTCATGAGAGCAGCTCCTTTTAACCTGTGCAGCAACTGAGGCACACAAGCTCTTGCTTTTCCTCAAGTTGGAGAGCAACTTTTGCTTTCTGCTTTGTGTCTAAACGCAAGCTGTCAGCTCAGCTTCTCTATGGCAAGGAAATTTATCTACTTGTTTCCCTCTGCCAGCTTTCTCCCTACTATTCACTGACAACTAGAACTGAAGGAACAACTCACTGATGAGTCTTGTGTGGTGTAGTTGCCTTGGGAACACTGGAAGCAGTAAAAATTTTGCAGCAGTACAAAAAAGAGATGGCAAGAGCAGGCAGAGCAGGGGAGGCTGCACAGTGGCACTGCTCTCTTGTCACTAAGCACACCAGTTTCTCCCTGTGTCAGAGCCCTGTGATGTGGGGAGATGTTTTCAGCAGCGTAACTGCTTTCTACTGGAAGGGAAAGAACAGGAGGAAAATCCAAACACGTCCTCTTGGCCACACACAGTGTGCACAATGTTAGATGCAACACCAGCAGCAGCAGCAAGGATACACCTCCTGGCAGGCCCAGAGGCACTGCCCACAACCTGTGCGCCCAAAGCTTGTGTGCCCCTCTGCCCAGAGAGACTGCCAGACACCCTGGCACTGGGGACAGGCCTCTCATGTCTCCAGCACCTGACACCAGCTGGGGCCAGGGCTGCTCCTGTGGAAGCAGTTAGTAGAGAACTCTCCCCACAGCACTGCACAGCACCCCTGACCTCACCCAAGTAAAATGGTGTCTTCACTTAAGGGCTTTGTTACACAAACACTGACATTTAACCCACTCCATGTGTTCAAAGGATGGAAAAAGCCAGGGATGGCTACAGGCATCCACTACTTCTACAAAAATCGTCTTCAGCCAGAATCCATCTTAACTCTTGTTCTTGCAATATACAAAATATTCTCTCAGCAAATTCCTTCTTTCACAAGGAAACTAGCATGCAACTTTTAGGTCAAGTCAGAATCTTTTCTTTCCATGCTCCAGTTTCACAAGAGCCATTTCTTCCATTTTTAAAGGGAATTAACAGCAATGTCCTCATCCACCAGCTTTCTCACTCCTTTGCAGCTACACTTAAAATAATCAAAATTCAGCAGCAATACAATCTATGTAAGGATTTAAAAACAAGATGACCAGAATGACTAAAACCATCAGGTGATTAGGGCTTTGAGCTGTTTCTTCTTGTCTTCTGGTGTCAGATTGCTTCTTATCTACAGTAATTTTAAATGCTACATATTTGCTTTACCCACTAAATTAGAATCTGGATTATTCTGCTGCTTACTTTAGATTTCCCAAAGGTACAGCCTTCACATTGCACTATATAACCCCCCTAGCCTCCAAATCCTGCTGTTTTCAATATTTACTGGAACACTAATGTTAGCATAAACGCAAATAGATTTAAAGGAAGAAAAAGGGACTACTTCTAGGTTAGATGTTAACACCACTTCCCCAACACAAGGCTTCTCTCTGTGTCCATATCCACAAGAGTTCACAGTCCCACAGAATGGTTAGACCTTTGCACGTAATCTCAATAGGCAGTAAACAACTAATAGAGCTTTTTTTTTTCAAGGAAGGACCGAATCACAGTGTTACCTAATACACCTGACTTCCCAGAAGGTTTAAGTATTATTGGCTGAGCGGTGCCGCAGTCAGAGTCCCTAGAAAACAAACTCAAACAGGCACTGACGAGACAGAGCACAACTCCCACGAGCAGCTGAGCTGCCTGGGGGGCTGTGTGTGGCACACGAGGTGCAGCTCCCAGCCCCAGAGCTCTCCAGACAGACGGCACAGCAAAGAGGAGGTTTCCCACAGCACACTCCACGCACGGGCACCCCGGCTGCTCCAGCATCCCAACACACCCACCTGCTACTCACAACTGAGGGTCTTGCTGGCAACACACAGCAAATGATCCTGGCAATCGGGCATCAAGACAAGCCAGCCTTTCCACCCTAAGGTTTCCTCTCTTCAGTCTAACAAGTACAACCTCCAGAGGAACTCGGATGAAGCCAGGAACAACTGACCGAGCAATCCCTCTTGCTGGAGATGGCATCCACAGCAACACAGAAGCCAGGTGCTTTCCCCCTGTACTCGGAGCTCTGAATCACTCTTCAAGGAAATGCTGAGCCCCTTCCGGGCTGACAGAGGCAGACACAGGGGAAGTGCTTGAACAGCAATGAGAACACCACAAGTTCAATGTACATGTTGATTTTTACTTTGCCCACTGCAGTGTGTCCTGGCCCTGGGCAGTTCTGTGGGCTCTTGCTCCACCAAGGGCAATGCCATGGCACACTGGACATAGCACACCCCAGCCTGGGTGCTGGCAGGAATGAGACAGTCCACAGGAAAGGGAAGCCTGAGGTGCAGGTTTGTAAACATCTGTCCTGCACGTGAGAAAACATGGTCCAAAATATCTTAATTTTGAGGTCACTCAAAGACACAGCAAGAAGACTTTCCCCCCCTTCGAAGAGCACCACAGCACAGTCAGCAACTGCATCTCAGCTCAGCAGTGGTTTCTCAAGGTTTCCAAAGTCCTACCTCTTCAGCTGAGATTGCTCCTTCTCCAGCCTCCTTGCCAGAGTTAGCAATGTGCCTTGGTTATTGCAGCACAAAACCAGTGTCTAGGTATTAGGTACAGACTGGGAATTACCCCACAGTGACTAGAAACTCAAAGCCTCCGCTAGGAGCTCCCTAGTATCAGAGGTGCAGAGCCAGCACGCATGACCCTACATGGACCATATTACCGGGAAAGCAGGTGGCACGCAGCAGGTGATGCAGTGAGCAGCAACTGCTCCCGATACGTGGGTTGGAAGAAAACACCTGTACTCCAGGAGCATTTCCAGAACAGTGACACCACTGCTCCCACACTGGAGTACGTCAGGAGACAAGTATCTTCCTTTATCCTTTTGTGTGTGTTGAGGATAGAAACAACCAGAGCCACCTGCTCCAAGCAGAAGCTACTCTAAGATGCTCATCTTTGCACACTTTTAGCCCTACCTGGCCAATCCTGAGAGAACAAACCATCTCTGCACCCACCTCTTCAGCTGCAGTAGCTTCATGTTAGCCCCAGGAACTGGGATAAAACTGCATCAGACAAGAATCAAAACCAATCCAAAGAAACAAAAACACCTTCCCTAGAACTATTGCATTTTAAACTAAGATAGGAATAGCTGGGTCTTCTACACTACAGTTGCTGCCGTTTCACTGCTAATGAAGTTAGCAAATGAAATACAGCACTACACACACAAACAATCCCCCAAAAGGGAAAAGCCCCTGCTTAATGACAACTGGATGCTCTGGCCAAACAGATTTGCAGACTGAAGTGTTGCGTCATGTTGATTTCATGCAATCCTGTCAGGCTACACCGCTGCAGAGACATTCAGATACACATTTATACGGCCCTGCTGCACACTGGGGGCAACATCTGTTAGCAATGTGCTGCTCAGATTACCACACTTCTAATCAGGTTTGCAGCTTGTAGGGAACAATTGTTCCTGCTCAAATGCGAGCCAGGTGGAACATCTTTAATCATATAAGAAGATCCCAATCTTCAAGGAAATTTTCTGTTCCGATGTTCTTTTTCGAGACGCAGGATTATAAGAGGATGAATTCCCTCTAACAACTGCAGTAATTACATGCCTTCTGCTGGTTCCTCATTTTAGGGTATCGCGGGGGCAGCCCAAGAGTGGGGCCTAAGAGCTTTAAGCTCCCTTGGAATTGGGAACATACTGCCACCATCATTTCATAACAATTTGCCACATGTCAGCCCGAGGATTAGGGCGGGCTGCAACTAAATCTGCACCAGTTCTCTGACAACAGCCAGGGCAGCAGCTGCTCAACACTGTAATGGATTTACACGTCCTATCACCTCTATTTTCAAGAGCAACAAAAATGGAAGAATACCACGCTTGTGCCTGGCACTACTGCTGATATTCTTTTAAATAATTACTCCAGAGATTAAAGAGCAACATAAAAAGTTAGCCCAACGTGTCCATGACATGATTTGAAAAAAACTTTTAAAAAACCCAGTAAATAATTTTGGAGAGAAAAGGCAGACCCTTGGGAGAACCCAGACATACCATTTATTCCTATGATGGGTGAACAATTTCAGATTACTTAGGAAGCGCTATCTAGAATAGCTGAAGTTTTAGATGATCTTGATAGAGGGAAATATCCTGAACCTGCATTCATCAAGCACTATGAAAAACTGAAACCACAGCCAAGAAGGTACAGAACCATCAGTGAAGCTTTCAATGAATAGAGATATTGACAAGAACTTTGCCAAGTTGCCTAAACCTGAAACCCTTTACAACACCCAGATCACTGCACACGGGTCTGGGCACCTTTAAACAATCAACATCAGCTGCCAAAATAACATGAACTGTTGGCAGGAGAATTTTTCAAGTTACAAAAACAGCTCAAGTCTTCTTTGTTTCTTCTGGTGTGGTATTAATGATTTCTTCTTAAGTTCTGTGTCTCACTGACAGGCCCAGACTGCACAGCGGTCCCAGGGCTCCACAGCCGTGGTACAGAACTTGCAGGGGTTTGAAACCCTGTTGGAAGCAGTACACACAAAACAATGGAATGAATCATCATGCCCCACGTCTGCTCCTGCCAGGACATCATCACACGTCTCCGCTGTGATGCCGTGCACATCCAGCAGCACCTACTGCAGCAGGGGATTCCCAGGGATGTGTCCAAGGCTCCAATGACTCCCGTGGCACTGCACCTGGCACGCAGCCGGCCGGTTTGCTGCAGGATCCACACAGCTGGGACAACACACGCCACACCACAAAGCCCCTCTTTTCCCAAGGCAGACACTGCAGCCACCATCTGAAGACACCACCAGGTCGCTGAGTGTGGGAAGTCTGGAAGTCAGAAGGAAGCTGCTACAGAACTGGACTCGCTTTTATTCAGTCCCTGCACAGCGAACAGGCCTGCAGTGGCTCGGAAAGGGTTACCAGAGAGGCTACAAAAACAAAGTGACTCCATCACATCTACAGCACACATGATCTGTACAACATTCAGCACAACTGTTCATGAGATGACCTGAACCAGAACCCCATCCCGAGATCCCAGCCAGGCGACAGCTCACAGAGATTCTTCCACAGGAGCCAAATGCCTCCAACAGCTTCAGGCAACACTGCCCAACACCTCTGCTTCTCACACAGCCCCTCCATGTAACTTTGAGGGTTACCTCAACTCTCGTACTCCTTCTGGAACCTCAGTATTAAGCTGAGGGAAGCAAAGGGCCATCCTAGCCCGGTTTCATCCCACAAATCATTAGTGTGAATAAATGCAAGATGACCAAAGGCACCGAGTACAGCTCACCAGCCAACTGTACTACATTCATGACATCTCCTTCTTACATTTGAGAGCACCACAAAGCATCTTGCTCCCAGGTTTCTGAAACACTTGATAATAACGAAGGGGATTACAACACAAGCTGGTTAGCCCACACCTGAATCAAACACTTCCATTCCAAAACGCTGTCCACAGGAGATGTCTTTTCCACCGTCACCACCCAGTTCAGGCATTCCAGAACCAGGACCTGTTTTCCACATATCAAGTGCTTAAGTGCCCCAGTGATTGCTATTTAACTCTCTCTTTCATTAAAAAGTTTGCAATGTAGGGTTTGTTGCTATTAGATCAAGCACTGGAATTCTTTCCCAGGCCAAGTTTCTTTTCCAGTCATCTCAGGTCTTAGGGCACTACTATTTTCCACAAAAATTCAGGCATAAACTAGTGTGTGTAGCAAGTTTACCTGTGAGAATGCTTTTAGTAGGATACACACCATGAGTGAGAGACACCAAGAGCTTCCACAGTGGTTCCCCATTCCCCAAACTGAAAGGAACCCAACACCTGTTGGCTCATTTCACACTCCTTTCCCTCTGTGCACGCCAAGGGACACAAGGTTGCTGCTGGCTCTCCTTTCCAACTGGACAAAAATAAGCACAGATGGTCTAACAGACAAGCAGCTGCAGTCCATCCAGTTGCAGGTTTCTTCTCCTGGTGACCCTTGCATCAGTGCCAGCCTGAAATGCACTCGCAGCTCCACAGGAAATATCCCAAGTGACAGCAGCCCAGAGTTTCCCAGCGACGATCGAAGGCTTCCAATTCCAGCCTCTGCTGCTCCCTTGGCTCACCTTCCCAGGCACATGTTAACATACCTGGTGACACTTGCTCAGCCAGATTACCAGCAGTTGATGTTGGTGGGTCCAAGGACAACACATGATATCCAGCGTCTTGCCGCTCTCTCCCAGGAGGTGACCCGAGCCAGTTCATTACTGAGTGAAGAGCTGCTTTCAGCAGAGAATCTTTAAGCCTCCAGAACTGGAGGAATCCTCTGGGTGACTCAGCCACAACCCACATACAAGATTTATACATCAGATCTATGCCAGAGCAAGGAAAACCAAGCAGAAAAAGCCAACCTTTGAGTTGGAACTGTGGTCAGTGCAGTAGAACACAACTTCAGTAAGAACTGTTACTCTTCAAGAAAGTCAGTTTTATTTACTTTCAAGATCCCGTGTTTATCAGGTCACCATTTCATGTCGTTGCAATTGAACAAGTCAGAACTCAGTGGCCAGAGCCCTGGGCAAACAGTGCTAGCACACTCCCCATTGGCCCGAGACACGTTACAGTAAGGAAATGAAACTTGTGCTTGAACAAGATACCAGAGGCTCTCTTGCAAACACAGGAATTGCACTCCAGGTATTAAAGCTCTGTTCCCTTGCCAAGCAATCACCTGCCCTTGGATGCCCTGAGAAAGGGACGCAGGTGGTTTACTGCTCAGTTATACATTTCATAACCACAAGGAACAAACCAGAAAGAACACGGCACACAACAGTGTTAAGTGGAAGTAGAAATCAAAATATCAAGGAGGTTCATTTGTCAAATTTGCCTCAGAAAGCCCTCAGCTAGAAATTAAATATGTCCAAGTCAACAGCTTTCTCCTTTTCTTAGTAGTCTTGCAATTCCTCTTTTCAAGACATTACCAAGAACAGTTCAGTGGGGAACACAAACCAGCTTTTATAAGACCAGTATTAACACTTAAATATTTATTGTACCTGATTTGTTTACTAAGCACAATTCACAGTTAACACATAATTAACAGTACCTTTCTTGAAACCAAGCCAGTATTTACTCTTGTTTAAACACCACCTAAAAATCCACAGAAAAAAAGGCTATAGAAAAGTGCACAATTTTTTTCCAGTGCCACAGTTATAATCATACAACCAGCTCACGATGTGTCAAACAGCCTGGTTTTTCAGTCATGACTGAATTTCAGGGGATTTTTCCTCCCCTTAAGAGAAGCAACTCTTTTTTTTTTTAAGGTTTCAAGAATTAGAGCTTGGATTCCACCTAACAAAAATAAAGCACAAAGATAAAGATAAAACACAGGGAAGACATTTGTTACAACCTAAAGCTACATTATAACCATCTAAAAAAACCAGCAACAATCAAATGCACTTCCCAGATCGCAGGTGAGGAAGGCGATACAATAACCTCTGGACACAAGGGTATGAATACTTGGCAGGAGAGGAAGTACCTGATGGTCCCTAAATGGAGCATAAGCTATTTTCTCTTTGTTTTGCATGTGCATTCAGGCTTACCTCTAAGTCATGAAGATGCCAGGGAAACCTTTCCCAATAGCACCTGCAGAGCAAACCCTTCTTCACTTAAATGGCTTTCACATGGCACTGAACTACTGACCATGAACGAGGTGACAGAAAGCAAACTCGTCCTGAGAGAGCAAAACAAGCACAAACTAAGAACACAGTCCTACAGCAAGCAGAATGAATTCAGGCCTGGGGACAGGAGCAGCCACAGGCACAGGGATTTTCACAGAAGGCTTTGCAGAACAGAAGAGTGTTACCCTGCCCACCCCTCAGCACGTGGAGCACCAGAGCCCCTGTGAGCACTTGCAGACCCACCCGAGTGCCTCTAAGAATGCAGGATCGAAGTGAAAGAAAACACAGATACTACCTTAGGTTGACCCCAGCTGATTTATTTTAAGGCATGTTACCTGAGCTTTGAAGTTCCATAAGAACAGTCTGTACACGTCATACTAAGGCACCTTCATCACAAAAGAACTCGCAACAAAACCCAAGCGGCTCCAGAAGTGAGGGATCCTCCTTTCACCATTCAACCACCACACAGGCTTTACTTGGTCAAAGGTACCCAAGTAAATACTAAAGTGCTGATCAACCAAATGTTCAGCTGTTGCTTCAGCTGCAGGGTGATGCAGTTTCCCACTCACAATGCCCACAGAAGACGTTATTTTTACTTCCATTCAAGGTAAACATAGTCAAAGCTGAACTGAAAAGCAATAATCAATGCCCACCCTCCCCATGTATAAACAATGTAAAATGTTTGCATTTGACTCAACTTGTACCAAAACTGTGCATTAAATGTATAGAAGCTCACTGCCTTCACTGGGCTGGACAACTGAACTGGAGAAACTGTGAGTCAGAAGCAGACTAAAGGCAAGTAGCAAAAATTGGCCTTAGCAAGCAATTTCCCTTCAGCAAAAGCACTTGTGGTTCTGCCCAGGTGATGCAAACTGCACCGGCCCAGCAGAACCACACCCTACGCAGTGTGTCCCAGGCTCCACAGGCACCAGGAGCGGGATGCACCAGTGGCTTTAACTGGAGGCGAAGAACACACCAGCACACCCCTTCAACCCGAGTGCTGTTAGGAGGCAGCAGAGCCCTTTGCCACTCTTTGGTCACTGAACTGCTGTGCATACTTCAGCAGATACATACACCTACAGGTAGGTATGCATACAGCTACGAGGTAATCGTGTCACAGATGGAACTTGCCTTGCTGAGAAATGAAAGGAACAGAACCAAAGGGATCTTCAGGAGGACTTGTCTGTGGAGCAGCATGTGGCTCCACATTCTTATCTGAAGATGCTCTCCTGTCCACCAGCCTGTCTGTAAAAAACAAAATGAAACAGAACAAAAAATAAAGTAAAATAAAATAAAAATGGAAGGACTTACACCTATGCAAAGCTATGTACTGTACAGGTTGAGGGAGGAGTATCTTGCATGCTTGTAAGAAGCACAGCTGGTCTGGGCAGCTCCCTCCTACTGCAAGGAGACAGGCAGAGTGCCTGGGAGGCTCTGCACCCACACCAGAGAGATCCCGAGCCTTTGTGCAGTGCCATGAAAGCTGGGCTGGGGGTTCTTTCCCAGCAAGGATGCAGACTCGCTTTCTTGGCTCCCAATTCTGCACAGATGATTAAGTGGTTACAGGAGCTGTTTAAGAAATCTACTTCTTCACAGTGCTGTCAGAAACGCAGCATCAGATATCACTTCTGGCCCATCACTAACCCATGGTCACAGCTAAAACAACAACAACAACAAATAAACAACAAGAGGCAGGAGCACAAATCTGTCACTCTGTGTCACAGCTCTCCACAAAGGTGCTCGGTCCAGAAATCCATCCAATTGCACATTACCTTTTACTGCAACCAGCACCATTCCACTAGGAAAACCCTCACCAAGTACAAGCCATGTCTTCTGCCCTAGGAGCTGGATCCCCTTTTACAAGAGAACTGATTAATCATCACAGCAGTACCCATCACAGCACACACTGACATTAAGCCCCTCAACACATGGAATGTGATGGTTCTGCCAGCCTGACAAATTGTGGCAGTATCTTCATCCTCTAACAAAGGCTTTGTATATTCACTTAGGTGTTAGTGTCAAACACGTAAGCTTTAAAAATATTTGCCAGATTTAGAAGCATCTTTAATTTATGTATAAAGCATGAGCTCAACAACACAAACTAGGCTTCTGAGAAGAGAAAGAAAGGATTTGTGTTTTTAACACTAGTGAGCACCACAAACTTGCATGCCACTGCATCTGAGTTATAAAGACCAGGACAGCAGGTGGCTTTAGTAACAGAAAAACAGAACCACTGATCAAATCTACATCTGCAATTCTCTTGCCTCTAGATGGCAAAAAAGTTCCTTAGTACTCAACAGCCTTTCTCCCTCATAGGAGACAACCTACACCTAAAGAGAACTCGGCCTTCCAACTTAAGACATATCTAAGGAACTTCCACTAAGTCTCACACAGTTAAAGACAATTTTATAGGTACAAGACTTAATTTTGCAAACAATCTCCTGATTTCTCATTATCCCGGCCAAGTCTGACAAAGTACCAGTAGACAACATCGAGAATAATTATTCCTGCTTTGACTGCAGCAAAGGCATTAACACTGCCAAGTATGCTCATATGATCTCTGTCACAACACCCTCGGTACCAAAACGCCAAGTTAGAAGGTCTCTCAAGGCTGTGACGTGTGTACCTACGCGCACACCCAGATACAAACCAGCAGCGCTCCCCCTTCCGAGGGACAGCAAGCCCCAGGAGCTCAGAGCAGCTGCAAGGCAGCCCATCCGTGCAGACAAGGCTGCCATCTAGTGTGCTGCTGGCCAGGGAGCGACTGGGGGCTGTTTCTGCATTTTCTCTACGTGAGTGACTGAAACCCCTCATGCTGGTTACTACTGAGCAGAGCTGCGCCATTGGGTTTGGCTTGCTTTTCAGATACAGCATATCAAAGGTGTGGTCACACCCAGCTCTCCTCTGCACTGAACTACCTTGAAGAGCTAAGCCCAAAATAGACCTGGGTTATCTTCTTTGGTCCTTGCATTTGTTCAAAACTTGTGGCTTGACCCAATCAATCTCACACAACTTGTGAGAGCAGTGCCAGCAGTCCTGAATTCAGAACACAGATTCTGGAAGTGGGTGGCCTTGTGCTGACCTGTGGTACAAACTAACCTGCTCCAGATTCACGAGTGCGTTACTTCAAAAAACTAACAGACACATTTGGAAGGAGCATGCTTACAGATATTCACTTCTACTACTGAATCCAACCCTTAACTTGGACTTGGAAGGAATGCTAAACTTCAGCTAGCACATAAGCCATTTTTCCCAGCTACCCAAGAGACATTTGACTGTAAAATGTGCGCAGGCCACATTCCCAACTCAAAAACAGCAATCTGATTCAATCCACAGAGGATACAAGGGAAAACTAACAACCAGAGTTTCACAAACAAACCCACCCAGTCACTTTCCTAAAGGATTAACAGGTAACGTGCACATCCAATAGGGAAAATACTCAACTGAAGGCAAAGGTATTTTTTTCAGTTACTCGCAAATCAGTTTTACTGTACTTTAAAATGCAAGAAACTTGCTGACAGACAGCCAAACATATCCAGTCTGTTTTTTAACACTGTCATGTCTTCCAAGTCCCACTAACAAATCTGATCTCAACAAAACCAGTCATAGGAAGAGCAACCAACAAGCATGTGTTCAGCAGTTAAGAACAGAAGGTAATTCCAAGTAAAAACCATGGAGATAACTGACTTCACGAGGAAAAAGTTTATTCAACTATTGCCATATCAGTACAATAAACCAGCCCTTACATGTAGCCACTCAAAAAGGACAGTACAAAACATTAACATAATGTAATAGATCAATTTTCTTTCAGGCATTTTCAAAGGACATATCAGACCCACACAATCTTCTGCTCTGGTGTGCAAGAAAAAAGCTGGAAAGGAATAAAGCAAGCAGCCAAAATTCTCTTCCCATCTGACAACATAGCTCTGCTGTTGAGAGCCTCTTGGCAATGAAGGTGACACAAGCAGTGTAGAGGAGCTAAGACACTACCATTTTTGCAGTAATTGAGCCAGTAACTACCAGTTTCAGACGGTGAGGTCCTACTGCACGTGTTTTCAGAAAGGAAAAGGAAAGGAAGACAGGCCCAACCGTGCCCTCAAATGCTCAGAAAGAACCTTCTGTACACAGCCTGCACGGTCCTTGGACAAGCAGGTGTTGGAACTGCTGAGCAACCACAGAGCCCTCATTTACTGGGAAGCAAAGTAAGCCTTCAAGCGTCCCTTACTTGATCTTAGCAGGTCAAACTCTCTGTCCAGCAGCTCCTCCTCTGTCAACTTGGAAAAATTGTCCTCTCCAAAGGGATTCCACCCTGACATATCAGGTGGGTTACTGATGTTCTGCTTGGGGTAACTGGCAATTGCTTCAGCATCAGGAATGCCTGACCTGTAGAGTCAGTTCAAGGAAGCAAATAAAGAGAAACACAACAGGATTGGTTATCAGGGTCAAAATCTGAGACACTCTTCACAGTGCCAAGTCCTACACACAAGCAGCATGCCTTTAAGAGCTCATCCCAAAAACGCTGAAGGCTGATTTAAAAGAAGCCTAATAGGAACCTACACAAATATATAACCTGGTTTCTAACATCAGTGAAACGGAACTGATCTGTAGGTTCTTTTATTTTTAAGTCAGAAAGGACTTTTATTACATACACTGCTGTTCACAAGAATTAATGCAAAAGTCATCATTTATTACCATTTATTATGCAAAGGCAGGTCTGAGGGCACTCCTCAGGGACTGTTATCTCTTCTGAGGCGCACTTCGTGTTACATACTCAGGTCACACCTCTGAGCACAGGAGCTGGCAGACCCAGCACACCAAGGCCAGCTACCAAGCTGCTCTCAGCGGGGTGTTTGAAACTCCTTTCAGATGCACATAATCTCATTCAACACAGACTACCGACCACCCCAAGCAAAGTGGTTAGCAGGCAGTTCCTGGAGTAAGTCCGTGAACAAGAAATACTGGAAGAAATACTTTAAGAAATTGTACCAGGCTCATCTGTTCACACACTGTCTCACTTTGCTCCCAAAATATCCTTTACCACTGAACACCCACTGTCCAACTGCTCCAAGTGATCTCCTACTCCCAAAGCAAGTAACTACTAAGAAAAGGATTCGGCAGAGCTCACCACAACTAGCAATGTAAGCCACGAGTAACCCCCAGGCTCAGCTGAGCCCCAGTGCTCACCTGTTTGTAGGGTAGGGAGGATCCGCCACTGTTCCGCCATGCACTGGGAGTGACCTGGGGTAGGAGATTAAGGCTGGTGCAAAGTCTTGTGGAGAAGTGATATACTCAGGGGACTGCACCTGCTGTGCCCGCTGCTGAGCCAGCATCTGCTGCTGCAGGAGAGCCTGCTGGTACTGCTGCACCTGGAGAGAGCAGGGCTGAGTTACCACAACACGCACAGGCTCTCGCAGCCACGCGCAGCCACCTCCACCACCCTCCAGAAGACACGGGCACAGAGAAACCACTCCAGCAGCTCAGGGACACTGCTTCTCTTTTCCAGCCTAGCACCACTTAGATCTCTGTAATTATTGCAACCCAAATATACGCCACTGCAGCACTGCTAATTGTGTGCTCATCATACTCTATCCTTACGTTTTAATACAAGATTTCAGGACAATTTCTCCTGACCTTTCCCCAACAGGATATGGCAGTTAGCTCTTTCGCTTTTCAAGTAAGAATTGGATGTCACCATCTTCGGTCACTCTGCTGTGTAACATGTATTTGCTGCTGTGGCTAGTACTGGAAACATTAACTAACTATGAGTTCAAATGGAACTTGGGATAGATCCCATCCTATTATTAATACACAAGTGCAACTCCAGACAAGCTAGTTCGGATTAACTTCCCACCAACTAAATACTATTTTAGATACCAAACTGCACGCTATTTACCACGTCCACAGCTCAGTGCAACTAGCCAGGCACTTCTCGGAAGAGTATCTACACAAGAATACATTCACAAGCACAGGCCATATTTTAAGACTGTACTATCTCTGTGACTTACCATGGCAGGATACTGTGACTGGGCAGGCTGCTGCTGGTACACAGATTGCAGCAACAGCTGCTGCTGGACCATCTGCTGGTGCACTGCTTGGTGATACTGCAAACACAAAAAATAGTTTTACAAAGTAATGATGTCCCCTTAGAAATAAGCAGGTATTTAAATTAATGCTTCTTCTGACTACTGCATCTATGACTCCACAGCATTTTTAAATTAAGATATCATATAAGCAAGAGCCAGCTTGCAATTCAGTCACTGCATTTGAATCACTCTGTTTGGAAGCTTTTTCCTGCCTCCACTCTCCAGCCAATTCTTAACAAAAAAACCCAAAAAAAACCAGAAGGAAAGGAAAACAAAAAATCAGACTACATATTCAGCACTGGTGCATGTATAGTCATCTACTGCAAGCACAACACCACCACCCATAATCACTCCTAACATTTATCCTGAGCTCCTTTAGACATGGGTAAAGCCTTGAAGTCACGCAGTGGTGATGCAAAGCAAGATGGAATTCAGGGTCAAACTGCAAGAACACAGCACAAGGCAAGCAACTTTCTAGGACAAACATTACAGGGTCAATGAAGGAACAAAGCAAAAGCAAGAAGGGACAGGAGTTGTTTTAGCTGGAAAAGTACAGACAGCAACAGCAGAAGTGGTGAATGATTCCAAGGGTTATGAACACACACACACACACACACACACAATGAGTCTCCAACACCTGCCGAACAGATCTGACCGTACCTGCTGGATATAAGCATCCTGCATGGCGGGCTGGTGCTGCAAGTGGTGCAGCTGCTGCAGTCTCCAGTCTCCCTGCTGCAGCTGCTGGAGGACCCTGTGCTGCTGTGGGGTGGTCCCTTGGGACTGTGAGATGTCTTGTCCATTCCCTGGTCGAGTGGTTCCTGTGACAGACAACACTGCTGACATCCAGACCCCCCACCTTCAGCCAGAGCTCTCCCTGGCTGTTTTTCACCTCAAGCTGACACTGACTGTCAACATCTCTTCCCAGTCTGACAACCAGGACACCTGGTAGACACCACGTTGTCTTTACAAGTAATTCCAAGCCTGCAAATGAACCATTTCTACATGCAAGATGCTGGGAGCTTCCCCTGGTCTCATGACAGCAAGCTGGGTTCCAGGCTTCTGCTTTACCAGCGCTAAAGTTACACACTGCAGGATCTCAAACCCTTACCTCAAAGCATGCAGCTTGGTATGCCTTCAACACAAAGAGGTTTTTTTCCCCTAAGGAAACTATTAGCTCATCCATCAAACTCCCTTAAACAGAACACCTGATTAATTCTGCCACTCAATTGCTTTTGCACCTTTTAAGAGACAGGTACCACCATAAACTTCTCTCTGCCACAATGCGTTTTACGTTCTGAAGTGCCCATGAATCATCTGTTCCTTGTCATAACAGAAAAAGCTTTTCAATCAGGATGTTACACGGACCCCACCTACTAAAAAGTACTTGTACCTAGGACACAAACATTCTCAGTAGCCTTTTGAGACTTTTCCAATACCATCCCTGAAACTACTCCCTCCTTTTCTGCAGCAGGCACAGAATAGCATAAAATGCATTTAGAAAGCATCCTAGCTATAAAGGTCAACGATTTAAGCGAATATTTATCAGAGCTATAACTCTGAATAAGAAAAAGAACAAGGATTTTCCTGAAAACCCATTTCACTCAAATGTGTGTCCCCTAATTCCTCCTGCACTCACAGTGCAATGTGGAATCCATCTGTCAGTCATGAGAGAAGTGACAAGTTCCCAGCCTACAAATACCACCAACCTACTGGTGCTATCTCATGACTTCTCAAGGCACAGGAGAAGATTTTTCCTGCTACAAAAAACCCAGTTTGATACAGAAGGGCTCTGCACTTTTTGTGAATTATTCACAACTCAAAACAAGCATGAACTTCTGTCTGCAGTGGGCAAGTTCATTCAAAAACCAGCGTCAAGCACAAGGACTTGCACTTCTCAACCTGAATTTAGTTCTTGTGGCAGCTCAAATTTACAACTCACACATTTAGAACCGTTCAGAAATGAAGATTTGGTTTTTGGTATATAAAAAAAAAGGACTGATAAAACTGAGTTTTAAATGTTCTCTAGTAGAGCAGGAAGAAGAGAGGCATAGTTGCTTCTTTGTTTTGGTCCATCCTTAGACTCCAAGTTACCTTTTTGCCCACGATTAGCAAATTCCCCAGGAACCTGTACTTTGACAGGAGTTGCTGAGCTCTGGATCGCCAGCACACTGGGAGGGGCAGTGCTCGAATTGGCCTTTGGTCTTTGTCGTGGTGCAATTGAGGTTTCTGTTGGTCCAACAGCATCTGTAATTCTGAAAGAGCAATTTGTTCCATATGAGATACTTGATGAAAAGACAAATATTTCTACTTCAAATTTGACACAGTACATCTCTTAACAGCTGACTTTTGTCTTAATCACGTGCTACTCTACTTCAGCCCTGCATGTAAGCATCTTAAAATTCCTTCCCTAAAACTCCAGTCCTGTGCTTGAGTCCACAACCCTACAATTAGGAACAGAACTAATGCTCATATGTACCAGAAATAAGAGAAAGGAAAACATTATGTGTTAGGTCAAATTGCTTCTACTGCTACAAATTTCTCAGGCTTTTGTTTCTCTTTTTTTTGTAAATGTAGCTGATAATTATAACTGAATGGAAAAATATCTGAGTCACGCATGCTGGTAGATTCAAACCCAAATAACTTCCATTAACAAGGAAAGAAGGGGTAAAGGATTTACCCAGCATCAGCCTTAAGAGCATACACACTATACCATAGCAGAAATCAGAAGCATCGAGAGGAATTCCAACGGTTTTGGGTTTGTTTTTATTGACAAGGACAAAAAAAAGTTAATCTGTTTCTGTAAAAACTTCCATTTCTCAAAAACTAATAACAAAAACCATTGACCTTCAAAATAACGGTTTCCCCCCATGGATTCTCAATATAATGAAAAAAGCAAAGAGGTGGAATCCAAACAGACTTGAAGCTCTTAGAAATGCAGTTTATCTAATGACTTCTACTGAGGTATCGCCTCATTTATTCACAAGTGTATGAAAACAGATTTTAAACAAACACGTAGCTTAACAACATTTGGAGAAAGAGAAGTCACATCCTCTGCTCACCTTGCTTTTATTTGGCTTTTTCTAGCAGCTGCCTCACTAGCTGTCATGGGTTCAGGAAGACTTGAGGGGACAGGAGAATTCTTGGGAAAAACAAATTTAAATAAATTAAAAAAAACAACATCCTGAAAGAAAAAAATTTGTTACATATTGAAGAGGAATACTTGGATTCAAGACCTCCACATGCCAAGGCCTCATGCAGAACTCACAGCTGTAGCTGGAAAAGGGTTTACCTTAACAGTATCTCCCCACATCCTCTCGGTGTGTGGCACAAGTAAAGCAGGACCTGGCTGGTCTGACTCTTCAGTCAGCTGCTTCACTTCATTCACACAGCCAGCTATCAACAACAAGGCACAACGCATCTCCAAGCACTCTGTGCCACTGCACAGGGACTCACTTCAGCCTCACGCTCCACAGCAAAGGCCAGTCTTTGGAGGAAACGGTTTTCAGCACACTCTGCTCTTCCACCACAACACAAATTCCAGAAGACCATGCAGCACCACAGCTCCGATGGGCTGTTACCTTACCCCCACCTCCACCACACTCCTGAACCAATCCCACATCACCCACATTCCTGTTTTATAAGGAATACAGCAGTTTGGGGCAAGGGAGCAAATCAATCATCTCTCATGACAAATGCACATAACAAATGCAAATCTAAATATGGTCACACATAAGAATCAGTTAATTATCAAGTATTTCAAGACTTCCTGGTTTATTTTAATCTGTGTTTCCCAAAGGCAACGCTCAAATTTACTGAGCACATCCTTCTACAACAATAAAGGAAAAAAAGAAATTCAAAGGGATCTCAGAAAATTCTGCCTCTGAAGACAGATATTACTACAATCGATATCTGTTGCAAACTCAATTTTGAGACTGATTTTTCCTGATGCTCTGGAGAACCCCTTCATAACACTCAACATGAGCTGCATGTCCCCAGACTCCATTGCACTACAGAGGTAATTATATCTGTGAAGCAAGTGATCTTGCAGACCAAGCTCAGACCCCCATGCAAAGCAAGGCTAAGTAGGCAGGCTGACTCAAGTACTGCTCTGTTTGCTTTCCAGCTCACTGGAGTCTTTCCAATGGACTACCACAACTGCTAAGGATGCCCAAGCAAAGGGTTTATCCAAGAGCAAACATACATGCTCTTGACACTCCATTTACAACATTCAGCTTTCTACTGTCAACAAGGTTGATATCTGTGTATTTCATATTGATTGTATTAAGAGACCACTAATGGCTAAAATCCTAAGCCAGGTATTGGCATGGTATCAATATAGTCCACGGAGCTATGCCCTCAGAATTAAGAACATATTTTGTTTACAGAGAGCTCATACTGTGTGTACACAACATCAGCTTGATGTGCTCTCTGCTCTGTGTTACATTCAGGAACCAGGCACGTGACAGAACTGACGCGATCTCTCAGCTCCTCTCACTGACTTCTCAACGCTGCCTACACAACACACTGACAACACACAAGGAAGTCAAGAGTACTTACATTTATATTAGACACTGGACACTCCTTTTTGGCAATTTTAAAGGCAAAGTGAGATACTTGAAAGATATCAGGTCTCTTCTCTTGATCTGGTTCAAGCATATATCCTGCAAAAATTGATAAAGACTTATCACTGCTAGATCACAAAAAGCCTCTTGAGACAGTATACTACCAGCAAAGAAAATCCAGCAGTTGCACCAAATCAGCCTATCACCATAAGAGTTATTTGCACTGTTATCCTGGGTTTGGGGGCCTTTTTTTTTAATACTTTTTGTCAAGCCAAATAGTTTATAGAGTCAAAAACAATTGCAGAACATGTATGCTGCCTGATACGCTGACATGCAGCTGTGCAAAAGGGAACTTAACTGAAGTAGGAATTAGTAACTGTAGAGAGAAAGAACACAAAGTCAACTCACTGCACTAACATTTTCCAGGATTAATACAAAATTCAGTGTAGCTAAGACAAGACTGACACATCTTACTACATCATGCTAAGGCTTTTCTCTGTAGGTTTCATTGACTATGAACAAGTTTGCATATAAAAAAATACACTTGCATTAATAAAAGGACCTTTCCCTGACAAGACAAAGTTTCTGATGCTACCTCTCAAACATTTGCTTCCCAAATTAAAAGGTTGGTTGTTTTTCCAAGAAATCAACTATAACACAGTATACATAACACAGCAATCTTGCCTAGATAACCAGAGCGCATGCATAAACAGTAAAATATACTTTCTAAAAAAACTAAGCCTCTAAAAATATGTTTTGCTATGAAGTAAATGAACACTATGAAAATTTAACTTCTCACTTCTGATGAGCAAAGCGAAGCACACTTGCACAAATGCTCAGTAGAACAGCCAACCTCACATATCATTTTACAAAAATCCTCCACAGGTTGAGAAATAGTATCAGACACATCCTAGAATTTTATACAAAGTCATTATTTCATGTCCTGTACAGTTCACTGCAAGTTTAATTTTTAACAGATTTTACAAAATGACAGATTCCAGCACTCAGCTGTAGCACCATGACATGGAATCAGAACCCTCACTGAGGTGACTCCTGCCACTTGACTGTGAAATGTTAAATTTATGAGGTGGGACATGTTAAGCTTCTTCCTCCCCAGCCACTGCCTTGTAAAAGAGCTGAGATAAAGCCACAGTCCCTGAAACACCTTTTATGACCAAGTGCAGCTTTTTATGACTTCCACTCCAAATGGAAAGAAGGGAAGTTGACCTAAGGACATTCTGCCTCACCCACATTTATTCCATGTCAGTAATGCTCATCTTGCCACAGCCATTCATTGAACTTAAAAAATCTGGATTCTTATCTAGGAGTAAGGATTAAAACCCATACTTTTCTAAAAAAAAAAACCCAAAAACAAAAACCATTAATACTGTGACAGAGAAAAGTAAGTCCTTTGAAAACTCATCTCATTTTGTCAGTACTGGGAGAAGACAAGTTCTTTACTGCTGTTTCTCAAGTATAAATGTGCACTCAAAAAAGTGGTTTGGATTTGGTATTGCTTATTATATAAAAGCATAAGCTATGTGGTCCACACATCCATAGCTTCAAGTTATAAGAGCTCCTATTCAAACCTTTTGAATTTTTCATATGCTGTCCATCTCACTCTTCCAAGTGAGCCTACTCTAAGCTGAAAACAAAGACAGTGCTGATGATTACTGCAAATATTAGCTCACACATCTCTGTGCCTGGGTAACAGATGAATCACAAGCCTCAGAGCTGCTTCTTGTCCAAAATTTTCCTTCACACACCTAGTGCTTCCAAACTCTTGCCAGAGCCCAGGTCTGACACTTGGGGTTGCACAAAACTTCCCAGATTTTTGTTCTAGTATAAACCATGCAACTACTATTAAAATTGTCCCCAGTGCAATTAATCTCAGCACAGTGACGTTGCAATGCTAAAGCTGCACTTCAAATTTATCTAAGCACAACTGTCCAACTTGGACAGAGAAGTCTGACATTCCACAGAAAACACACACTTAAGGGCAAAAGTACGAATAAATAGAGCTAAACAATAAAAGGAAGCACTCTTTGCCTTCTCCCTACTCCTTGGCGACTTATGGACACCTAAAAAAATCCTCCCTGAGTCCCAGAGAAACCAAAAGGTTCCCTCAAGCTTCAAGAAGGCTCTTGGGGAGTGGAGAGGCACAGCTGAGCGTGGCAGGTGTCGACAGCAAAGGTGCTCAGCAGCAGCTGCTGCGCTCCGCAGGCCCGGTGAGCTGAAGGGCTGCTGGCAGCGCCCCTGTACTTACGGATCAAGCAGTGCACGCTGTGCGAGTAGCGCGAGCCATCCGGGATGGTGAAGCTCCCGTCGCAGATGGCCACCTGACTTTCTCCAAAGGGAAGGGAAAAGAAGCACAGCTTGTACAGCAAGCAGCCCAGTGCCTGTAAAACACACACAAGCCCTGTGAGGGGATGGCAGCAGGCCCTAGCTAGCACAGGGCAGCACTAACAACGCTGCCCCCGGCCCACAGTGATGTTCCCAGGCTGTGTAGGAGCTACACTATGGAACACAGCTGATGGATCCAAGCTGCTCTAACAACACTTGCTCTTCCACTGATTCCTGCAGCACACCTAGTGCAAACCAGAGCACACCAAGAGCTGCCTTCTCAGTCCCATATCACCCACAGATATCACTACTCTTTGCACTAGATTTCCTGTTTTGTTCCTTGTCTGCCCATCAACTACTAAAAATAGCTTTCTTGATCATACTGGCAACAGGTTTCCATAAGAAATCGCTGGGGCTATCAAGGAGAAACCAGAGCCAGCATAAGAAGAAATGTTCTGAGTCACATTACACTTCACTTAAATTTAAAAAAAATAAGTCAAACATAGGATCAATTTTTTTTTATAACAATGTAACTACCCAAGATATCTCTACTGTTCTGTGTTCTATAGCAGCCCAATGTATTTCATTTTCCAATAATTAGTTTTTCAGTCAGTCAATGATGTTTTTAATTCTCTCTTCCTTAACCAGTCCCATATATCAAACTACCTCATTTTTTGCTTACCCAGATATCTGCCTTGGTAGTAATGGGCTTTCCTCCATATAGATTGATCATCTCAGGAGCTCTGTACGATAGCGTAGTGTACCTAGAAACATAAAACAGAGAGGACATAGCTAAAAACCTAGCCTCGGAAGTGAGAGGGCGTTTTCCTGATCTACCATGCACACAAGTTTCAGACACGTGCCTGGAATTGTCTTGCATGATCGATGTCATTAGTGCATTTGCAGCATCACAAACAGTACCTGGAGCAGCAGTATGAACTATCATACGCAAGAAGTAGTACCACATCAGGCAAAATTGGCTTTCAGTGTTATTGCCCCACAGCAGACTTTTCCTGGAGTGACTGTGCACACGCAGCCAGTCACCTGAGGGGAATGACTGCTGAGTCCCACAAGGGCTCTTCCTGTCTCACACTGAAACATGCAGAACGCAGACTTCAAAACACTAACACCCCAAAACAACTGCTCAGCTGGCAGTTCAAATACTGCAGAGATGGAAAAAGCCTCTATTGCTTCATGACTTGAAAACAAGCAGCCTGTATTTAGCCCTCTGCAGTAGTTAGCCCAGAAAGGCAAAACAACAATAATAGATGTTTTCAAGAGTGGGTCTAAGAAAAGTTGAAATATTTTTCTGATCAGTCTCAGGAGAATGGACATGGACCACACTCTGCAAATAAGACTCTACATAAATCCATTGCAGTGCTTACTTACACCACTTCTCATCTTAGCAAGTATCTGCTTGGCAGTATTAAAAACCAGCATAAATTAAAAATATTGAACTCCTAAAATGGCCAGGAGCCAGACACCTATTTTTGAACAATTTACTTTCACAAGAGCAGGCTTTTTCCCCAACAGTTTTAGTTTTAAGAATCATAGTTTTGAAAAACAATCTGTGAATAAATGGAGGAAATCTTATCAAATACTTGCAGTCTTTTACTATATTTACTCCAAAATTAACTCAAGATCAGCCTTGAATTAATTTCAATTCATTAGTGATACATGCACACCTCCCTATAATACATGGAGCTCCCTAGCAGCACAGTTGTTGCTTATGACAGATGACCTAAAAGTAACTTACTTTTTAATTTCTTCTTCAACCATATTAACACCATCTTTTTGAGGGTTCAGGTATTTGTTAGTGGCACTGCCGAAGTCACAGAGAACGTAGTTCCCGTTATCATTTAACAACAGATTCTCCACCTTGAAAGAAAACCAAGACACAGGTTACCATAAAAGCGTGAATTTCCAGGCTTAGCGTTACTCCGTGCTCTCACACACAAACAGGAAGTTTTCCCAAGAATCAACTGCTAAACTGTGGTTTAGCAATAAATGATGTCCTATGCTTAATGTCTGTTTATAGCTCCACCAACAGCAAGCTCCCAACTATAAACCTGTCTTAGCGAAATCTCTCCCATATGCTCAATCCTTTTCAAGCAGATCCCTGACTTGAGCCTGGATTTTCTTACAGTGAAGGTCATACCTTGAGATCCCGGTGAACTATAGGTGTTTTGCACTGATGCAACCGGGCAACAGCTTCGCAGGTGTCACAAAATATTCTCATTACTTCTGCCTCAGTGAAGCCTGTCTGCAGACGCTGGTTCATCTGGTTCACAACCTGCCCAGCTAAAGAAACAGGAAAAATCTCTCTCAAGTAATTCCTATCAGGTACAGAAGAGTTATATGCATTAACTCCACAAATATGATGCAAGAAAGTTTTCCACAGCTACTGTATTTGAACTAAAAAACCTGGTTTTCCAACCTCACACTCTTGTATCACCCTAAAGAGAAAAATTATTGGCTCAAACGAAAACAATCCAGTCCCTGAGGCTGAAACGTGTTTGAAAGCAACTGCTGCCAAACCAAAAAAAGAATCCATCACACCAGTATGTCACCTCAAAACTGTCTCTTACATTAGGATCCATAACCCAAACTCTGTCAACTGAGTTCATTAATTCATTCTCTAAACACATTCTCTGTCTTTCTGGGAGACAAAGGAGGAAGAAAGGGGAGGCAGGGAAGGAGGGAAACAAAGCCCTGAACTCATCCTCCAAGGAAGAAGGCCTCCTTTTCCCTTTTCATAGGGTTCTTTTAAGACTGGGAATCAATACTTCCCTGTTTCTTGCAGTAATTGTGCCAGACACCACTAAGCTCTTCCTACCACAATGCTCACTGCACACAGAGATGAAGAAGGATTCTTGCAGAGACACAGCAGGGCCTTGGTGGGCATGCTGTCAAACAAGGATGCTTACAACACAGGAAGCCTACCACTGACAAGTTATCTGACAGCAGATATCCACGGGGCTATTTACCAAGAGCATTAGGGAAACAGTATTACCAACAGCAAGACAGAACTGAGCTCCCACAGAGGTACAGAAATTCACCCATACAAGCAGGGCAAAGAGCCCTTTAAAAGAGGTGGTCATGAGTTTTCAAGTTGTCCTTAATCCATTGCCCAAAATCTACATTAATCTACATTGTCTTATGGCTCCTTATGGTACAGATTGCATGAACTGCAATGCTCACTGCTTATACTGCAAATATAACCCACATGCACCTCAGCTCAAAGTATTAGTTGAGCGCTACAGACCATGGGAGGCTTCTTTCTAGGAGTATTTACTTTGGGCTGCAGCACTTGCTGCAGAGTATCACCAATTACTCGGGTTAACCACCATCTCCACGTGCCAGGAGGCCAGCACCCAGTCTCGCTAGATTTTAGACAAACTTCACAAGCTAAACTCATTGGCAAGTTTATCCCAGACATAGGTGAACTGAGGGGAACAGAACCCCAAAACAGACAGTCCCTGACTTAGGTATTGTTTCAAACAAAGTTACATTGTCAAGCAGGAACACATGGCTAACATCTTTTTGGACAGCACTATCAACCTGAACTTCACTACGCCCATTTGTAGGAAATCACCTGTCAGGTGAAGCTTCTCCAGTGTTGTCATCTAGAACAAAAACAGCAGAGGGAGTAGAGCAGTGAAAAATTGCTAATCTTTCCTACTGAGTTACATTGCAGACACCTGTTGCTTGGCAGCACCAGCAGAACAGCACAACTGCACTTTACACCTAGAGAATTCATTTCCCTGTTTGTAACCATATTTAATTAGAAAGCTTTGCCAAACTTTCATGTTTTGCCCAGTACCTAGGTAGGAATGCCAGCAGGAAAGTCAAACAAAGTGTACCTGGATTCCAGCTGAGACACATCTATGTTAAACTCTGATATTAGGGGAACAGTTTTAATCGAAATCACAGCTGATAGTACAAACAATTTCCTCTGGATACCCAGGTGACGACTCTTACCTCGACAGTACTCCATGAGGATGAGCACCTCCCACACATTATCACTTAGTGAGTTGACAGCACAGTCCAAATAACTCACAATGTTCTTGTGCCCTGATAACTCTTTCTGGAAAAGAGAATGGACATTACACTTCAGTACTGAGAAAACGAACAGCGATTTTCAGTGCCCAGTGCAGCACTGGAAGGAAGTCCTTTTGCTTGGGAACCAGACATACTGACCAAATGGAACACACACATTTCATTTGAGGCATCAAACACATACTTGAATAATTCCTTCAGAAATTAATCATGCACCCACCCTAAAGCCAGCATTAGTTTCTGTAAGTAGTGGTGGAAAATCAGGAGCAAAGCGTCAAAAGCAAGAGGCATTTGCTGGGAGTACACTACAAACTGACACACTCTGCAGTTCCACGTGGTGGCCTCCTTACCATAATGGTGATTTCCCTCTTGCAGATGTTGAGGTCTGGCACGTTGTTGACGCACATCCTCTTGAGCGCGCAGCGCGTGCCGCTGGGCGTGCGCACCAGGTACACGGTGGAGAAGCCACCTGGGGAACACAAGAGAAAAACAAGCGGCTGCCTGAGCTTCTGGGCACACCGCTAGTCAACGTCACTACATCCTAAGGAGGAGCAACAAAGACTACGCTGGTCCTTGAGTGACTAGTAACAAACACTTCAGAAGTTAAGTATTTGTTACCTCAACCCATTTCCTTTAAATCAAGTATTCATGACAAAACCAAAACCATTCAAGTTTTACTGTTTTCTTATAACACGACATGAAAGCATTAGAAAAGCATTTTCACATTCAAATGAATTCATAAAGCACAGAACAACTATGCATTGGGACATCAACCCTGAAGTACCTAGAGTCATTCAAAACCTGAATCAAGTCAAGGTACATTAATTCCCTAAACCCACATTCCAATATATAAAAAATAAAATCTTTAGCACAAGTCTCGAGAGACCCTGAAGAAGTGATGTGATGTGCCAGGCTAGCCTCAAGAGCCTCCCAGGAGCCTCAGAGAGCACAAGCAGCCAGCCCCAGAGAAGTGTTTTTATTTAAACCACACTCAACGTGCACACTAGAGTTAAGCATTTTCTTACAACCACTCCCACCACAAACATTCTTATCCGACAGTGGCGTGAACTGGGAACCGCACAGTCGAGCCCACTCCCCAGAAGGGTTTTTAGAGGTTTTTTTCTCTCTTCACCGGTAGAGAAGAATCAAGGAGGCAGGAAACGCACACACAAGTGAAACAACCTACACAGGAAGTACTTCCCAATGCTCAGGACACAGAAGTGAAACCCAGCAGGGCTGTTTCAGCTGCCTCCTGCTCAAGGAGGCCACACTGGCATCACCTCAAGGCTCCCATTCACAGCTTTCCCACACTCAGAGGAAATCCACCTCACAGCAGAGCCCATGTCAATCCCTGCTTTCCTGAACTGCTGTCTGATCCAAAGCCAACCAGCACCACAGGAACTCTGTACGAGGGCAGGAGCTCGGGTACACCACCAGGACACAAATAAGTAAATTAAAACAAGTAACTACTCCAACAATCATGCAGCCAATTGAAACGCACACATTTCATGGTACCCAGTGGCATCTGCAAGATGTGTTGATTAACCATAGTGCACCTCATTTGATTCAAGTCTCATGAGCTTGAGCAAACAAGCACATAATCACTGCCACTCAAGAAACTAAGCTATATTTTAAAATTTTCCCTTGAAGATTAGGTATTTGTTACTTTTTAACTTGATTCTCATGTAGTCAAATGACATGCTAGTCTGTCAAAGCAGAATTACAGCAAGTTTAATTCAACAGCCTCACCCTAGCTCACACAGGGCCTTCCTAAAAAATTCACAGGACACCCAGCCTTAACAGCTCAAGTTCTTAACACTCAATTCCAGCTGGCACTGAAATGACCCTAGAGGGCTCCAGCCTGGGGAGCTCTGCCCAGAGTGACATCCAAGACCTTCATTAGCAGCAGAGTTTTGGTACTATCCTCACAATAAAACTACCTGGTTTTTAAGCATCATTATCTGACCAAAAATACAAAGCAGTAGTCAGGTAAAGCAAAAGACTCATGATTAGAAGGTAATAATCACTTCTTGACTTTTTAAGCCATTTTTTGAAATTCTCTCTGACTAGCAGGAGGACAAAAGAGAACTCCAGATTTCCAGTCTCCCTGACAACTGTTCCAATGAAGCCGGAGCAGACAGGCCTGGGTAGAAACCATCAGCGGAGAGCAGCAAAACCGCAAATGCTGAGCCAAGGGCTGCTCTTGCCATCAGGTGGCGATATCAGCCAGCAGTTGAATCCTAGGGGCGGAAAAAGCAGACCTGGTCCTGTTTTGGCAAGAAGCAGATCCCTGACCTTGAATGGTTTGCCATCAGTAAACACCACGGCTACAAAAACCCCTTCCTGCAAGAGTCAAGGGGCACAACCCTGAGCAAGACTGGGTGACCTGTCCTGCCACCAGCTCCCGGGTTTCCTCACTGCTCCCCTTCCTGTTCTCTCTCCCCTCCCACCGGGCAGTGCGGGGCTCAGCTGCTCTCTGCTGTTCATCACAAGGAGCTTCATCTCTTTGTCTTGGATTTCCTCCCAAGTCACCCGAAGTTTTAATCCTCCCAAGGACAGCCACACTGCACTCTTCCCTGGAATGCTTAGTAAAAAGCCTTTCTACAGAATCTGTAGTTAGATAAGCCAATAGATACTTAGCCCATGAAACTCCTCAAAAGCTCACACATTTTTCCTACCTTTCTATACTTGAACTGTTCTTGTGTCACCTTAAGTGTGCACTTTTTGGATCATCTTATCCGATAACCAGCAATGATTCAGGCTTTTTTCTGGGCTAGTTATTCTGTGTGTTTGTTTTCAATGAAATTCTACATCAGCCACATGTGTTTGGCTTTTTCATACGTATATTTAATGTCAACCCTGAGTAATTTCACAGGTCTCAACATGCCATTTACACTTTATCATGTTACATTCCTGAAACTCGAACCAGGAAACAGTGGAGCTGTCAGAATTCTAAGCACCCTATTTGCTTACTCAGGTAGAACAAAACAAGGCTGAAAAATCTGCCAGCAACTTCATCTTTCAGACTGCTGAGAGCCATTTTGTGGAGACAGTCTAGAAGAACATGAACAAATATATCCTAAATACAGTTACACATATTATGCGTATACACATATAGACAACACCCTTTTTTACATCATAAAGATGTTTTTGAAACATACAAAAGCACCAAATGTTGTTTCCCCAAGTAGTGAATCCCTTGACCACGTATTCAAATCTCAGACAAAGAGTACAGAACTTCTGGCACAGAAGGATTTAACCTCTACAGTAACACACAGCAACCACTAATCACATCTGTAAAGGCTGAAGCAGGAACAGCAGCTGCTTCACTGTAAATGGTCCCTTACAAATCCATTAAAACTTGGCTGTTTTGGAGAGGTGACTGAGTTTTTAGCATCCATTTCCATTCAGACAGGTAAATCCTCAAAAGTACATTTTGATGAAGGTAATGAGTACACAAAAGTATATTTTCAGTTACAGCATTTACATGTGTTTATTCTGTACATTTCCAAATCAGAAATCAATGCAGAAATAGATGAGTATCCCAACAGATACTAGTCATTCTCACATGCCTAAGCAATGCAGACAGTTAGGTATTTAGGAACTTCCTCAACAACTCGGTATCACCTTGGGTGCAGGAGGACAGTTTCTGAAGACACAAAGTTCAGCATAAAGCTGTGGTTAACAAAGCCCAACAACAACCAAAAGGATAGGTTATTTCTAATTTGAAACACACTGCCAAGACAGGCCTTCAGCCTCACGTGACCTTGGTCAGGGAGAGAGCCTTGCGTCCCTCTCCACAAAGCCAGAGAAACACATTCAAGTGCAATTATCTCCCTGGGTCCCACCTACCCACACATGGCCTCTTCTTCCCCAATTCTGCAAGAAAACGGCTACCTATCCACATGCTATATATCCACATTTAATTTTCTTTAAAACAGCAGGCCTGCGTTTTTGAAATTCCAGATCCTCCCCCATCCAGTGATTATTTCAGTACGTTTATCTGTGTCCCGAATAAATTTCTTCACTCAACAACACTTTCACTGCTAACTTACTGGCACAATCACTTGATGCCTGGGCCACTTGTGCATGTCTGCTCCCTGTTAGTTCCAGAGACAGATCTTCAAGATCAGGCTGACCTGCAGCCAGAGCCAGCCCACTCCTGAAGTGACCCACCTGCCAGAACTGTACAGCCTTCCAAGCACTGTAGCTGCAAGCCCAAAGCACTGGGGAAAGCCATTTTATGGACTAGGAATCCACTCAAAATACAGAATAAGACCAGTTCAAGCACAAATGCCTTGAAAGAGGCTCCCAAGCAATATAAACAAATAAAACCTTACTGCAAGTCCATAATGATAGAGAGCAGTAAGACCTTACTAAATGTTTTAAGCATCTTTCTTCCACAAGAGAAAAAAAGGCCACAAAACCAAAAAAAAAAACCACGAAAAACCCCACCAAAAACAAGACAAAAAACAAACAAACAAATAGAAAAAACAACAACAAAAACCATTAAACCAAACAAAAAAATAACCCCAAACATCCCCCTTTTCCCCCAACTCTAACCTCTACAGCTTCTGTGGTACTCCAACACAAAAGAAACCACTGTCCAAAATCAAAGGACATTAAGAAGAAAGTCTAAAAACAACTAGTCTCAGTCCACAAAAAAAAGCACAACCTCAAGAAAAATAGCTCTTCATATCCCATCCACCTTCTTCATATCCCATCCCCCATGTATGGAGGACTGAAGAAGGCCCTTTTCCCTTTTCCTTTTCCCTGCATCAAACAATATAACCATGTGCTATTTTATCAGGAATTTGGAGTCAGCTCCTTTCTGCCACAGTTGCAGGCAAACCCATGCCAACAGCTGTTTCCTGCAGCTCTCCAGAGTCCTTCCAGACCCTCAGACGCTGCTACGGTGCCACCGAGCCCCCTCCTCCATCCTGCTGCTCCACTTCCCGGGGGTGTGCTGCCACCACATCCATGACTCTGCATGTCCACTGGCATCTGACTGGGATAGGTTCACTTGTACAAATTCCCAGAATCTCCTCCCCACCAGGATGGCAGTCCTTCCCCTCAGAGGCACTGCCTTCTGTCAGTCAGCACAGATGCTGTACTGCAGGCACTCGTAGGAGCGGCAGGCTAAAAGCATACACAAAAAACACCTGAGTTTCGCATAGAAAACAGTCGTTTACTTCTAGAAGCTGCGCAGCTTTCCATCTGTTTTTGACAGCAAAACCTTTAAAAACTCACAGCACTCCAACATTTGAATTTCTCATCAGATTCCAAACACCATGTGATTGTTGAGGGAGTAACCTTTAACAGAAAGTTAAAACGCTTTTTTCAAGCCTTATGAAAAATTTCTGATGAAACGTTTAGGCTTTGTCACAAGTTCCTCTAGAGAAGCAGGCCAGAGTTCTGTCTGCCCATTCCTGGAGCACCTCTGCATGAGAAGATGATGGGATGTCCTGTTACTGAAGGCCTGTTTTCCAGCAGCGCAACACCAGCCCCTGCAGCAGCTGGCGCGTCCCTCATGCCACACGCCAGCTTCCAGACTGGGGGCTGAGGAGCAGCCGGCGTTCCCCAAGCCACAACAGCGCCACACTCTGCTCGCCCCAGTGACTGCTGGCCCTGAGCATTCCAGAGCCTGGGAAGGTGCCATCCATCACCTGCCCCCCCGCCCCGCTGTGTGCCTGCCAAGCCAAGCCGTAACACCCGCGTGTGTGCTCCCTGCCTGGAAAGCCACGGAGAGCAGCTCAAGAAAGGCAGCATTAACTAACACCCATCATTTACACACATCCACCTTTCCCCACATTGACATCTGTGCTTTGGTGAGGGTGCACATGGGCATGGATATTCGGAGTGAAGCTTACCCCACGAGCCTCAGTCATGAACACAAGGCTCTGAGACACAGCTCCACCCCAAAGAAGATTTGACAGATGTTGCTTCCAAGCTCAAGAGCTCAGCATTTGCCAAACCAAGAACAGAAATAGCTCCCTACTTCTAAAATACTCCATTTCTACACACACGTTTCAGAGTTCAGTATTTCCCCACTTTATTTTAAGCATGCAGACAATGCATTCCAAGGGCCATACCACTGCTCCCTTTCCCACTGCCCACACAAATTCCCACCATGTAACGAGCTGACTATCAGGGCTAGTTTAGACAAGTAGCACTGTTTTTCTCAAATCTGCATCCGCTCCTCCGGCAGCACTGGGAAAAGAGCAGCTGTGAATCACATCCCAGCAGGACAACACTGTGCAGCCACAGCAGGCAGGTCTGCAACACACACCTCTCTGCCAATGGCACAGCCATCCTGCCACAAGCTTGCATGTCTGGATTCCACTTCTCCCAGCATCAGCTGTGGGCCAACCTCACAAAAAAGCTCTGACAGAAGCACCCGCCACTGCCTGGGGGATGCAAGACAAGTTACTGAGCGAGATGGGAAGGCTGAATTAAGGTCTGCTATAGACTTCAGTGAAAAGTGTCTGTAATTATTAACACCCATGCACCAGACATGCCCAAGGGCCAACCCTGAGATGGTTAACATTGGGCAAAAGAAACAGAGCTCTGTGTCCTGCCTGCAGCCCATCATCACCCCACCTGCTTCTCCACGTCCAGGAGACTTGCTAGCCGTGTTTGACTACGGCTTCCATGGCACCTCCTGCCTGACAGCCTTGGCTACTTGGCTGCTGGAGAAACACAAAACACCCATTTCCTAAAGCAGATAAATTCCCTAACACACTTGCAATTCTTGCAGTGACCTCAGTTTAAGGAAGATGAAAGTAGATTGACTGAAAAGCTCACTTAATGCATGCTTTTAAAAAATAAACACACAAAACAGAAAAACCTAAGCATTTGCTACACCCTGCAAGGAATGCGCCTCATGTACCCACGACAAAGCATTTTATTTCTTAGGGTAAAGCTGATGCCTTCCCAGACCCTGGCTGGAAAAAGACCAAAAACCTCCCCGTATTTCCATCTTCAATCAGGCTGCTTGAGAGTTAGTCACAACCACTGCACTACTTTCATGTATTACACCATCACCACCTCCTTCTGTTCACTAGGAAAAAAAAAATCTAAGGCATTTAACTTTGCAACTATATTTAACAGAAGCTTGTATTTAAGTCAAGTACTAGTTCCTTCCTGTCTATAAGGAAAGGACCACAGAAGGCTGCCAGCAGATCACCAACAGTTCAATTTATTTACTATGAAAATTATTGTTAACATCTACTTACCCACCTGTGCTTTTCAACTTACCCAAGAAATTGTTAAGACACCTACAATGAGCATCCACTAGCACGGTTTACAAAAAAAAAAAAAAACAAACCCAAAACCTGAAAACTTTGAACAGCAGTTTTATCTTTTACATATCTTCCCCATCTCGTGTCTTTGTTCACTGAACTCAGCTCCAGCTGTAGTTTGGTCTGACCTGAAAACAGAGTGAGCTGAAAAACCACAACAAGGACATGATCTGTGCATGCAGGCTTGACAAACAGAGTTCACCATTCTACAACGGGGAGGTTAAGAGCATGAACTCATTTCATTTTCTAGATCAATTTCAAATGTCATTCGCTACTTTTTTTATAAAGCTTGATTTTAGGTCCAGTAAAATCAAAAAATCAAACATAGTTACAAATCAGTTAAATCAGCAAGTAGATAATATATAGCCAATATGCAAACACAATATGCATGACTTTTCTGGAACTGAACTGAACTGTCACACCATATAGTTAGCATCCAGTTCAGAAAACAAACACCTTATCTCTACCAAACTCTTACTTGCTCTCTAGCTGGCCGTTCCTTTCCCCTGAACTCGCTGCCTGAACTGTGATTCCCATGCGGAGGGCCGGGAATGCAAAGCCAAGCAGGGCTCTCCAGCCTCCCCCACGCCTCACAGCGCGCTGAATGCCCCCGAGCTGCCGTGGCACGGGAACAAAGCTCCGCACACAGAGCCCGGCTCCGGCCCAGCGGCTGGTTCGCGGCGTCCTGGAGCGGTGCCACCTCTGGCTGCCACACAAAGACAGAGCCACCAGGCCAGGCAGACACAAACCAAGCCGTTTGCAACGCCAGCGGCACTTCAGACTGAGGCAGATGTCACTGCAAGAGTCTCTGGTTTCCTCCTTTTCTAAGGCATCCTACACATACAAATGAGCAAGACGAAGCCCATCTCTTCCCTGCTAGGAAGAGCCTGCAGTCTCGCTCACCCTCACATCTGAGCGTAATGCACTGACCACCTCATCCAGCAGCACGACTAGAATTGGACTGACTGCCTGGAATTAGCGCTGCAACACCCACCATGAATTATAAAGAAGGATTTTCATTATCTTACCTCATGCTCTTGAGCTGTCTGCAAACACTGGAGCACTTCAGTCTAAGAACAACAAGGGACCAGTAAACTGTAACAGCACAATATCAGAGAATCGACCTGCTTACACCAATGAACAGAATTATAAGCCATTTTAGGCTTATAATTAATACTTCCTTGGCACCTGCATGGGGACAGGCAGTTCTTGAACCTCTACCTGGTACATGCTGAATACATCTGAACACTCCAAACTGCATCTAAAGTACCTCTCAAGACCGTGCAGCACTTCTGGGCTTGGGATTCCAAACTTCACACTAACATTTGACAGTTTTAAATAAACAATACACTTAATTTTCATAACAGTCTAAGCAGCTTGATAATTTTAAATAAAGAAGCTACACTGCAATGGCAACAGGATTACAAATACCAGAGTCAACATTATAAAAATCATTTAGTATCTCTCATATAACTCCCATGTTTGAAGAAGCCAGTCAACAGCAGTAACTCAGAACACGGCACTTATTTATTTAATGCACTGATCTGCAAACTCCTGGGTTTGGGGAAATCTCAGAAAATAAAAGTGTTAGGACTCAACTACTATCTAAACTCGAAGATGTCCTTGAGCAAAAGCCTTCTCTTAAAAACGCAGCCATACAATTGGATGTCAGTTAAACAAAACAGCAAGACATAAGAAAAGCATAAAATGTTCAATGGAGAAATCAAATACTTGAAGAAAGCACAAAGCTGGGAGGATAATACTGTAAAGTCACACCAAGATGGATGGAACTTGAAGACTACAAGACTAGGCCAAAAAAAAATGCAGCAAACTACTTCCTTTTGACTTGCCAAAATGACAAACTTGCTTTTGTATCTTCAGATGGCCTAAGACGGCTCTGGATAGCTCTTTCCGGGATCAAATACTCCTCCTGTTGCTTACGTAAGTTCTCATGATGTAAAAGGCAAGTGATAATTCACCTAAACTCACAGCAAGTTCAAAGTCTCAACTCTATAGATGCAGACTGTGCTACTGAGCTCTACGGAGACGCAACAGCGAGGCTCAAAGAAAGCCATCATTTCATTTGCTTTTCTCCAAACAATCAATTTTCCTGCACATCACACAGACCAGAACTGATCCCATGTCTAACGCTGACACGCTAAACTTAATTCACTCTTCCTCTTCTAGTCTCATCAACACACATCGTATTCAGGTCAGGTTCTTATACAGACATGTCAGCAGAGTAGAATTTAGCGCCTTACATTCTTTAATGATCTATTTGCTCTGTACCACTCTCATAGTTCTATGCAAGTTAATCATCCACAACAAGAAAAAACTTGTTCAGCAACAATTTCTCGAAATAAAAGCACATTCAGTTTTTCAACCTGTGGAATTGCAAAAGAACATAAGAAAATGTCATATTAATCACTCACTTCCAAAGCTATTTTTTGTCTCATAAGAAGCAAAACGCCGCAACAATTACTCATTACAACTGCTACTGAAAGACAAGATGCACAGATAAAAATCACAGCCAGAGTAACAAATTTTTAAAAATGAGTCAGTTCAACAGAACTGGAACAAACCAGGAACTGGACCATCCCTCTGTTTGGGCACATGATTGGTAGAGACTTGCCCATTAAAGTTTCTAGGCACCACAGGAACAAATCCACCCATTTAAATAACATGCAAGTTTGGAAGGAAGCCAAACATACCCATGACTCTGAATAAAATCTCCTCGAGCCCTGTAACATCGGAATTCCCATCTTAGCTTTGCATGTGGCAATTAAGGCACAGCATGTTACCGAAGGGATGAGGAAGAAGCCATCACAGAGCCAGGACGTTCCAAACTCTATCTCTTGTACAGACTCGTTTGACTCGGGGCAAACCCCTTCATCTTTGTTTCTCCATCTGCGGAGTAATGGCTCTCCAAGAGCCACGTGATGCTCTTTGCAGCAACACCAGCTTTGACACCTCTTGAAGAGCAAGATAAAGGCTGCCCAGAGATGCTCACCCTCACCTGAGTCTCTATAATCAGTTCCTCAGTACTTTCACCACTAGCCTCAGAAGCAAAGCACACCTAATGATCAGCAAGACTGAGTGAAGACTCTTCCACCTTTACAGGGCACTCCCAAGCCTGCCAATTCCCAGTTCCACTAGACAAGAGTGCTTTAACACGTGATGCTCAAGGACAAAGCAGCATATTTTCTGCTATTGAACCAAAATAAGCATTCCTTATTTCATTATGACAGTCACCTACGATCAAAGCTGTTTTTTTTTTTCATTTCCAGTTGGCAACCTTCACTTTTCTATCTTGCTCTGTTTAGAGACCCAGTTTCACAGATGAACCCACCCATTTCCAAGACATCCCACTGGACCTAGAAAAAAGTAACCAACCTAGACAAGCGTGAGCAAGGAATATGTGAATGTGGAGAAGAAGGGAAAGGTTCCTACCTCCTTAACCAGGAGACGAACACTGAAGGAGACTGAAATCCAATCCCAAGACAACCAGGGAAGCAGGAGTAGAGCAATTCCTGCTCCTTTCTTGCCAGCAGCAAGACAGTGATGCAGAGAAACACGGACTCTCCTTGGAGGAGAGCAGGGGTTTCAGGATCACTGCACGTCTCCATCCGCTGGAGGCGAAAACGCAGGACAAGCCGCCTCTGCCGCGGCGCAGCAACCGAGCAGAGACGACGTGACCTGCAGCGGGGCACTGCTGCTTGGCACCACTGGGACCTCAAACCACCCCCAGACTGCCAGCTCCAGGCATCACTAACAGGCACATACCCCAAACACACCGGGAGGCAGCTGCTCACCCGGCACATGAACAGTTCTTAAACTAAGCCCATGAACACAAATGAGGAAAAGCTTCCATTTCATAACAGATGCTTGCACATCTAACAGTTTGCTAGGAAAAGGATGGCATCTGACGCAATCGAGTTACAATCAGGCCAGTGACTGACCCTGCCTGTGCTCTGGGTTAGTCCCCAAGCCACCCAACCCTCACGCTGCCCTTTGGCAGGCGCAGAGCATTCATAGTGTCAGTTAACACAGCTCAGCTTACAAACACCGATTCCTTCGACTGTGGCAGCCTGCTTAGCTAGAACATTACAGAGGCAAAAATAGCTACAGCAAGTAAAATATAGCACAAGGTTAAGGAATTAGGAGAACGAAGACAAACAAAACACTGTAAACCAAAGCAATGCCAGAGACAAGCGGCACAACCTAACTGAGCACCTCCAACACCTCCCCTCTGAACCAGAGGTGACATCTAAAGAGCATACGTGCACATTTACAGAGCCAACCAACTTCCACAGCTGGAAAGGCAGCTGAGCTCACTCCCTTAACATGCTTATGCAATACAACATGCCTGTTCTTCGCTGCCGCCAAAGCCAAGCGTGCCAGTGACTGTGCTGCTCCCTAGACACTGAGCAGACACTGAGCCCATCCCTGGTGTTAACTTCTGCTCTCCACGCACAGAACCACTGCAGGAACCCTTCGCCGTGGGTAACATACAGGTTACTGACTGACAGCTCTGCTACTACACTGACAGCAACCCAAACAAACACATACCCTCTTCCTACAATTACTGGCTCCTAGTTAACCTATGTCTGAAAAGGAGTTCTACTGCTTTTATCCAACCATTTTTCTTTTCCATGCTCACATGCCAGACACTGAGATTTAATTTTTAAAAAAATTCAGTCTAACCAGTAAAACACACCAAAAAAACTTTAAGATCCTGCACAGACTCTTTGAAAGCTTTGCCATGTTCTCAGACACAGCTAATACGACCTCCACTCTCCATGCTGCCTTATCCTGTGATGGTGTCCAAGAGCTTTCTCTTGCAGCACATCTGCACACATACCCTCCCCTTACCAATACTTTAACATTAGCATACTTGATCAAAATTCATCTGCAAGGAAAAAGCCAAGTAGATGGCACACACACTGGCACATCTGTTTTCCCTCAAAATTTGGCAAAGGAAAGATGGCTTGAGAATTTGTGTGATATTAACATGACACTGCTACAAATAAAGTTGCTTCTCCTGTAACCATCAGACTCTCAGCCACTAGCCTGAAAACTTAGCTCAGAATTACTACATTCCCAAGTACTTCCTCTTCACTAAACTACTGCTGGCCACACAAAAATGAAAGGGATAACATCCTCAAAAAAGGCCGTAACTGTGTGCAGTTAACAGAGGCTTAACACCACCCGTCCATATACACACGATGCAGGAAGGAGTGTCCGCAGGGCACGCAAGGACTAATAACTGGATAATCAAAGAGCATTAGACCACGTGTCCTAAGAGCTGAACTTGGCCCTGGCTGTACAATAGATGCCTTTGTTGGCCTACAGATGTTTCCCAACCTGTTCGTTTCTCCACCCATGTCCCAGAGGCACACAGCGGCTCTGAAGAGCACAGCAAGAGCAGCTGCTCTGCCCAAGTGCCACCACAGCGGTCAGCACACCGGGTGTGTGACTGACTGAGCAGAAGCTTCATTCTGTGAGTTACGTTATATGAAAACAGACATTTACCTGCATTACAAGGAAAAGTGCATTTGATCACATACAAATCCCCAAACTGCTTTTGGTTTGCCTGCTCATTACACAGAGCACAGCTCCATGCTGCGCTAGCCCAACAACGCTCTTTTTTCACCGTGCGAGCTGCCTTCAGGAGGCTCGCAAGTCCCAAGAAAATCCCCACACACGACAACACAGGCTCCCCATCTTTCACCACCCAGAAATCAAAAGCTGGTCTAGGATCTCAGCACCTGCCAGTCTGCAGATACACTTGATGTAAGGCAGCCGTGACTATTTTGGGGAGTGTAGAAGAGCTTCGCGTGTATTGTACTATGCTTTCAGCCAAAACAAAAGTCAGTTTCAAGTGCTCACTCTGCTTTTTCTCCCTTGTATCTTGAACTGGAACAAACCGTATCTGCTTCTCCATTATTAGCAAAGCAAAACTGTTTGAGACAGAATAACAGGCTTGACCTTTACAGTCATGTGCAAACAGATTCAGAAATGTTGCACTCTGGAAAAAAATCGACATGACCAAACCAACTCAAATGCCACAAGTCAGCTTTCCAGACAGCCTTCCAGCTCATAATCCACCTAAACAACTGAACTACACTACAACAGAAAATAAAACAGCTTCCACAGAGCAGCAAGTCACATGCAATAATCAAATTAACCAAGACCAGTACTGTACATGTCACCTTGGCTCATAGGAGAACACTAGCACACTCCAGCAGAAGTAACCCTGCGCTAGGTACATTCATAACACCTGCCAGAGAAACAAGCCCTCCCAGAGTTAAAAACTGGGGCCGCACCTTGTGGAAACGCTTGGAAGTACTAAAGTTCACAGATCCATTACAATGGCATCTCTCGCTATTTACCTCTCCAGAAAAAAGAACAACAAACAAGCCCCACCTTGAGAGGAGATGAAGCACTGTCGGCTATACAGCAGCCTGCTTCCAAATTTACAGAAGCTGCTGAAGCTGCAAATCCTCACAATACCTTGCTCTGGGGACCAAAAATAATGGTATAAGAGTTTAAGTGAGGTGAGGGGTAAACAAAGGCCTAGAGAATCTTATGCACAACACAAAGTTTGTTTATTTGGATTACAAACTGAACTCTGTTGCTGAGACATAAGGTAGAAAAAACAAAAAACACAACAGAACATTCAAGACTACCCCAATTTCAAAAGCAGTTTGGAACAACTTAAATAAACAGCACAACTACCTACAAATGCACAGCACAAGAGTTCACAAAACAGGACCTGGAATCCTCTCAATTAAGGTTACATTTTTCTTAGGCCTCGACTAGAACAGCATCAATGTGAGAGGAAAACCACATCATCAGATTTATCAAGTACTTGCAAAGACTACACACAAAGTAGGACAGTAGAACTCACAAGCGGCTCATTGCGTCTCTGCTCTAAGAGACTGGAGGAATGGCTGACTGGCTCAAAATAACCAGGTGGGAACTGTGTGGGCTAACAGGGTGAGCTCCGCACAGGTGAGGCAGCCACTGCTCCTCCCCTGCCCCACACTATAATGGCACTGATTGACTCCCTCCCCGTCCCAAAACAGCAGCGACCGACCCACGGCCTGCCCCAAAACGGCGGCCACCGACCCACAGCCTGCAGTAACCCAGACCTGTTCAAAGGTTTTCTCCAGGAGAAAGTCAGGCTGACCCCAGAGTGGGGAGATGGGGAGAGAGCCACTGGCCCTCTATGGTTAATGACCTGTTGGTTATCGAGCCTCCTGGGAATTTGGTCGCTTCTCTGCACACCACCCAGAAGGAATCAAGCTACCTTCCCTACTGAGAGGCCCTTTTGACAGAAAACTGTGCTTTAACCACCATATTTACTAAACAAAGCAAACATTCTACTACACAAACATGAACCAATGAACTTGTAAGTACTTAACGAAGCACCTAACAAACAAACCTTACACCACTTGAGCGGCCTTTCCCCTGCCTCTCTAGGCCCAGACACAAGGTCATTTGGGAAAGCAATGGCCTCCTAAGCCACAGCGGCAAAGGCTCAACACCACACAGCTCCGGACTCACTGCTTTATCAGCCTGGACGACAAAAATAAACCACTGTACCCACTACCACACAGCTTCTTTCCACACGCACCAGGGCAAAGCAAAGTCACAGCACGAGACCAGTCAAGTGTCATGTTCACTCTTGGCTGTCCAGAGCCCAAGAGCTGCTTTGCATCCCCTCTGGGCACCTCTGAGAGCAAGGGGCACGCACAACTACCCAGGTCTCCCTCAAGGAGCCTGGCGTCTCACCTGCACGCTCCTCAGCGGTCCACTGGCTGGCAAGAGCGTGAACTGCTGTGTGGGGAACGTGACACAGCACTGCTTTGTTTTGGTAAGATGCAACAACAGCATGAGCCCCGCGACTCCATTAACCAATTCTGAATGAAAACAAAAAGCAGATGATGACCATCTTTGCCCATCCACAAACCAGCTTCCAAACCAAGCCACTCAAGTTTGAGAAGGAAGCTGGAGAGTCCGCTCACCTTTTTTTAACAGCTCTAATTGTCTCTTTCTTGCTTCAGCTGCACTTGTTAAAAACATACCCGTATACTCAGTTACAACACTTGCAATAACCTCTTTGGTCTGCTCCTGGTACAAAGACAACTTAGAGCCTGGCAAAGCCTTTATTTATTCAGTTTCAACATCTCAAGCCCTGTCGAGCAATCAAGACAGTAAGACAAACGAGCATCTTGCAATGCCTACCTTTATAGCAGGGAGAAAAAAATCACTTTTACTGCAGTTATCAGGCAAAAAGGACTTAGCGAAGTCCAAGTCAGGACAAACAACTAAGTAAGTAGTATCACTACGTCAAGCCACAACTTTCCATCTCCTCCCCATGTAAGACAAAAATATTTTGACAACCTGCTAATTTCAACTTTCAGTTTCACTCTTCACAACATAAGCTGTTCTGCACTGACATTTGAGATAAATTTTAAAGCATGTTTCATACCTTCCAAACTTCCAGTTTGCTGCAATTTCTGCACTGTAAAGTCTTTTTGAATACTGGAGTTTCCATAACTGCAGTTCCCCATGCACCACCTGTAACTTTCAACAGAGAACTCCCCATACTTTCATTAGATTTCACTTTCCCAACTGGAGCTGCATTGCAAATACCCTGCTTCAACAAAAAGACAGAAAGACAAGGCCTTCACTCCGTATCAGTCATTTACTCCACATATTTCCACCTTGCCCTCATAATGGACAGGAATTAATTTTCTACATCAAACCTTGAGCCAAATTAACTGCTTTCCCCCCATCTCTGAGAAATAAAAAGTAAGAACACATACCTTCATTCAACAACATGCTGACCACTAGGTTATGGAGGCCAAGAAGTCATCACAGCATAGGTGTGTTTAGAACAAAAGAAACCACCTAACAGCCTTACAACTACAGCTCTTGAACTTCACACCCTCTTTAGTCAAAAAGATGCATTTCCTTTGGATACCGTTATACTTTATTCAGAACAACTGGATTATAATGCTCCACACTTCTGCCTTTAGAACGCGGCAATAAAATAATTTTGTCAAAGACTGCAGAAAAGTATCTGGAAGGCAACACCTGCATCAACATGGGAAATCCAGCCAAAGACCCAGCCCTGCAGCCCAGGAAGGTCATGACAACCCCAGCTTTTCCCTATCACCACTGCCAGTCCTCAGTTCCCAGGGGCCTCAATCCTCCACAACGCCAGCAGCTGCCTTCCTAAGGCCACTCAGAGCCAAAGCTGGAAAGAGGGTGGGGGTTAAACAGCTTGCATAAAACAAACAACTCATGCTATTAATTCCAATAAAAAAAATACAATATACCACACCTCTGCTAACAGAACACTGTGTATCTCCTCTTAAATAGATTTGTTAAGATCTTTAGATTCATTAACTAGATCTATCATTAATGCCTCATAACACAAGCTCTAACTTGGATGGCTGTTAGCATCCTAAAGGCTCTTTCATCAGCACTGAGTAATAGGAACTACCTGACAAGTTTACAAGCCTCAGTTAAACTCAGTTTCAGAAACTGGAAAAAAAAAAAAAAAAGCCTTGTGCAAAGAGATCAGGAAAAAAAGTTTTCTCCTCTGCCCTCCCAAGAAAAAGATTATTAGCCAGGGGATTCGTAAAGCATTCAGCATTAGTTACAGGTAGCAGTAGGACTAACATAACAGCAGTAACACACACAATTCTTACTGTTAATTGCTCCTGAGGCAAGGGATTGATTGCCAAGGAGTTATTCCCGGATACAAAGCCATCTCCTGGCCCATAAAGCCTGGTGTCAGTTAGGAGCACGCAAGGGCCACCCGGACACTCAGTCGCAGAGCCCCTCCGCGGCACACACCTGCGGCACACACACACACACGCCCCGCTACAGCCCAGCTGCTCGCCGGCAGCCGCAGGAGCTGCGAGAGCCCGGCCCCTCCGCCCTGGCCTCCCGATTTCCCCAACCCTGCACCTGTTCCTCTCCCATCCTCCTGGCCCCTTCGGGTCCTCCCTACTGACCCGCTCCAGGGCTAGCTTGGGGACTCTGCTCAGGACGCAGCAAATCTGCACCGCCCCAAGCCTTATCAGTCCTCCTGCTAAGCATCCACACTGAAGAGACTGCATAAAACCTGAAGAAGAAAAAACAAAGCAGTAGAAAACATCTTTCAGACTCAAAAGTAGGAAGTTAATTCACACAACAGTCACATGTTAAAATTCGGACTTCCCCTGGCCCCCGAGGGCTGTCAATTTGTTTCTACCAGCTACAGAAAGGAAAAAAAAAAAAAAGAAACATAACCTGTAGTGACCCTAAACACAGAACACCACGATAAAACCTTTAATGATGTGCTACGCTAAACAAAGCACTATAAAACTTCTCTCCTTTCAACTACATACATTTTCTGTGATTTCACCTCAATTTGTTCAAGAGCCTATTGTCTTTTTTTTTTGTTTAAAAAGTCTCTATCTTGCCATCAGGCCCTGCCAAGATACAACCTCCTGTCAGACCTTCTTCCTGTGACTTGGAAGTAGTTCCCAGCAAGGACCACCCAGACCTCAGGCTATGCAGTTGGCTAATTCCTGACACCATCTTCGTGCCCCAAGTACAAAACACCGCATCCTAAACGTTGCACACCAAATCCACTTTTCTATGAAAATCATTCCTAGACAGCAATGAAAAGCTAAGTGCCACCTCTGTGCTCCCAATCCAATTAGTGATATTATCTGCACACACTTGTTAAAACCACGTCTTAAATCTCCACCAAGAAATGCACATAATCAGTGAAAGTCAACTAGTACACTCACATAAAAATATACTTACAAAGTCTGAGCAACACACAGGCTAAACCGACAGAGATGTATTATTTCACCCACAACATCCCAAGCAGTGCATTGTAAACCTTCAGTAACTACGGAATATACAGAAGTAGCCCTAAGCTCAGTGACCTGGGAAGTGAATTACGCTTTACACATCACATCAATTAGCAGCTCTGGGAGATGAACACCGCACTGTTTCCCACACACAGTGCAAAACTCAGAAACGGCTCTTTTGATGGTGTCCCATGCCAGCACCTAGTGAAGAAGCACAGCTGAGACAGCCCAGCCAACGCCATGGCGACAAAAATCCACACCACCCTTCCTCCGGTCCCAGGGGAAGTCCGACGACACCAAGTGCAAGTCTACCACACCAAGCACAAGCCGAGCACCCTGCAGCGAGGGGAGAGGCTCCAGAGCACAGCCTGCCAGCACCGCACTTCCACTCGTGACCGTGACACCAATCTGCTGCCTTACACCGAGGAAGACCAGCAATTTTATTTAGTCGGGTTTGCTCGGGCTCTTTTCCTTCCACAGCAGGGGGCCAGAGCAAAAACACGCAGGCTGACGGAGGCGCCGGCGACACCTCACCCCAGGCAGCGAGCCGGGGAACTCCGAGCTCCCTGAGAAGCCCCTGGCCCAGGGAGCGGCCGAAGCCCCTGGCCCAGGGAGCGGCTCCCCGGGGCGAGCGACTCGGCGGGGCCGGGAGGGCCCGGCTCCGGCCCGCTCTTACCTTCGGCAAGCGGCTCCTCGGGGGTCACCTGGTACCGCCCCACCGCCAGCGCCCTGCCCAGGGCCACGCCGCTCGCGGAGCCTCCGCACGCCGTCCCGCCGCCGCCGCCGCTGCCCTCGGACTTGGGCATGCGAGAAAACTTCTTCATGGCGAGCGGAGCCCCGGGAAGCAGCGGGCAGGAACCGGAGGCAAGCGGCGGCGAGGGGGTGCCCCGCTTCACATGCCGGCCGCGGCGCTCGCTTCTCCTCGCCCGGCGGCGGCTCCTGAAGGGGAAGGAGGAGGAAGGAGGAGAGGGGAGGAGGAAGGAGCAGCCCCGGCTGAGGGCGGCCGGGGCAGGCTGAGGGGACGCGGCGCGCTGTGCCGGGAGCGGCCGCCCCGCCGGCGCGCGGCCTGACGGCGCAGGCGCGGCCCCGCCCCCCGCGCAAGTACCCGCCCGGCCGGAAGTGCGGCCGGCGCCGCACGTGCCGCGGGAGCGAGGCGCGAGCCCGCCCGCCCCCCCCCGTCCCGCGCGCGGTGTCCCCGCTGGCGGAGCGCCGCGCGCCGCCTGAGGGGAAGTGGCGGGAGGCGCTGAGGGGGACCCGCCCCGGGGAGCGCGCGGGCCGCAAAACACAGCCGCAGGATCGCCCCGCGCCGCCCTCACGGCCACCACCGTGCTCCACCCACCCAGCCCGGACCGGGGCGTGCCGTCGGGAAAGAGTCTGCGGGGAGGAGAGCGGTGTAGTAATGATCGCGGGGGTAGAAATGGCTCTGCACGCCCTCGGCTGTGGAGTGCTTCGAAGGGAAACCTCAGGGGGGTGGTGGAGTCCCCTTCTCTCCAGACATTCCACACTCACCTGGCTGCTTCCTGTGTCACCTGCGCGAGGTGACGCCGCCCTGGAGAGGAGTTTGACTGGATGATCTCGAGAGGTCCCTCACAAATCTAACATAAAAAACTGTTTATCTGGGAAATAGGTGTGAAAAGCGTTGATGGCGGGTAGGAATTCCAGTGATGTGTCTCCACATACACTTTGTGCAGAGGTTTGGGGATGACTGAAAAGAAGGGGTGGAAAGGTAGGTCTGGACAGGTAGCCATCAGCAATGAGATTTAAAATGTACATTTCCCCTCTGTTGAAGTGCACTGACCAGGTAAAGTTTCCCTATTAGACACTGACAAAACAAACCAGGGGTTTACCACCACTGAGTCACAGGCTGATTTCACGTGGGAGTCTCCCCAGCCCCGTGCAAATAAAAATGTGGTACTTGTGTGGTTTTTTTATCTCCTTACCCAATGAAAACACACTAAGATCAAAACTGGTGAAGAACACTCTACCGTTCTCTCATAGGAAAGAGTGAAGCTGGATTTTTGGCATTGACGGTGGTAATTTAACAAAACAACCTTTCCCACTGAACAGGTACGTTTTGGGTGAGTATCACTTGCAGCCACTGGTTCAGATGCAAATCTTCGGGATGATGTTTCGGTAACCAAATTAGTTTCAACTTAACCATGCTGCCACACTGTTAGTGGGTAAGAAAATGACAGTGTGTCTGTACTGAAGGGACAACCTGTCACGTATGGAAAGCACTGATAAGCTGTTTGCATGGGCAGTCCCCTTTCTGAGGTCGCTGCTGTCCTCTCAGAAACATCAGATCAGTTTTTCAACAGCACACAGAGATTAATTTGCAGTTTTCCTTGGCAGAGAAGGGAATTTTCAGTGCAGATAAAAGGAGCAGAGTTCTGTGAGTGGGATGACATAAGCAGGAGTGTTGTGTTAATGAGGGCATCCCAACAGTGAGATATGCCTGTGCCTCTTAGACATTTAATGGTCTCTTGGAGAAAAGATGCAGCTAGGTTATGAGCCAGTACGTTTGGTGCCACTGGCCGCTATGATTTTGGTGGTGCTCAGTAAAAGTAATGTATTTGCTGAGAGCCACTGTGACTTTGAGAGTACGACTGGCTTTCAGGTTACCTGGTAATAAAGTTTTATTTGGCTTTGGTGTCGCCATCCCCACCCATGTGTTCTTGTTCTTTTTAAAGTGAGAGGTTGAATAATTGCTGGAGTTATTTATGGGCCGGAGAAAATGAGCCCTCCTGTTACGCTGGGATTAACGCTGCTAATCTCTGTCTTGGCATCCTGGAGAGCACAGCGGTCCCCTCCTGGGCATGGCTGGTGGGTGAGTGTGTCAGCAGTGCATGGCGAGCCTGTCGTGGCTGCAGGGCTGGCTGCTCTCCTGTCAGCCATCTCCCTGAGCCGTGCCACCGCTGCCTCACAGTGTTGCACAGCACCTTTCGCCTCAGGCTTAGCACCAGAGGGGTTTTGCCTGTGAGATGCCAGCATGTCTTCCTGTTAAGGAGCCCCTTTTATTTAAGTATAGATCAAGGAAGTTCAATAATAGGGAGGATTTTGACAACTCACCTAAAAACCCAGGCCTGACCCTCCAAGCAGGTAATTGAGTAATAATTGTAACTACGTGAGTAGGTCCCCTCTCTTTTATTTAAATCCTCACCTGAGCAGAGCAGCATTGTGACATTTCTAGAAGCTATATTAATGTCCAGAAAGGAGGAGTTGTGAGTTGTCTTTCACTGAAGGTGTGAAACCCAAAGTAAACTTCGCTCTCCCTTAGTGAGGCGAAACCCCCTCTCCTTTGGTTCAGTCACAGCAGGGATGCTTTGGCCTCCTGCATCTGCAAAGTGTGCAGCAAACCCCACCTATTTAATGCAACACGTGTTTGGCAGCGTGACAAACAGATCAGAAAGGTGTTTGCACTACTTAAACAAACAAAACAAGTTTCCATACCTGGAAAGTACTCACAGGCAGTTATTTTCTGGTTGATGTAGAACAGTAGACTGTCTGAAGAAAAATCTGGTGATAAAGAACAGAAATCAGAAATAGAAACAGTGAATTTAGGAGAGATCATTGGGGGTGGGATGATGGCCTAGGTAATGTTTTTTTTTTTCTTAAACTGTCAACTTGATGAATCGTGAAATCATAGCAGGTACTCAGATTTCATTAGGAAAAAAACCAATATGACAGTGGAGCCAATACTGAACTTTCACTGCATGAAAACAAAGTCCTGGTCACCTGCTGTGTATGTCTCCACCACAGTACTGGAATGTTTTGCTTCTTCCTTCCTTTTACTGCTTGGGGTCTAAAGTGTGGGTACGTTGCTCCACTTTACATGGTTGTGTGGTGGCAGGTCTGTGTGGCATACAAATGACCACTTCCTGGCCCTGTCCGGCACACGGCTTCTGTCCCAGGTAGGGTCACGGGAGCAGGTCTGGAGGGGATGCAATGCCGCAGTAACTGTGCTCTCCATGTGCAGACTGCGAGAGGCACTGCTTGTGTCAGAGGGCGTATCCATAACTTTATTCCCCGGCCCTGGAAATCTCGGTTCCGCAGCCTTGGGCACCTGCCTCGCCTCGGAACTCGGACAGCTGTCCTGTCCCTGGGAGCAGAGGGAGGCAGCTTGGAGCCGAGTGCCTCGCCTCCACCTGTGAAGAACTTTGCCAGCTGTAAAATGAGTGCAGCGTTTAGCTGGACCACTGTAAAGCCTTGAAGGATTTGTTGTGGAGGAAAGCTCTGGCTGAGAGCACTGCGTGAACATGAAGCAGCAGATATTTCACGTGCGCTTGGAGCGTGAAACGTGATGGTTTAATCCTCTTTAAACTGAATAGTTCAAATGCCAGCACCTTGATTGCTGTTTATGGAGCGTTTCTTTCCTCACATCTCTCCCTACTCGTAACTCTTTCCTCTGTACAATGCATGAATTTGTTTTAAATCAATCCCATGAGGATAAAACAACTTCCTGCAAAAATATTGAAAACCCATTACAGAAAGTATTTATTAAGGCTAAAGAGAAGTAGAAAACTTCCTTTGTGTGGGTGTTGTTTTGGAAATGTCTCTTGCTGCTTCTGGATAAATTCTTTTCATTCTAATTACCCAAACTGACTGTCAGAAACAAAAGGAAAATATTCTAATTTTATAGAAATCTGTCCTTTATGTATTAAAACTTTGAGAGAAATTGGTAATAGAGGATCTCAAGTGTTCAGCAATTACTGCAGCAAATTGTTTTGTTGTCTTATGTGGGTATGTGAGGGTTATTTTCTATTTTGTAATAATTTAGTCAGTGTGAACAAAACACTGTCAGAGACTGGGTTTGCCCAATAAGCTCTTCTAATTCGTTTTCCCCTCTTACTGCTTCATTGTTTTGCTGTTTTGCTTCTGGTCCCCTGACAGCCGTGGGAAACATAATTTTACACATTTAAGTAGCTGTGCAAACTTTCTATCCCAGTAAATCCTGTGTCTCAGTTTTGTACTGCTGACCCTCATGCAGTCTGGTTTAGGCACGGTTACTGAAACCACACAAAATGTTTATGATGAGCTAAAGGCTAAGAAAACCCCAGGAGACAACTGGTTTGGGTTTGGGTTTGCATTTTTTCTAGGATGAAGTCATATCCCAGCTCCACATCTTAAAGGCAGGAGTAGTAATGAAAGGCTCTTTTGCTTTGCTTTATCATGAATATAAAATTATGCATACAGAATTGCAGAAAGAGTTTGGTATGTTGTGAAATATCTTGCCATGGAAAATATGTTGACCTGGCGGGGGGATAAAAAGCAAAGAAAAGGAGTGGAATCACTTGGAGCAGAGAGGTGGCACAGATCAGTCAGGAAGCAAGTGCATCCTCTGAAGGCTGCTTCGGTTCGGAAGGTCTGAGCAGCCCTGGAGGCTTTGCGGTGACCTTGTGAAGAGAGGCAGATTTTCATTCCTTTCAGTTTCTATCATCTCTTCTAATCAGGACAGAAACAAATGGAGCTGTGGAAAAAACTAAGCTGCTGATTTCCAGCTTTAAAATGGAAACAAACTGAGGAGCCAGCTGGTGAAAATATTCAAGGTGCAAAGAGCTGACATCAGCTGTGGTGACACCCAGCACAGCTCTCATTGACAATGAGGTCAAGAGTCTTTTATTGCAACACGAGATTCAGTCATCTGTACTGCAGCCAGCGTTGGTACCGAACAAAATATGAATTCCTTGTTGAGATGACAACCCCTGGCCCGTTCACCGAGGCAAGGCGGGGAAAACAAAGGCAAATGTGCTGGTAAGAGTGCTTGGTAGAAATCCGAGGGGAAGCAATTGCAAACAGCTTATGAGGGACTCAGAATTGTTTGCATCTGACCTGGTAAGTTGCTTTACATTAATAATAGTCTGTTTCCTTTCTGGAACAGAGCAGTCTCCTGTGTTTGTGCTGATGACCAGGCCCCTGGCTTCATTTGATAGGATAACATGTTCCTGCTTGCTGTGTAAGAGCATTCTGAGATCCCTGTATTTGGCCTCTTGCAGTTGAGCTCTTTGCCTTCCGTTGTCCAGGTTCCCGGTCGTTCCCAGCTCACCATCAGTCTAGTTACTTTCATTCTTCCTTAGAAGCAAGGCCTGATCTCCCCCTTGCTGTAACTCCTTACTTTGGCAGTCCTACAAATGCCTAAGGAGTTTATTTTATAGAAATGCAATGTGCTCTGTGCAGCCTTTTTTAAGGAAGCCTGCCATCCCAGCTGATTGAATGAGTAAGTCTTAGAAAGTTGTTCTCTTCCCTGGAAAAGTTACTCACGTGACTAAAACACGTGGCCTTTCTCAGCAGTTCCTAATCGTGGTGTACGCTTCATAAAAGGCCTGCTGACAGTACTCAGAGATCTGGGGGGGGCAGAGTGTTCCCTTCCTGAAAGCTAAACTTTGTTGCAAGAAAACTGAAATGCCCCAATTCCGACACTAATGCTGCTTTGCTGCTTCTACAGCTGCTTTTGAGATAAAAAGGACAAAAGGTGAAGGTCAAGCACAAGCGATTAGCCTGAATGGTATCCTACTTCCAGCAGCATACAAATTTCACTGTAGCATCCTTTGTTTAAGTACTTTTGAGAACTAAATGCATTACTTCATAAAAAGTGTACAAGTGTCACTGAAAACCCCCAGAGGCATTGATACATCCCAAAATTACTTGTAGCAGTGAAGAGTCTTGGAAGAGCCACAGACATTGAGGTTCAAGAAATAATTTTATTTCAAATGCTTTTCTTTTACTGTTTGCAGAGGTGGGATTTACTGTTGAGAATTGTTCTATAAAATGAGCACTGGCCTTTTCCCTCCCCCCTGCCATGTGTTTTTTGAGTCTTGGAGAACTGCAGTAATATCTCTCTGGTCACTAGTCTTTATGCTAAAAATTCTTAGTTCTTGATATAGTCTTACAAGCTTCCAGAGAGGGGAGGAAGCTTCCTGGAACAGAGAGCCTGGGAAGAAAGAATGGCTTTTGGGTCACAAGAGAACACTGTGCTGCTGCACGTGAAACCACACTGACTACAGAGGTCACTGCTGGCTGACTCCTACCTTTACAAGCCCACTTACAAATACAGTTATAAGTACCTGGGCCAAGTGCATATTGAATGGCATGGGTGAGTCTCAGGCACAAGATGGAAGTGATTTTCTGTTCTGGATAGGAGACATGGTCCTTAGGGGAAGAACCATGGTGGATGTTTGTTAATTTCCTTTAAAGTAAGGGCTGTTACTTAGGAGAAATTGGTCAGTGTTTGTCAGTGTTTACTACTAGGAAGACAGGAATAATTAGTCTTAATCCACAGGAGAGAAAATTTAAACTAGACAATGAGAAAACCTTTCCTGTAATTAGAGTGTAAGGAATCAATAGAAGAGAACTCTTTAAATGCAGTATCCCCATCAAAAAGATGGTGAAAGCTTTAAATTTTTCCCTGTTCTATTGATTGTCTTTAAAGGCTTAATAGATAAGTATTGGTTCAGAGAAGGTTGAAGTTGAATTGTAGGTACACATAGTGGAGCTGAGTAGGTTCATCTGAACTCAGTGTTTATACATCTGCATTGATGGCAAGGAAATGCTGTGGCTCAGTGGCACCTGATGTGACCTGTAACAGAGGTGTTAGGAGCTTTAGACTTAGTGGTTCCAGCCCACAGTGTGCTGGCTGCTTTCTTTTACTCTCCTGTTCGTCTGTGCTTGATTGGAATGGGCCTTCAAGCTGCCATAATGTGGAATTTACTGAAGACATTATTTCAAGTTTTGTTGCAAAGTCAATAAGGTATTATAGGTTAGCTCACAAAGCACATGAAAACAAGATTTAACAGTGAAAGAAAAAACTACCTGTGTGGCAGAAGGACCTGCATAGGGCCATTAATCTGGATTTGTGACAGGATATATTTGGAAAAAGGGACTGTGAGCTAAACCCAGCAAGACTGTAAAATGTTTTCCAAGTTCACTTTTTAAGTTGGCTAGGAGGTTGAAAGATGATGGAAGCAATCTGACAAGCCTTCAAGACATACATTTTTTTTTCAGAGCATGCGTTGGCTTTCCACTTGTATTGGTTTTGCCTATAAAATTGTGTAATCAGTTTAAAAAAGATCCTTTCTGCATTTTTTCCTGTGTTTTTTTCCTCAGTTTGCAATTGCAGTAACAGTTTACCTGCAGGACTCTGGCTTATCACTTCCTTCTAGCCTTTGATTAGTCTCTACGAAATGTCTACACCTAGTCACTAGTGTTTAAACAGAGCTGTCACAAATAATAGTAGTGCTTACAATCTTTACGAATTCAGACTTGCAGTGTCCTTGGGAGGAGATGAGTAAAAGCAATCCGGTGAGCCTTGAGCAAAACCTGGGCACTGCCCCTGTAATGTGGTTGCTGCTGACGAGGCAGCAGCACTTGATGCTGCACCCAGCAGGCCTGGCTGGCCAGGGTGAGGGATCCATCGTTCATGAGCAGTTCCTGCACACCTCCCAATCCATGTGCACCACCAGAGGGACTTCAGCACAGATGGGAGGTAAGGAGAGAGTCGATGGAGGTCTGGTAGAGCTGATTATCCTGTGGGAGCAAGGGCATGGGTTGAGGGACAGCCCAGCTGTGCGCCGTGCGAGGTCCACGTTTGGCAGCGAGATCCGGCAGAGATGAGATCGTGGTACGCATCAGCTGATACCGCAGACGTTTGCCACTGCCTGTAGTGATTAAACTCTGGGGGCTCACGTTCACTCCAGCATAGCAGGACCGGTTCAGACGTAGCTTAATTAAATCACTGCGGTGTGCACACCGCTCAAGCAGTTTCTAAACTGATGTAATTAAATCAATCGGGGCAGAGTCTTTATTCAAACTGTTGCTCAAGTGCTTCATCTGTGATCAAAGAGATCATTTCTCCCTGCTGCCTGTGTGCCCTGGGAATCCCTGGAGTGTAGCAGGGCATTCATGTTTACTTGTTGCTCTCCTGCCCTGTATCAGACTCAACTGTTCAGGAAATAAATCAGCCGAGTCCCACTTACATGTCTAAGGCAGCATTGTCTGTTAAGCTGCTATCTGTTAGCATTGCTATATGAAACCCCAGTAAAAGCCTGGAGGAGGAAATCTGGGAAGATTGGACTGGACAATGTTGATAAGGCCATGACCCTGATATTGACATGTAAAACATGAATGAGATAAAATTATTTATTTAGCCTGCTCTGTATTTGTATTCCAAAAAAAGATGGCTGATTAAACCCAAAAGCAGACAATTTGAACTGCCTCTGGGAAAAAGATATAAGTATAGAACAGCAGATAGACATAAATATACCTAGGAGCACTTTTATCTATGAATGTAATACTGGACTAACCTGTAGAACCCTCTGCCACTAAGGTCATGGAGCTTAATAGCTCAGGTAGATGCAAAGGAGTCATCTGCTTTGGTAAGAAGAAGACTCACAATTACCTCAAGCAGGTTGATTAATTATTCAGTCATTAAAGTGCAGTATTAACTTTAGTGCTTCATTCCAGGTGATGGAAAAGGTGTCCTCATTATTTCGATATCTGTTGTATACTTTTTTCTTTTTTGGCATCTGGTGTGATGCACGTTGGAAGCCTGGATGAGTCAGTGTCAGTTACCAAATTATACTTCACATGGCAGTATATTCTGATATTGTTATGTAAATCCTGTGGTTTACCTAAGAGCTCATCTGTCTGCAGAACACATATCTGTGTGTGCTAGAATTTTTAAGCAGTACTAAGATGTAAACATTTTTTCAAAAAAAATCCAGTCCATTTATTTAAAAGCAAAACCTGTTGTCTTCTGTTGAGGGAAATAATGGGTTTTTTTCTTAGCTTTCTCATGTTTGATACAGTTTGGGAAATGAGAAAAAATGTCTCAGTTGTGCTTCATTTAGTTTGAATTTGTTGATTCAGTAAGTGTCATTTCCAAAAGCGTTTTCAAGCCTCGCTGTCATAATGAAGCCAGACACTTTACAGTTAATAACTCTGGAGTTATCTGGTAATGAAGAATGCTGGCTGTGACCTAAGAAAGCAGGACCTTCCTACATTTCCCCCTGGTTGTTTGCATCACCAAGAGGCCCTTACTGACAGTAGCGTCTGTGCTTTTTTTGTAACGTGTGTTCAGCTGGGAATACATAATTCCATAGATAAGGTACCAAAATCTCTAGCTGGGCTTCTGCCAGCCTTAACTGCCTCTGAGAAGATTCTGCTTGCATTTGTGAACTCTCTGCTTTGCACATGAAATGCTTTAAGACGTGGAAGAGTACAGAGCCTAGCTTATCTTAACTAGGCTTGCTACAGAAGGCACCTCTGTCTACCAGAAAATGTCTACCACATTGTAATGCACTTGATTTAACAACTGTGTGGCTAAAGTCACAGCTTCCTGGGGAAAAAGGAAATTAGAGGTCATGCTTCTAACACCTGACACTGGCCAGGAGGCCTGCTTGTACCACAGGATAACAGAACTAGGTTTAAGTGTGGCTTGAAAACACAAATAGAGGATCCAAGAGATGTGAGGTAACCCTTCCATTCCATATCCAAAGGAGTGCTGTGTTTGAGGGGCACACTGCCCTTCAAATTGAGGTGGTATCGGTGAGAACCATCAGATGTCTGGAAACAGCACGGCCTGTGAGTGAACATGAACTGGGAGGAGTTGTTTGTCCCAGAAAAGAGTCAGCCTATTATTGACAAAAATAGCAAATGGGAAGGGATCTGTCTGCACAGTTACGTTCCCTTTAACCAGAGCAGGGATAGGGGTACCTGAATCATACCAAATGAAATTTAGGTTAAACATCATGGACAAGTTGTGTAGCTGCAAGGACAATTAAGCATTGAATGAGTGGACAGGGGAGATGGTGGTGTTTCCAGCACAATGGGTAACAGCCTAGACAAAAGGTGCTCCAGAGCAAGCATATTAGTTTTTAGTTATTCTCCAGGCAGTCTCTTTTCCCAGGACTCTCCCACTGATTCCCTGTGGATTTAACTACTTTGTCACCCCCCCCCCCCCCACCCTAGCTACCTTCAGAGGGCCTGACAGGTTACATATCCTGTGCAATTCTGCGCAGCTTGCTTGGGATTGGAATTTACTGCTTCTGTGTAGGACTGGAACACAAGCATTGAAATACTGCCTGTCCACTGATACTAGTTCACGTAATAAAGGTGCAGCCTGCTCCACATGACGCGGCTCGCCTAGAACCTAGACCAGCAACACTGGCGCTGTCCTCCCGCTCCTGCCTGAATTGATCAGGACAAGTGCACACAGCATTTTGCACGGGCTGAAAACCAGACTAGAATCCTGGCTCAGCAGCCAGAGCCTGAGTACACAGCCTTGCCCAAGGACAGCTTCCTCTTTGCTAAGTGAGTATTGCTGACAATCTGTTGGTGGTTTTCACTGTGTCTGTTTCCTGCCCTGGAAGCTGCCCCTTTTTAGCGTTCTGTGGTCTGGCTGTGTCCAGTGCCTGATAACAGCTTTACGGACAGCTGCTACCAAACGCAGTGGGAAGAACAAGAGAAAAAAATGGTTGCGTGTTCTAACAGCTGCTATCCAAAAAGCCTTCTGGAGCTTAATGCACAGCAAGCACTTTGTACCCAGCTAGAGACAGTCTTTTTTCAGCCACATTGCCTGACAAAACAAAAATCATCCCCTCTCCACGTAGTCCAACTGTTTCGTAACAGCTGATGCTGCAGCAAAACCCCCATCCCTCCAACCAGTAACAGACCCCCGTTAGTATTGCAAGGTGTAATGCACTGCCGCTCAGCCCCTGGGGCCTGTTTGAGCAAGGCCTTCTGACCCATTCCAGGATGGCTGAGAAGCTAACCAGTTGCAGTCATCTCTGCTCACCAAGACAGGGAGAGCCAGGTTAGCCATGATTCCTTACTGACGTGGCATTTCTGTTCACGCTTCCATTCACACACGGAGGATTATGATAATTTATAGCTACAGCTCATGCCAGGTCTGCCTGGCTCTGCCCCCAGAAGATTTGGAAGTTTTTCTTGAAGCTAACATTGGTGATGGATTATCAGTGACTGACCATTCAAATAGCCCAGTCCCACAGGGTTGTTCTGCTTCCTCTAGTGCTTCCTTCCACTTGGCATTTGTTCCTCTTGAAGGTCCCATGTACTGGGAGCTCTAATCCTCCAGGAAAATCTATTTAAGCTGTCCCTGTAATCAGGTGTACAATAGTGTATAATCCTTAAGGCAGACAGCATACTCCCCATGCAAAGAAAGCACTTGCATTTACCATGTGAAGCCTGCAAGACAAGTTTTCCTTTAACCTACCACCTGATAAGTAGAGAGCTTTAGCATGGCTGTCAGAATTCCCTGAAGCAGAGGCTATAAAGAAGTAGTATTTGGCAAGAGCTGCTGTCATCTGCGAGACTGCCTCTTTGATCCTCCTTACACTTGTGCAATCATGCCAACATCTCTGCAAAACAGAGCTGTTGCGTAAAGGTGATCTCTCTCACTTGCTTTTTTCCTCTGATGGAATTTTTGCTTGGTGACTTCTATTTTTGTACAGTAAAAAAAGCCCCGCACCTCCTTCTCTACAGTTTCTACCTTTGCATTGCAGCAATTACCCGTGTTACAGATATTTCCTTGATTTCTCACCACATTTCCAGTACCATATTGTACTGCACAACAACTGAAAAGTAATTAATGAAGTCAGGTAGGAAACCTGGTCCTGAGGAGTCACTCGCCCATTGCCGAGAGCTGACTTGGCGATGCCAAAAGCTGTGGCAAAGCTCCAGGCTGTCTCTTCCAGGGACTGGTATTCATGTACTGCCAGTACATTCATGTACCTTTCAGAACATGTTAATAAAAATTCAGGAGTGTTTCCCATATGTCAGGATTGACAGTATAAAAGTACAGGTGGAATACAGAATCAAACAGAAATTACTGTTTTACTTGAGACCCTCTGTACATCAGATGGAAGCTGAGGGAGATAAAAATATAGGTACAACTAGCATGCAAGCTTTTGCTTCCAGTTATGATCAAACTACCAAATCCTTTTGCTGTTTATGCTTCACTAGACTGCTTCTGTTTCTGAAAGGAACAAGCTGTGTCCAAGCTGCTGAACTGAACTTATCTAGAAAGCATGAAATCAGAGCTTCCCGACATGTGCCTTTACAGTTAACATCCACCACAAAATTATGACTTTCTTTAAGAACATGTGTTTTAAAGTGGGAGCGTCTTTGAAACCTTTGATTAGGTATTTTTAGAATCAAAACCAAACAGAATTTGGACACTCAAAGCACTGCCTGTATTCTGTGTTGGTGTAGCAGCCGGTAGAACAGGTCTTGGTTGACAACCAGAGCTCCTGTAAACTGACATGATGTTTGTCTTTTAAGGAAAATCAACTTCCTGCACTGTCATCTACTGCTGTGGGAATTATTATGCAGAGGATCCTGCATTTTACACAGCTCTGGCTTATGTGCTTTTTAGGGGCAAATGCAACCCTTGCATTTAGCAGTACTTCGGATGAAAGGTGCCATTTAGAAAAGACCCATTGCTGAGCTCCCTTTCCTTTGGGACCTGCAACACAGCTCCATGTTTCTGTGAAGCAGTTGCTGGAGTATTCTTGAACGCAATTGGAATGTGGGAGCAAGTCCAGTGTTAATTGCAAACATGGCATGAATTCAGTGGCCAAGGGCAGCAGACCAGGTCCAAAAGTTATCAGTTTGCATTTGACCTTAAATATTTGGCTTCCACAAATACGTCTGTTTAACAGGTTTGTCCCCTACTGGTGTGTCTTATTCTTGGTGCAGTCATTTATACCAGCACAAAGAGACAAGATTTATCCAGATCAGAGTGGTAACATGCACACACTTAACCCTTCTGTCCTACACATTCATCAGTCCTTTTCCTTCTCTTGTTCTCAATTTACATCTAAGATGACATTTTGGACAAGAGAGCAGAAGAAAAGATCATTATTCTCTGCAGCACAAGGGCCAGATTTTCCATTGCTTTCCACCGTGCCAGGGAAATACGGTTGTCTTCACTGTGGCTCAAGAGGAGCACAGAGCAGCCCAGGTGCCGTGTGCCCCTTCTCTGAGCCAGCTAAAAGTACAGCAGATGAGGTGGCAGGTCAGGTGTACGGCTCATAATCTGTAACCTAAACAAATGCCATCATCTGAGCTGCATCGTGTCCTCTGAATGCCAAAAACTCAGTGAGCACACAGAAAGTTTCTCAGGACACCTGAGCTGTAGGAGCCTGAGTTTTCCCTCAGGCATTCTCAGAAAGGGACACAGCCTTAAGTTGATGGGCTTGGTTCAGCAGCGTTAGCAGGCTCCCTCACTACACAAGAGCTCATCTCATTACCCAAGAGCTCACCTCCCTTGCAACCAACAAGAAAATTCCTTGAATGCCAGAAAAACTAACTCTTGCTCTTTCATGGCCAGGCAGTGCCTAGTAGTGTCTTTGGATCCAAATATAGTTTTAGCAAAGTAATTGAAGTGATAAATCAGGTAAAATTTACAGCAGAGTGACATGGGGATCATGTTGATTGTTACTGCACTGCATTGCAGCAAACAGGAAAGCAGCAAGCAGAACTGCTCTTTCACCCCACGCTGAAGGTAAAGAACAGCCCAAGCCATGTTTGACTAGCAGGAACCTCTACAACAAAATTTAAGTGTAATGCATTGTTGGGATGCTTTTCACACCAGTGTTGCAGTGCCAGAGGGAGGTGAAGAAAAGTTTTCCGTTTATTTTTGAAATGATAAAAAAACCTCCGCCAACATTAAGGGTAAGATTTGAAGTGTTTAAAGAATATAGGGTTTGTATGCTGTGCTGCTCCCCAGTGATGTTTGACACCCCAATGGGAATCCTAAGGCTTAGGCAGGATCAGCCACATTGCTTCTCCTGACAAAACTGGTCCGAAACTCTGTTTCCATTTTTCTGACCTGTGTTCTCCTGTAATGACAATTTGCAAGCTGTGGGTTTTCATCTTCACTGAAGGGACAAGCAAAAAGCTTTCTGCTGCAAAATGGTGTGGGGGGGATAGAATGGGGATAGTATAGAAAGTAATCTTACCCCTAAGGAGTTGCAGCTGGGCCAATTATCAAAAATGAGGAGAAGGCCTAACTTCAACAGGCCACAGCTGTAGCTAATAAGAACAACAGGAGCTATAAAAGAGTATGTTGGTTTGTTAAGAGGATGCTCCCCAAGGTGGGAAGAAGACTGGAGTCAGTCGGTTTCTTGGTGAGAGAGGGAGGGTGTCCTCGGGGGAGCTGCTCACCAGAAAACACTGAGAAGGTATGAAACTTTTGTAATAAAGAGATGATAGTATGAAATTCCTGTTACATATATGCGTATGTGACAACAAAATGGTTTAAGCACCTGGGAGGGAGAAATCAGGCTTCATCTCTTTGCAGAACACAGCCTTACTTCTCATAGTTTTTATTTCAGGCCATTTCAGCATGAGTGTATGCCTTGGTTTTGACCTATTAAGGGAGGATAATACACGTGATCTGTGCACTCAACATATTTCACCACTTTAATGAGCTAATGTGCATTGCTCTCAACAGCGTGTTTCTTGTTTTAATGCCTTGATCCTGACAGTCTGAAGTATGTCTTTAATAGCCCAGAAACAGTCCTGCTGTGAGGGGAATGAGGCAGCGCAAAGCAAGCCTGAAACACGAAAGCCTGCTCCCGCTCCCCAGCACCTTGTGCCAGCAGAGCGCTGCAAGCTGAGTGACACACAGGGCTTGGTTTCAGACAGGTGGCAGAGCTGGGCAGGCAGAAATCTTCCTGGCATAGCTCCCATTAACCTCTGTACCCGCTTCCAAAGGGAGCTGTCATTTCCCTGTCGGTAAGTTTTCATCCGGCCTGTTGCTGACAAGCCATCAAAGCATTTAGCCAATGCTGCTCGCACAACCAGTTGTACAGTCACAGGGGAGAGGACAGGAGCTAGACCTGAGAAGGCTTTTGGCCTCCTGCTGTGCTTAGATTATGATTTAATGCTAAAAAGTTGGCATGGCAACCAAATGCTTGGCAACAGAAGGCCAAGGAATGGGTCCAGAAGAGGGCCAAGGAAAAAGCACTGCCCAGCTCTTCCACGGGCAGTTCTGTGCCCTGCATACCCATCTTGTCAGCGCTTCTGTAGCAGCCAGGGTTACAGCAGAAGAAGGCATTATTAATAAGCTAGGCAGGTCTGCAATAAGTGAATAGCAAATTTCTCCAAAACATTTGAAATGGACCCTGGCGCCTCGTTCAGGCTCCTTTTGCTCTGTCCACCAATTGCCACAGGTTGCCAGGAGACGGTCTTGCTCCACAGGAGGACTCTCCACTGGCTGCCATTGTGCTGTCTCTCCATGTCCCCCTCCTCCCCTGTCCTGCTCTTGCTCTCTCCAATAACAGAAGCCTGGCAGTGCTCTGTTTCTCAGTTCTGACACAATAGCTTATTTTAATTTGAAAGTTTTCAAGAGCTTTTGGGTTTCTCTGCAGTGATTAACTGAGCAAAATCCCCAGTCTGCACAATTCCAGGCTTGCGACACTCAGGCTGGAAAAGGGACGCGAGTGCCTTAGAGGGTTGGGCTGATCTAAAGGAGGATTTACATGGTGAGGACCGCTCGTTTGCTGCATGAGCGCTTTGGTTGCGTCTCCTGAAGTCCAAGGTATTAAGTTTGGGCGCCTGGTTAGGGTACACAAGTTCCATTTAGTCTCATTTGTGCTGGGAACTTTCTGTAGTCCATTAAAGCATGCCCTTGGCTATTTAAATGTTCCCAGACTGTTTTTGATCATATAGGGCCTCAGAAACCTCTCTTGCCTTTGGATATTGGCAAGCTTAGTCCCATGCGCATGAGAAAAGAAGCCATTCATTCTTCAGCATTCCTGAGGCGCTTCCCTTATACCCCTAAGGAAACCTTTTGAGTATAGACTCGGTATGGGCCAATATAGCATCACCTTCCTGAGTCTGCTGCTGCCCATGCCAGTCTCTTGCTTCAGAGAGCTGTGCTGCTAAGCAGATAAGTCAAGTTAAAGGTTAATCAGTTCCAGGGCTGGTTTGCCAAATACTGTGAGCCAAGGATCAGTTTATGCTGCTGTTTGGCATTGTCTTCAGTGGTCAGAACAAACTGAGAGGTGGCAGCTGAGGAGGAGGCTGCTGTTGTGACAGAGACCTCGGCCCTGAGCGGCTCCAGCACTACAGTGCGGCCGGGCCGTAACTAGAGAGTACAGTACTTCAGCCTCCTCGAGGACCTTGGAAAGCAGACAGAAAATGAGCAGGGATTTTAATGTGCTCTTTGCAGGGACTTAATGACACAGCCTGTCCGTGTGCCTGTGGGGAGGGCAGTCCCTTTGCCTGTTATTCTCAGTGCTGCGTCCAGACTGAAGCATCGTCCTGTCTCTACGTGGATCAGAAATCCTTCCCTGTTTGCAGGTAAATTAAACTGACTGTCCAATCTCTATCACTCCAATACTTTTTCTAATTCCAGCATTCCTTTGCTCTGTCCGATAATTCGCCATCCCACCTCTTTTCCCTCCCTAATGTCAGAGGTTTCCAGATGCTCTTAAACACACACACACACATCAGCTGTCCCCCTCCATATCATTTAACACAGACTAACTGACACAAAGAAAATAATTTTAATTAAGTGGACAGGCTAATTAGTCTCATGTATTTCATTTCACCAGAATTTCACTGTTCCATTTCATATTCACTCTGGCACCGTGGGACACATTTCCCTCATTCCTTCTTCCCATCGCTAGGAGCAGTGACAAATGAGTTACATCTTGTTGCTCTTCTGAGAATCCACAGTTGAAAAGGACATTGGAAAATAAAGCGTCAACCTCACTGTTTCCAGCTTTCACAATCTGAACAGAGGAGTTGTCTTGTGATCCAAGAGCACAGGAGTGGATTGCCTATCGGCAATCCCAGCTCCATGCCTTGCTAGGTGACGATAAATAGTTGAGATGTTCCCTTGTACAAAATGGGAGGGGGTTTCAGACTACTCGGGCAGCGGGGTCACTCTCCAGGGTGCCAGGTGATACAGTGCAGCTGACCAGTGTTGAGGTACGCATAAAGCTGCGTGGGAAGAACCAAGCTGCTCATTTCACCCTGTCTCGCCATGCAGTCCTAATGACCATGTTAGTAAACCAAATTAGCTCTGCTTATAAGCCTCACAGCTGTTTTGTTTGCAGAGCTCTGTGAGGTAATTGTAGCTTGTCCTGGTTCATGTGAACTTACTTCCCAGCTCTGCTTTTATGAGTGTGTGGAACTACAGACTGAATTCTTTCAGACGCACCAGAGGCAGACCATAGGCCGGGCACAGACAAACTGCAGGTCCCCTGGTGTGTGGAAGGGTTATGTTTGCCTGTCGCTGCCTGCCCATCCCTCTCCTTTTGTCTTTGATTAAAGGTACAAGCCACACACTGACCAGCACGTGGACAGCCAGCCAAGTAAGTGCAAGGAGGTTCACAAGCACACGCACGTACAGCTGAGGCTTTGTTCCGGTGCTGTTTACTCGCAGGGCGAACAGTTGAGCATTGTTTCTGTTTGACAAATTGTAACTGTCCAGCTAGGAGAGATCTAGTTCCAGCTGGTTAGAGCTGCTTGCATGTCTTACCTCCTCCCCCTCCCTCTTCCATAACTCACGAATCCCTCTTACCTAGGGAGAGAAAGAAGAACTATGAGTTACTTGTTAGATTCCTTCCCACTTTGAGTTGACACTGACCTCCTCAGGGTCCCTACTCCGACTGCCAGTGGAGGTAAGGTCCTTATGAAACATGGCCTGAAAGGTGAACTCACACCTGCCGGTGTCCCCAAGACCTTAGGGTCCTGCACTTGTGTTACAATTAGGAGCAGTAAAGAGTGACCCTTTCATAGTCCCCGCCAAGTGCTCTCAGCTTGCCAGGAGAACAGCAGACACTTGATAGTGTTGGAGCACAGCCACAGGAATCTCTATTCCTGTGCTATTTACTACCTAATGACTTTTTTGCCTTGTATAGCACCTGATGCAGCACAGACTGATCATGCGCTGTGCAACACCAAATGTCATGTACGACTCTTGATCCCAGTCTCAGAAAATCTGCGTATCAGAGCACTCTACTGTCAGAACAAAGCCACTCATTTTCTGTTAGACAAAGTAGGGCCAGAATGCCACTAAGTGCTGGATTTACATCCTCTTTACATCAAGTAAATGATGTTACCTTTTCCAAGACCACTTAGACTACTACTTTAGAAGGACACTGAGACTCTAGCACAGCAGAAGAAACAGCTATCTTGAGGACTGTCATCTCAAGCCTTCACAGAGGAGGGGTGGCAGAATCAGTTTGGTGCTAAATGACCTAAGATGTGTTGAAGATGTGCAAAGAGAACACAGTGGTTCTAGAAATACAGAACCAAACTGAAATTGCTGGCTTAGTGAGGCCTAAAGTCTTGTTCCTAAAGACATCAGTGTCATACGAACTCCACACGAACAGGTGCTTGCTGGCTTCACTGCTCAGTCATGAAAGGTGGATTCAGAATATCTCTACTCCATTTTCCAGTTTATCCTACTTATGTGGCATTTCAAAACTGGTTTCCATTTCAGTTTTTTCCTTTCTGGGGAGAAGGAAGAAGGCCAGTGTTCTTTACCTAGTGTTGAAATGCCTATAAATAGATGCACACACAAAAGAAAGTCTTTAAGAGCATAATTTAAAGCCAACTTTGTCCCATCATTCAGAACCCTGATCTTGGCCTCCTGACCGAACAGTAGGCCTGGATACTGAGTGCACAGTTCATGTGTATATAGTTTGTGCTTGAATATGCAGTTAAAGCAACACAGTTCAAGTTCTATACAATGTGTCACAAAATTCAAATGTAATAAACAGAACATAAGCCCCAAAGTTCTTTAGTGCACTGTTAACATTTCTGCTGTATTGCATTTAATGGGCTGCTTTAAGCTCCTTTGCATGCCATCCTTGTGTGCGAGAACATTGATTTGCCATTCAGAAGGGGAAATTGTTCTTGTGGGCCCTGTGAGGGAGGGCATGCTCAGCTTCCTATCAGCAGATCTCATGATTGCCCCTCTCGCTTGTTCTTCCAGTTGCTAAGAGTTCTGTAGATAAACTTGACTTTATCTGAAGGGAGGAAGTTGCTGCTGGATGCAGAGTCAGGAAGGACAGCAGCCTGCTGCACACAGCAATAGCTTTAGCGGAACAGTCACTTTCCCCTGCAGATGGGAAAACAGGACAGTTAACCGCCCGTGTCCCATGCCACCCATTCGGCCAGTACCACTCCAGCAAACAGGAAGGAAAGGCCTTTTCCCTTATCATTTAAAAGGGGAAATTAAATTAGTGAAGCTCATTGGTAGTCAGAGCTGACAGAAAGAGAAATCTTGAAATTAGAGGCTGTGTGGCAGGGACTCTGTACCTTGCACTGCGACAGGAATCGAGCCTTTCCCTCTGCTCTCAACTCCCCATATAACCATAACTGGTTGGGCTTAGTGATTTGCCAAGAACAGAGTGCCCAGCAGAGCTGATAGCTGCCGGTCCAGCTCAGCTGCCAAGGGTCAAGGCAGCTGGAGAAAGCACTGTATGCTCAGGGCTTGATCACTCTTAAGAGTCACTTGGGCTATCTTTGGAGGGCACTTGGAAGATGAAGCTCATCTGAGAAAATGCAGACAACCAGGACATTCTCTTTTCACATGTGCTCTGCTCAGTCATCCTTTCTTTTGCTCAAGTAGGAAGTCTGAGAGCAAGTGATAGCGCCTTCCACAGCAGGCTGCCAAACCCTTAATATTTGTCAAAATTATACTTTTGACAGATGGCTTCTGTGGCAGTAAAGCTCACAACGCCCATCTCTAGGCTCAGATTAAGTGGCAACATCTCCGAGCTACAAAGGTAGACAGCACCTCCTTGTTTCAGCTGCTAAGCAGATAATTTACAGGGAATAAAAAAAAAAGGAGTAAGGCCTTCAAGCCTTCAGTGGTTATCTCTCCATTAGACATTTCTTCCTGGGAGGGCTGAAACAAGCAAACAGATGCAAGGGCTCGTGCCTCCTGAAACCCCAAGACAAGCTTCCCTGTACTGAAAAAGTGCTTTGCTGAATTCCACCATAGTGTAATGCAGGCAGGCAGCCCCAGAGCTGGCTCTCCCGTAGGAACTGAAGCAAATGGATCAGGATCTTGTTTACAAAGAGCAGCCGCTTGAGCGTGGAAGTAGTGACATTGAACCCCAGAAGCTGGGAGGACTTGAAATATCCCCAAGGATGCAATATGTGTGTATCCCAAGCCTTGGTCCCCTCTGCCTGTGTCTGCTGCTTTATGGGGGAGTTGCAGTTCATAGTTTGCTTCATTTTAATTTTTTATTGCTCTAGGATTAAAGTCCTGGAGGACTTGCTCACCTTAAGGAACAGTGTTTACTCAACCAAAACTTTACCACTTGGCCAGCCTCTCAGAGGCCTTATATCTGCATATCCTGATAAGATAAGGATACATCAAAGGTGTGTTTAACTCTCCAATTGCCTCTCTGAGCTCCTTTAGCTTTGTTCCTGAAGCGTTGTTCCTTTGAAGTGCGAGTCATTTGCTCCCCACTTACATAAGTCCTTCAGGGAAATCTGTACCTCGTGTTAGCTGCAGTCTGGCTGTCCCTCTGCCAGAGAAAAGTTACAGCAAAGCCCTATCTGGAGCCTGGAGGGAACAGCATGCCGTAATCTCTTCTAAGCATGAACAGCCACCTTGCTGGCAACTATCAGTCACCTAGCCCATAGCTGGGGTGTCACCTCGCTAGTCTCCTGCTGCAGTGCTCCCCCAACAGAGTTCTCCTCTGGAGAATAGCATTCTTTTTAATGATTTAGAACAGTTTGTTGGATGTCCCAAGTGCTGTTGTGTACAGGTTACTGGGTGCAGGGTGCTTGGGCTAAAGAACAGGCAGCTGTAGCTGAAGTTAAGTGATTCCTCCCCAGAACTGGGGCTCCATCCCATAGGGAGCCCTCTCTCTTGAGCCGTAGAGTCGATCAGAGCAGCAAAGCTTGTTTGTGACTGTGATACAATCTTCCCTTCTAAGGTCTTGATATGTTCTCTGGACAGGACGTGGCTAAACAAAGTGTCTCACTGGCAGTCTCCTGGTCGCACAGGTTAGCATGTTAGGTCCCATCCTAACCACCTCTCAGTGGTGTTTTAACTTTCTCTGAAAGCAAAGTCTCCCAGTTAAGCATGGGTGAAGGATGTTTCATGCTTTCTGAACTCAGAGCCTCTCTGTACATGTGCACCAAGAGACACAAACACCTGCTTGTCTCAGTAAGTCCTCTTCATATTGATCCATTTCCCGTGTCTAATCAAATATCTGGGAAAAATGGCTTGACAACAAAATCTTAAAATCTGCTGGAAGCTACAGAAAATTTTTATTTTCATCCTTTGGAACCACCTTGATATTTAACCATGCAGAGAATTCAGTGTTTGAGAGAAGGTTTTTTTGGGGTCACACAGAGGAAGTTGCATTTCCCTTCATGCACTGAGCACATGGGCACCAGAGGTGCAAAAAGCAAGATCCATTCCAGACAGGGAAGGGAAAGGAGGGGGCAGTGAGAAGCATGGAGACAGACCACGTCGGCAAAACAGGAAGTTCCGGCTGAAGAGGAAATGCTTCAATGCTATCTTAAAAACATTTTGCTGTGGACCTCCATGCAGCTGTAGAGAGGTGAAAGAAAAGCAGCTTTCTGCAGATTCAGCAGTCTGAAGCTCACGTGCTGCCACACACAGGCTGTCCTCCCTGTCCCCGTACGAGCAGCTGGAGAGAGGAACCAGGCTCCCAAGAAGCAGCCTGAACACAGATGCTTCCATTTCGTGTGTGCAGGCCGCTTGTGCCCTTCCAGGTGGTTTCTAGAAGTAGGTGAGGCACGCTCATAATCCTTCAGTAGCACGTGCTCTTCTACTTCAGAAGCAGCTTGCCTAGTGACCGAACAGCTACATCATGCAGCATCGTTCCCAGTCTGGTTTTGGCTGTCAGGATCCCACACAGGGGAGTGTGGTTCGGCAGCAGCCTCAAAAGCCTCAGCAGCACTTGGCTTCATCAGCAGGTTAGTTTCAGGACTCTCAGAAAGTCTTGTGATGTATAGGTTTTAAGAGAAAATGGATCAATGGGATCACAGTAAACCTCTCTGAACAGTCCCAATTAGAAGTAACATACTGCTCATCTGCTGTACCTCATTTTAGCACCCGTGTAAATAGAGAGGAAGCAAACTCCTTTTCAAGGGCTAGGAGATGAAAACTGCGAGCAGTAAGAAAAGGCCAGAAGTGGCAAGTGTCTAGAGACAAAGCAATGCTTGTGTATCAGGTTGTGATGTCAGGTAAGTCACAGGTTATCACTAATGCCCTGCATGGTCGCAGCCGCACAGCTCCTTCCTTCTGTGAATTATAATCTTTACACCTTCAGACAGCCTTTCTCTGAGCATTTGAGGGTACTCCCCCTGAATGAGTGCCAGGATGAGAATCAATGAGCACTGTTCTTCCTAATTCTGACATCTCAAGAAATAATTGAAACCTCACGGACCTCAGTTGTAACTTCCCACTTAGTTTGTTAAATGCCAGGACGCCTCTTGTGCAAAAGCAAGTCAGCCTCTTAAAGCCAATTTAGATAATCCCATGATCCATGGCACAACAAACAGGCAGAATTTCCGAGTACAAAGATAGCCCTGTAGTCAACATCTCTGAGGCTGAAAGACTCTTTGTGTTGTGCAACCAGCATCATCTCTGAGTTTTCTCAGAAGCCAGTGTAAAGAGGCTCCCTCCAGCCTCCGATCTGTAGAGGGTAAAGCTTTCTTGCCTCCTGTGCAGGGCTCCTCCAGCACAGAGGGCAGCTGCTGCAAGGCTCACACATGCCCAGACACACACGTACACACACACATCATCTACCCAAACTGCTTTTGTTGCTCTGGGGCTTCGGCAAAGCCTGTTATCCATTTTGCTGACTAGTCTTCTTTTTCTTTCTAATAATGGTGAAAGGCAGTTTTCAGTTCGCTGTCAGTGGTGATCTCAAAATGACAGGCCAGCGAAACATTGCGTAGACCACAAAGAAGTGTTTTCCTTGGCAGCACGCCCAACTCTGTCATATTAATGCTCAGCCAAGAGCTATTGTCCTTGACAAGTGACTCTGCACTGGCAGAACAGGATCCACTGCAAAAGAGTTCTTCCCATGTGCTACACTGCTGGTGACTTCCGAGCCTTTAGGAAGGCTGAAATATCTGCCAGTGCTGGAAAACTCACATTCCCTAGACCCAGTTATTTATTTCCCAGAGCTGTGGGGCAGCGATTTGTTACTGGGGAAGGGAACCACTGCCTGAAGTTAGCTACAGAAGGGCACTAAAGGCCCCCAGTAAGACACCCAGGCCAAACAGAACGAAGCAGGCTGGGACACAGTGGGGAAAGGGCATTCACACTGTGCGAGGGTAGACAGCCAAGGGAGCAGAGCAGGCAGTGCGCGGCTGGCTCTTTCAGCAGCTGGATTAGGGCAGGGGGTAGAAAGCACTTGGAAGACTACTAAAACCTCATGTTTTATCAACACCGAAATATCCTGACCTCGCTCTGCTTTTTTAATACCCTCTCATTTGTGATCAAAGAAAGTGCAGGTTCCCAAATACAAGATGGAAACATTTTCTTCTGATGATGAACAAATTCTTCTCGTCACAGAAACCCTCCCAGACAAAATTTTCCTTCCATTAATCTGTGACTTCCAATTAATAAATGCTTTTTGTAAAGTTGTCAGCCCTCCTGAGTGGAGCAGGGCACTATCAAACTGCTGAAATACTGACAGTAAGGATTTCCTTTTGAGAAAAGGAAATGAAAGAACATGATGTGAGTCGCAGAAAACATCCCCTGTGTAATGACAGATCTGAAGGAGATTCTGGGGAAGCCAGTGAGACCCGAGAGCACAGCCCTGGCACGTTGGGCACTTAAACTTCAGAAAGCTCTTAGCTTCTGTGCAGGGCCTGCATGTCAGCAAGGCCGAGAGGAAGTCTGTACACGCTAACTTTTACCAAGGAACAGAACTACCTGAGTGTGCCAGCTTGTGTGTAAGAGAGATGACTTTCCCTAGCAAAAGGCAGAGCTTGGTTACGGCTGCTGCCTGTCAGCACACTAAGCTGCTGAGCCCAAAAGAGAGGTGCCCCAGCCAGCGTGGTGCACAGAGCCCCACTCACCCTTGGCTGGCTCCGCAGGCAGTCCCTGGAGCCACCTGGAAGGTGTTCCCATGCTCAAGGAGATATTCGTGTTCCCTGCTACTGAGAATGGGGCTAGCTTGAGGTCATGGCGTGTTCCAGTCAGATAAATGCAGGAGCTAAAAGGACACCCATCCATGCTATGCTGGCTGCTTCTGAGGGGAGAGATCTCAGGGCCTGAAAAGTCAGATGGTTCCAGCCTCCACTTATTTGTCTTTCAGCTGAAAAATTTGTGGTGCCTCGTCTCATTCACAGGGGAATCTCATCCCTGTCACTTTCATTTTGCTTTTAAGACAGAGGAGGAAAGGACGCATTCTTTTCATTCTTTTTCATTCTGTAAATCCTGGAACAGAACACTGTGTGTCTGTTTTATTTAATTGTTGATGTTATTATCACTTTCTTATTTGGAGTATTAGGCAAACCTTCCTTTCCCTGGTGAAAAAGCAAGAACACCCACTGCATGTCTAAAGCAAGAATATAAAAGAGAAGCTTCATAAATGGTTTTGCTCAGTTTTTGAGGCAGAATCTGAAGAGGAGGTTCATGAATGAAGTCTGAGCTGCATGGAAATGCATTATACTTGTGGATTTTAAAGTGAAATCTGTGGTTGCTGTGCTCTGCCACTTATAGCTTTTTGGTATTCTTTACATAGACATTTTCTCTTTTCATTCTTAGACAAGGTTGTGCTTCCTTTCTCATCCCAGGGGATTGCCTGTGAGGTTTGAATAGAGTAATTTCTTTTTCTAGGTTCAGAAAGTGTTACCATTTCTTTAGCTGAGGCACCTATGCATGATCGGAGCTTTAAAGACACAATTTTCAAAGGTGGCTGGGGATTTGACTACTCAATTAAACCAAGAGAAACTGAAACTCCCAATCCTCTGAGGTGCTTTGGGAAAATCTCTTGCTAAATGTAGCAGCTTAATGATGATCTAAAGATACATGAGGACATTTTCATCTCTTTTTACTGAAAACCCAAGGGCTGCTTCTGCACAGTGAAAACTTGACAGGCGTTAAAGAACATCACAAACTCCACAGAGTCAAACATTACTCCATTCTTCTGGGCTGCAGCTCAGTTAGTAGCCCTGTTGTTTCTTTCCTGAAGCATGGCTAAACTATAGGGCTAGGGCAGTCTATCTGCTGTACTTTGGGGCTGCCTTCACAGGAAACACAGAGAATGGCACATCAGAGGTCTGCAGCACACTGTTAGGGTACAGGAAGTGTTCGTCTGGGTCAGGTGGTTGGATTCAAGTTCACACCTCCGTATTTCCACTCCTGTTCATGAGTAAAATAAGAATTGGCATTAGGACCCTGACATGAAAGCTGTCAGAGCACTGAGGGCACCAGGTGCCCCTAGTTGCCCTAACCAGCCTCTGCAAATAGGGCGCTGGACATCCCAGCTCGCCTGCTGCCGCTGCTCCTTTGGGCAGGCGTGCTGAGTGCGGAGCTGCCACCCATCCCAGCAGAGGGGCTCAGTAAACCCCTGAGAGCCAGGGTGTCCCTCAATAAACCCCTGAGAGCCAGGGTGTCCCTCAGTAAACCCCTGAGAGCCAGGGTGACACGAGCACCAAATGCCAGGTACCACTGTGTGTACCAAGGTACTGCACGCTTAGGTGCAGCTGCAAGAGCTCTGAGAATCAGAGCAATAGCTGGTGGGTTGCTCTATTTATTGAAAGGCTGTGTTTCCCCTAGCATGAGCTATAAACAGCAGATGACTTATGAAAAGAAAATTTTGTGGAAAATGAGGGATATTATCTACGTAAAGGTTGTCTGTGACATTCAGAAAACATGATTTGCACAAATTCTGAGGCTGACACCATAGCAGAGGATTGCAAAACACATCCATCTGGTAGCTCCCTTATGTTTTTCTAGGCCGAATCTGTGAAGTGGTTTGGCTTCAGTGATAATACAATCCAGATGTGGGACTACAGGGAGCAAAAGTATTTACTAAGCAGAATAATTCCCCATTTTTTCTGTGATAAATTCACTAGATTCCCCTCACCTTGTGAGAATGGAACTCACTATGCTGAACAGTAGCAGGAATCTGCATCTTTTTAAAGGGCTCACTTATACAAGTTGCTGACAGGCACCCAATAATGGCATCAAGCTTTGTTTTTGCCAAGTATTCGTGGTGTGGGAAAGGGGGAATTTGGATTCATTCTATCTTACAAGCCAAAGTTTCTTGAAATCCGGTGTATTCACTAAGCAGGACACAAGTTGGGGTGATTTGCTGAGACAGAGCATACAGTCTGTCAGCAGACAACTGCTCAAGAGAGGGTGGGAAGCTTTGGGATTTGTTTGGAGAATATCATATCGAACTGTTAAGGAAGCTCCTTTTCCCCCAAGGTAGTGGGCTAGCTACCTTGATTCTGCATCTGTAAGCTTTCTACAGCACTTGGCTTTCGCTCTAGATCATTCTATGAGTGCATTCTGCTGATGTTTACCCAGTTGTAAATGCTGTAACACTCAGCATGTTCAGGAGTGAAACTGGGAGGTGCATCCTGATGCCCTGGTAATTCAGGTAACTGCTTCTTTGGCACTGCATTGCAACTGGTGGTAAGTGGAGCTTGCTATAGAAAATATGGACCTGTGCTGCTGGGAGAATGCTGCTAAAAAGACAGCTGTTGGTGATCATTTAGGGGGACAGGCAACAAAGCATGGGAGGGGAAGGTTTTTTAGATAGTCCGAGACTTGCTGTAGACCTCTTGGTTTCTGCGCAGCTCAGTGCATACTGACTTTGGCGGTTCTTTTATGACTATGTTATCTTGAGTTCTGCAAGCTGAGGTTAATTGACAATACTGGTAGCCAAACCTATTGCCCCAACAGGGAATGCACGTAGAAAGAAATCCCAATCACACTCAAGTCGTGGAAAGGATATCTCTGTTGCACTACAACCCACAGGTTGCCCCAGGAAAAGGCAGGCAGTCTGTTAATCTGTCTTCCCACCTGTTGTCTGTAGATTTCAGCCCATTTCTATCCAGTGGTTACTTTAAATCTCTTCCCTGTATGGAAGGACTTTTGTCAAGGTGGAAGCTAGACCAGTCACTGATTTTTCAAGAGGCTTATTTTGTTTTATTAAATCTTGTGCAGAGTTAAATAGAGGAGCCCTTGGTACAAGGGAAGGTAACAGTTTTACAGACCTGGTCTGTGGGGAACTTAGTGGAGATGGCTTTTAATAAAACACATCTGGAAGGATGCTGTGATTTAACTGAAAGGCCGCCCCACGGAGCAAGGGGCTTGCTGAAACAGGAGGGTGTGGATGAAGCCCTGCAGTGGCCAGTGTGGCCATCAGTGTGTCGTCCTGTGACAGCAGTTTTCTGCCCCAAACAGGTACCTGCCCCAGCAAGTCTTTCCTGGCTCCTGCTGGGAATATTTTCTGGAATGCTGTGAGGGGCTTCCCAGCTGTGTGCCTGCAGGCAGGCCTGCCCTTGTAAGGGGTCCACGTGTCTGAAATGTCACCGCTGGTGCCTTGCTGCTCTTTATGTTCAAGAGGAGCTTACAGGACCTGCCAGCAGCACTCTGGGGACACATCAGAGCACCTGAGTAACATCTGTGCAACCCTGAGTATCCCAGCTCTGCCGGAAAACCACCTCAACCAGGAAAACTGTGCTGCCTAGGTGGAGCTGGGAAGGTGATGGAAGTTCCTTCCCTAAGCAATCTTGCATTGAGAAAATGATTAGATGAGCTTTTCCTGCCCTTGTTTCTAGGTAAGTGCTTTGGTTTGACATTGATTTAGGAGTCACAGCGGTGCTGATCCTTCTCTGGTGTGGTAGGCATGAGCTCTGTAACTGGCTTCCTGTGATCAAGGATGGGCACATGTTCGTGGCAGCAGCTCTCCTGGGAGAGAAAGTGGAGCCCGGACCTGGGAGTATTGCGGAGCTTGGCAGACAGCTGTTTGTCCCAGTTCAATGCAGTGCCTCGTGTTCCATTCCCAGCATGTTTCTGCTAGGGAGATGACACCACCTGGTGCCAGCCTGCAGAGCTGCCTCTTTCTCTCCCTGGATACAGCTGCCCGCTGAGAGCCTGTGCTGGTAGTGCACTAAAGCTCGGGCAGGGATATTCAGGCATCAAGGACTCGAGTTTCTCTTGGCAGTGTTCCCATGGCACACAGGGTATGGGTTTATGTAGGTGTGCTGACAGCCTTCATGAAATCCTGACCAGATTTGGCAACTGGGAGATGAGAAAGCAAGTACTCCTCTGCTCTGCACCCGGTCTGGTGTTTTGTAGGTCAAAAGGTCACCAGCAAATGGGAGACAACTGTCTCCTAATCCCAGAGATATAAAACCATGCCAAGGGGTGGGGAGAAAGTAGGAAGGTGTGGAAGACTTCATGACTTCTTATTGCAGCTTTAATAGATTTAAAAAAAATAAACAAAAACAATCAAAACCAAAAACCAAACAGAAAAGCCCACTAACAAAAACACAACAACAAAAAACCCAAACAAAAACCCCATAACAAAACGAAACAACAACAAAACCCCCTCAAGCCTCATGCCCTCCCACCACAGTAACAGGCATTTCCCTTTTGTGGGGGCCTGGTAGATATAGGGGTTTTCTGGAGCACATTATTGGAAAGGGCTCCTTTACAGCCTGCATCCTTAACTGCTTGAGAAAACAATCAGTGTAGCACCAACCTAAATAACAGTGAGGCGTAAAATCAGAAACAGACACTCAAGCTTGCTGTAAAAACAGGCAGCCAAGAAGCTCTGAAAACTATTGCTATGTCTCGAGAATTTTTGTGAGCATAAATGGAAGCTGAAGTGGAAGGGACCATACAGAATCTTCAGCCATGAGAGGACAGGTCATCATCAGCTGGGTCCTGGGGAGCTGCTCTGTGAGCAAGGACAGAATTGTGGGCAGTTTTACTTCATCTCCACGGTCTTTGATTTATGTTGGAGAGAGCAGTGCATTGCCGTTTGCTTGGCAGTTTGTTATGACTCCTACCTGCAGTTTCACAATCTCTCTGTAAGGTTTGGCATCTCTTTTTGCTCTGATAATAGATATCAGGACAATCTGGAGACTTGTCTTTAAATGTCCAACTGCGTCTCCAGGACTGGTGAAACGTGACTGGCACTTCCTAGCATGAGGCAAACACATAAGCAAGCAGAAGCAAAATGTCATACTCAGATATGAGTGGATTCATTGGAGAAGAATCCAAGGTCTAGGGAGTTTGCTGGCAAAAGTCAGCTAGGAAATTGGGATTGGAGGCAGCTTTGCCATGTCAGTGGCTCCACAGTTATGTCACATTTCTTGAATGCCACAGAGCTGCTGAAGGGCTGGTAGTGCTTTCCAAGACGCTTTTACCTTGCAGGCAGCCACAGACTGTATTTGGCAGAGCCAGCCTCTGATGATATTTAAGCACAGACCACAGCATGTGGCAAAGGAACTGTTAGCAACTGCCTGAAGAAACCCATTAAAATAAGCAGCTGTTTATTCTGATGCTTAATGAGACAGCAGTTAGAGTGTTGCAATTTTACACTTACTGAAACATTTAAGAACTCTTCAAGGCAAATGACAGTAAACTGGGGTAATGTAAGTCCTGTGTTTATTTAGACCTTGCCTTCAGGTGCCTCCCTAGAGCTTGTCAGCACTGGGGCCATGTGGAGCTCAGCAGTGTGAGACTGCTCCAGAGGGAGAACAAGTGGAGCCACAAGACAGGCAAGCGTGGGGGGGTATTTCTGTCAGGAACTGCAACAACAGCTGTTCTTCTCAACAGCAGCTTTTGCTGCTGTTAGCCTGGAACCACTCGCTTTTTGGATTTTTTGACCCAAAAATTGATGTGTGGGGGTAGAGATACTTGCTTTAAAAAAAAAAACAACAAAATTCTTGGGTTTGGGGGATGAGAGTTGGATAGAAGATGATTGTAATTACTTCAGTGGAATTCATAATAATGAACGATGGTGCTCTAGAATGAGCCTGCTCAGACTCATCTATTCGAGAGCGGGTTTTTTCTTTTTGTTTTTGGTTTTGTGTGTTTGATTGTTTGTTCGGGTTTTTTTGTTTGATTATTTATGTAGGGGTTGGGGGTTTTTGTTGGTTTCTGGTTTTGTTGTTTTGTTTTGTTTTGGTGGGTTTGTTTCTAATTTACTAAAGGACTAAATTTTTAGGGAGCATGGTAGAGTTAATTGCTTGTTAGAAACTTAAGGTCAGTGGCCCCTGTTATGGTTTGACTGGCAGCGGTTTAAACAGATCCTAGCAAAATGAAGCAGTGCTTTAATTGTGGCTGATGCTTTTAAGTTTAAATGAAGCTTTGTTTCCTAAGGTCATTATGGTACCAAGCGCAATTTCTTTCCTAAGGAAGTCGGGTCCAAGGATATTTTAGATTACCCTGAAAAGATTCTCATTTAGACTGCAGGAATAAAAACATATGTCTGCCAAAGGGTTTGCCCCAGGCCACCTGAATTTAGCTTCATTATCTTAGCAGAGGCAAGTTGTTCAAGAAAATGTGCTTCACGATGGAGAGTTTCATTGGAGGATATATGTAGCTAACATAGAAGCTGCTTAAGTACATTTGCACGTGGATTTGCAGAATAGCCAAATAAATCCTGAGGTGAGGGTACAGCACTTGGAATACATGCAGTGATGCCAAACTCTTGAGGGAAGAAGGGGACTTGGATCCTTCCTCAGTGCCTGAAGTGGGTCTGCAGCATCTGTGCATCATGGGCTTCCTTAAAGAAATTGATGCGGTGTCATCCATGTCACAAACAATGGTCAGAGTTTTAGGACTTAATACGCAGGGGTTTGAAGTCTTCGAAAACTCAGACAGTGACGACAGAACAGTGTTCCTACTTTTATCAGCTCGTCTCTAAATTCAACATGTCCCAAGAAGGTGTGCAGAAATATCTCCACAAAAATTTCACAAAGCAGTCTATGTAAAAGTGTGCTTCATTTCAGATGTGCACCAGCACCACTCCTGCTGGCCTCTGTAGTGGGCTGGACAGAAGGTAACATTCCTTCTGGGAACGTGCTGATACCTGCTCAGGACACAGCTGATACACCTAACTTAGTGCCTGAAGTAAAAAATTATACCCAGAGTAATTTCCCCGACAAACGTATCAGAAATAGATACTTCGAAATAACATTGCAAAGCCAATGTTTCATTACTTTGGGCATTCTGTCACTCCCCCCGGAGTTCTCCTAGCAAGGTAGGCCGGCCCAGGCCCTGCAGCGGTCGTGTTTAACAGCAGCATAAGGAGAAGCGACAGCCACCGTTCCCTCCCACGTTATTCAGTACAGAACACACCCAAACTGAGGTGGGAGTACATATATTCACTGGCTGATGTCGGTATCGCATTAACAAGCTTTGACACTAATGCTAACGCTTCACTAGAAGAAACACGACAAGTAGGCTGGTTCACTGTGCGTTTAGCACTGAAAGATTGCCAGCGCACACAGCGAGACTTTTGCTGCTGCCTGACGGCTTTGGCTATCTCAAAGCCCTGCTCGGTCACAGGGGAGGTGCAGCCAGCAGTGCTGCCCTCCCTCCCTCGGCTGCACGGGGGTCCTGCTGCAGAGACGGAGTCTTTGTGGACAGAACGGACATTTATTCCTCAGGCCTGTTTCCTTCGGGGTCTCCCTCGGCAGGCGCTGCAGAGGAGAGCAGAGACGGGGACTCCGGCTTTGCCGGGGCAACACAGCCAACGCTCCTGACGCTGCAGAGCTTGCAGCAGAGAGTTTGGAGCGGGGCAAGTGGTTGCCATCTCGTACGTGGCGACCCGTCCTAATCACCGAAACGGAGCATCAGCGAGACGAAGCGGCGAGAGCGCCGGTTTTATCAGCAGCAAAAGCCGCCCGAGCCGGGTGTCTCGGAGCGGTGGCACTTGGGGCGGGAGGGCGCAGCCGGACCGGCCCCTCCCACCGGGCGCAGGTGCTCGACAGCGACCCGGCAGCCAGGGAAAGGAGCCGGCAGCGAGAACGGGACCGGCAGCGAGGGAAGGGAGTGAGCCGGGAGCGGACACGTGGCCAGGGGCAGCGGGACGGTCCTGCCGCGCTCCGGGGACTGAAATGAAGCTCGGGCTCTCCATCACAGGCACCTTTGCGTGTGCAGAGCTGATGCAGACCTGGCTGACAGCTTACGGCGCACGCGGCCAGAAGATGCTTCTCAGCTCCCCCGCACGCTGGGAGAGGGAAAACAGACACCGCACACGGCCACTGGGCCCTGGCAGCTCCTTCCCAGCCTGCGCTTTCTGGCTGACAGAGATTTTAGGGACTGCCTGTCTCAGAGGATGGTCAGAGAAACAGAGATTTCCTGTGACTGGGTGCCACGCACCACCTCGGCAAGATGGTAAAACCACCCCGGTTCCAGGTAACCGTGTCCAATTTCATATCGAGTTTTTCCAACATCAACGGCAGATTCTTGCCAACAAGTTCATAATATCCCTCAGCACCATATCCGTCAGCCCAGACTGTTGCACAGCTGCAGCTCTCATTAGAGGGGTGGATTTCTGCTTTGTAGTGCCCTGCAGTGAGCAGTGAGGAGGCTGATGCTCCAGCTGATGCTCAGGCACAGGCTTCCTTACCCGTGGCAGGGATGTGGCCCTGCTTCCAGCTGGAATTACAGCACTTGCACCCTCCAGGTCTAAGTGGCTGTCCCTCAGTCATCTGACTGAGTTTCCTTTCTTTTTGAAGGGCCGGAACTGTGCTATGTTCTCTTCTGTTTCTGATTTCTCCAGGCTGTGGAGATGCACATACAACCCTGGCATAGCCACGCCGAGTTCCTTTCTGCTGCGCTGGCTGGGAAGCTGCGCGACAGAGCCACGAGCGCTCAGGCAGCTGGTGAGTGGCTTCCCGGAGATGTGCAGGGCACACAGTCCTTCACGCGGGCTAAGGAGACTCTTCCCCTTAGGCTCTGAGCTTCCACTCTCAGTGGTTGCAGTGCTCGGTGGGCAGCTGCTGGGGACAGCAGGGCTTCGGCAGCCACACTTGTGCCTCTGTGTGTGACACCGCCCCCGCCGGGACAAACCCTGCTCCCTCCCGCGACCGAGGCCGGAGCGAACACACACACAGACTTCCCACCTGCTCCCCATTCCCGGGTGGGTGCCCGCTCCTCCTTATCTCCTGGAGGAATGGATTGCTCTGGATTACCTCCATTTTTTCCAGAGAACCTTTGATCCTCCAGGAGGAAAGTTTTGCCCAGCTCGTAACTGTTGCCTGCTGGGGCCTGGCTTCCCACGTCTCCGGGATGCCAGGTGCCCTGCCTGCCCCTCTCCCCTGGTGCCCGCTGCGGAAGGCTCCTTGCAGGCAGCCCTGGCACGCTGCCCTCCCTGCCAAGCTGGGAAAGCTGGCACAGCCCGGGGCGCTGCGATGAGGGAAACTCTGATCTGCCAGTTCGGTCTGTACCTGCCGGGAGATGTGGGGTTTCCTCCAGCCTTTTTTTATTTTGGTTTGGTTTGTCTGTCTGGTTGTATTTCCAGATGTGTTAGTGTGAGCCTCGGCCCCGCCTCCGCCGCCCTCGGGGAGCTGAGCCGAGCTCAGCCGAACCGAGCCGAGCTTAGCCAAACCGAGCCGAGCTCAGCCGAACCGAGCCGAGCTCAGCCGAACTGGGCCGAGTTCGGCCGAACGGAGCGAGCGCCTCCGAGCTCAGCCGAACCGAGCCGAGTTCGGCCAAAGCCAGCGAGCGGCTCCGAGTTCAGCCGAACCAAGCCCAGTTCGGCCGAACCCAGACAGATTGAGCCGAACCGAGCCGAATCTAACTGCAAACAAAGGTTACGGGTCAGGAGTGGTTTGTTTGCCATCGAAACACGAACTGAGCTCGTGTGAAATGCAGCCGGGCTGCCTCCTCTCCACACCGGGCCCCTCTCGCAGCAGCGGCCGTTGGGGAACGAGGAAGAGCTGGGATCGCTTCTCCCCGGGAACGATCAGGGACCAAACCTGGCTGCCACCGGGGGTGACACGGGTCCCGTCCCGGGAGCGGGCAGGGACCTACCAGGGACACAGGGGGTGAAAGGGGCCGTGGTGTCGGGCCCATCCCCGCAGAGGTGCCGCGGGCAGGAGCCGTGGCAGCGGCCCCGCTCGGCTGTGCCCGTGTGAGCGAAGCAGCGAGCGGCAGGGCGAGCGGCAGCGCTGCAGCGCGGGGAGCGCCGCGGAGAGGCCGCGGCACCGGCTCGGGGCGGCACCGGCGCTCCGGGGCGCTGCCCGCAGTACCGCTGGCGTCCCGCAGGGGGCGCCTCAGGGGAGCCGCCCGCGGGGGCGGGGCCCGGGCGGCGCCTGCGCCGTGCGCGCCCCTTGGGCTGTGGTGGCGGCCGGCGGGGCCATGGCGGGCGCTGCGGTTCGGCCCCGGTGCCGCGGCCGTGTCCGCGCTGTGAGGGGCGGCCGGAGCCTGCCCGCCCGTGTGACCGCGGCTGGCAGAGGGGCCGGGGTCCCCCGCGCCTTCCGGGCTGCGCTGTGCGCTTGGGGAGACCTTTGGATGCGTGCGGGGAGGGGCGAGGCGTTGTGGAGCTCGGCGCAGGGTGAGTCCGAGCTCTCCCGCCTCGGGGCTCCCGGCCGGGGGCAGGAGCAGCCGTGCCGGGGCTGTGCCGGCAGCTCAGGGCTGCCCCGGCCCGGGGCCTCTCCCGCGGGAGAGTGTGGCATGGTAGAGTAGGGAGCCAGGCGGTGCTCTGGAGCTTGGAACCCACACAGGTGTTTCCCAATCATATTGGCAGAGACTCAGCTGCGGGGGAGCTGCAGAGAAGGCTGTCTCCCCCGACTGGGGTCTCGCAGAGGATGGGGCAGTGGCAGCCACCGGGTCGTTCCCGTGAGATTTGGCAAGTCCGCGGGAGGGTTTCCTGACTGTCCCTGTCTCCGAGCCGGCTGTGCCTTGTCCGGAGGCCCTGCCCGGGCAGCCCGGCTCGGCGCAGCTGGGTCCCTGCTCCCAGGCTCGCCGGAGGGAGGCAGAGCCACCAGAGCGTGGGTCGGGCTGGAAGGGGGCAGGTGGGGCCTGCAGCCAGGCAGGGGCAGGGAGAGGAGGCCAAGCCTCTACACCAGCCCAGGAGAAGCTTCTGAGAGGCACCGGGGGCTTTGTTTGCCCAGAAAGCTGCGGCTATCGGGGATGACCCGGCCCCTGCAGCACTGTGAGAAAAGAGGCAGGTAAGGGCTCACAGGGGTCAGCTGCAGTCCTTAGAAGCAGGGTCTGCTTCCACCACTGCGCTTTGCTGCCTGCAGGGACCTCTGGTGTGCACTGGGAGCTCCTGCTGGGGCAAGAGTTTTGTCTTGCAAGAGGCAAAGCTGCAGCCTCTTCCTCAGCAGGGACTGTCTCCATGCAGGAAACAGCACAGGGCACTGGCCGAGGGGCTCAGCCTGGGATGTGGCCCCAGCAGGAGCAGCCCTGGGCACACTGACACAGCAGGATGAGCCAGGTGAGGAGCACGGCCCAGCACAGCACCGAGAGAGGCTGGCACGGGAGGGTGAGCCCAGGTGAGTGCTCTGACCCGGGCAGCTTTGGGGAAGGTTGCAGGATCAGGCGGAAGGAAGGAATGCCCCGACGCAGATCACCTGAGGAAGTTGTGCCAGGCTACGGCAGAGGAGAATGTGCTGTGCTGGTGGCTTCTGCTGCTGGCCCTGCTGCGGGCCGCCTTGGGGCCGTGGCTCCAGGGCCGTGGCTGTGCCCTGCCTCTGCATTGTGCGTGGCTGTTCCTTGGGAAGAAAATGGTTGTGCTTGTGGTTTCTGCTTGTGTGGCCTGTCCTGTTGTGGGGCTGCACTGGCAGTGCTCCTGGACAGCGCCCTGGCTGCGGGGGGTCAGGACAGGAACTGGGGCTGGGATGCAGCTGTGCCTGACAGCTGTGGGAGCTGTCGCTGTGAAGGGAGCTGGCAGCAGGGGCTGCACCAGAGCTGCCCGAGGGTGGCCTCTCCCCACCCCATCAGCAACCACCCAGTGCTGCTGCTGCTTTGGCTGCTGGCCACAGGCAGGCTGGGGACGATCCTGCCCTGCTCCCTCTCCCAGGGGGCTTCTGGTTGGCAGCAATCTGTGCCTCCTGCTCTGCTCTTCTGGGCAGAAACGTGCATTTTTTGGGCTGAGCTCTGCCGTTGAGATTTCTGCCTCCCTGTCCTCGGTGCACAGTCTGTGCCCGAAGCGGCGGGCAGCAGGGAGGGAAGGGCTGCCCCTGCCTGGGAGGGGGACCGGCATAACTCCTGTGGGTTATGTGGGGCTGGGCTGTGCACCCTGGGGGTGCTGACTGACCCCCTTGGTGCAGAGAAGGAGACGCTGCTGCCCCACGTCCCCAGGAGAGCCCCTGCCTCGCTTCTGCTCTCGGGGATGGCACTGGGAGACACCTCCACGCAGAGAGTGGCACCTGGCCTGGCTTCACTCCCCGAGGGAAGAGGCTGGGCTTCCTGCTGCTCAGAGCTCCTGATTAGGGACATCCACGCCTGCGCCTGGCTGGGAATCCGGGGTGCACCGGTACCAGATCCAGCCACGAGACATCCCTGCTGCAGCTGCAGGTAAGCCCGGCTCTCCCTCAGGGCCGCCTACGCCTGCTACAGCTCCAGCTGATGGACGCTGCACGAGAGCTGTTCTGGCGCTCACAGCTCCTGCTCGTGGAGCCCTGCTGACGCACTGCTCAGGGCATTTGGGGACCCAGGTGATGTCTGTTCCTCCTGCTTGTTTCACTTGCAGGGGTTAGGCAGTCCAGCTTGCTGAACCTCCAGCTCTGGCTGTGGCGTGTTCTTCATTCCAGCTCTGGAACTGAGATGCTCCAGTTGATGGCTGCTCCAGTTCCTGCTGCTTTTTGTTACAAGCCAATTTAAACTCCAGCTAATTGCAGTTACCTGGGCTTTTGGCCAAGTTGTAAATCACTCACTGTCATCAATGACATACAACTATTAACTTTGTTATAACTATTAACTATTTATTGTCATTAAGTTATTGTTTAAATAGAAGTCATAACTGCTGCAGTGGTTGTGCACAATAAACAGTTGGATGTGGAAAAGGGGCTGAAAATGCTTTTCTTTCCTGAGACTATCTCAGACCTTGGAATAGCCTGGGGCGTGCCGGCGTCCCTGTGTTTGGGGACCAAGGTGACCAGACCCCCTCCTCCAGAGAGGGTCCTCATCCCCAGCCCTGCACCCAAAGGCGCTCCCCCAGCCTCTGTTTTGGGGGCTGACAGCAGCCAGCTGAGCCGCTGTTTCTGTGTCTCTGGGAAGTGCCACCTGGTCATTTTTCTGAGTCCCAGAAACACTGGACTAGACCTGCATTTTCAAGAAAATGAAATGCAGGGCTGACTTTACTTTTTCTGAGCTTCACAAACAGTGTGCTGTGCTTTTAGGACCCAAAGTCATCCCCCAGAGCTTGCTTTCAAGGCCCAAAAATGCAATATTTAGTCTCTGTTCTCAGAAGGTGAAAACACGAGACTTTGCCTTTAGACCCAAACCCACTGGCTTGTCTCTGTTTTCAGCTGTGGAAAATGCGGGACTCAGTCCCTTCCTGAGCTCCAAACCTGACCCCTCATCATGTTCCAAGCACCCGAAACACAGCACGGGGCAGTTCAGAGCCAGCACTGCAGCTCTGTTGGTGACCCCGTGTGTGATGTAGCTGTGGGCAGCTGGAAGGGTGTTGCCCACCCCGTACCCCATATCCAGTTTACGGGAAGTGCTTGGGACCTGGGATGGAGGCACCCTCCGTGCACGGAGAGTCCCGTCTTGTGTCTCTGTGGGGCAGCACTGGGAGATGTGAGGAATCATTTATTGAAATTTGTTTCAGCTGCAATCCCTCACCCTGCCAGGGAGCACAGCCCAGCCGCGTACACCCGCTGCCAGGGGAACGTCCGTCCCTCACAGCGCACACGCCTCCGGGGCTGCCATGCCCGCGACACCCCAAAATCTCCACGAGGAGCCTCCCGCCTGTCCCCCAACCTCCGCCAGAGGAAACCGCCCGACCCGCTGCCAGCCCAGCCCCGGGGAAAGCCCCGGGCGGCAGCAGCCGCTGCCCTCCCCAGCCCGTGCGGCCTCCGGGGCTCGCCCAGAGCCGCAGGAACGCCCGTGGCACAGCCCGGGAGCGCCAGGGCCCGCCAGCCCGAGCACCGGGATGGGACTGTCCCCGCTTCCCCTCGGCCCTGCGACTCCCGGCCCCGCCCGCGGCAGCCTCCATCCCCACCGGCCCGGCCCCGGCTCCCCAGCAGATACCGAGAGGAGCTGAACCAGAACCCCCGGTCCCATTCCCGGCCCCGCCTCAGAGCCCCGGGCTCCGCGCCCGGAGCAGCCCCGGCTCGGAAGCCCCGGTGTGAGGGGCGGCGCCGCGAGCCACGGTCCCGCCATGGTCCCGCTCCCGTCCCGGGCCGGGGGGGCTCGGGCCGCGGCCTCCGTGAGGCGGGCGGGGCGGGGCCGGGCGGGGCGGGGCCATGCGGCACAGGGGGCGGGGCCCAGGTGCACCGGGGGCGGGGCCTGGCTGTACCAGGGGCGGGGCCAGGCGGTATAAGAGGCGGGCCCAGGGGGCACAGGGGGCGGGGCCGGGCGGTATAGGGGGTGGGTCCAGGGCGGCACCGGGGGCGGGGCCGAGCTGTTCCAGGGGCGGGGCCGGGCTGTACCGGGGCGGGGCCGGGCTGCTCCAGGGGCGGGGCCGGGCTGTACCGGGGCGGGGCCGGGCTGTACCGGGGGCGGGGCCGGGCTCTACCGGGGCGGGGCCGGGCTGCTCCAGGGGCGGGGCCGGGCTGTACCGGGGCGGGGCTCGGGGCCAGCTCAGGTGTGCAGGGCGGGCCCGGCTCAGGTGCGCAGGGCCCCAGGGCGGCTGCGCGGGGCGGGGCAGAGGTGATTTAGTCCCCGGAAATCGCCACGTCGGCCATTTGCTCACTCAGAGCACGGTGCGGGCGGGAGCTCCTTGTGCGGGCTCCGCAGGTGAGGTGCGGAAGCTTCGCCTTCCCCTCGTGTCCCTCTCTCTACCCCTCCGTCCTTCTCCGCGTATTCCCTTTCTTTCTCCCCCTTCCCTCTCGCCATGAAACCCTCCTTTCCTCTCCCTCCAAACCCGAGCTCCCCCTCTTCCCCCCCCACACCTTCCTTTCCTGTCCCTTCCCCGCTAGTCCCTTCCATTCCCCCTCTCTCCACCGTCCCTCTTTCCCTCCTCCCAGCGTTTCCCTTCCTCTCCCGCTTCCCTCCTCACTCCGACGCCTCTCCCTTCCCGTCCTCACCCCCCCCCCCCCCCCAGTCTCTCCTGTCTCCCCGTCCTCCCCGCTCTCTCTTTCCTCGCAGCCGCGGGGCTCGGGGTGCCGGGCGCTAATAAAGCCCAGAGGGCCGGAGCCCGGCGCCCCCGCCCTCGCTGGGGTCCCCACACGGGGCCGGACCCGCTCTGCGGGTCCCCCCATTGCAGTCCAACGCACCGCCCGACACCGCCGGGGTTCGGCTGTCCCGACATCACACTGGGGGGGTCGGGGCTGCGGGTCGGGGAGGGGGTGTGGGGAGGTTAGGGTGGGCCCCCTCCGGAGGAGGGGGTCCGGAGTGGGGGGGTGGGTTAGGAAGGGCCCCCTCCGGAGGAGGGGGTCCCTGGGGTGGGGATCGGGGTGGGCCCCCTCCGGGGGAGGGGGCGGGGTGGAGGGGGTTCCTCCCCCTCCAGCCCCCTTCCCCGGAGGGGGTCCGCCCAGGCCCCTCCCCGGGACCCCCTCCTGCGGACGGGGCCCTAGGGGTGGGAGGGGCGGGCGGGGGTGGATGCGGAGGGGGTCACGTCGCTCTGCAGCGTGGGCGGACACGGGAAAAAAAATTGCCAGACACACGAACGGCCCCTCCCTCCCCCAGGGCCCCGTCCGCAGGAGGGGGTCCCGGGGAGAGGCCAGGGCGGACCCCGTCCGGGGAAGGGGGCTGGAGGGGGAGGAACCCCCTCCACCCCGCCCCCTCCCCCGGAGGGGGCCCACCCCGATCCCCACCCCAGGGACCCCCTCCTCCGGAGGGGGCCCTTCCTAACCCACCCCCCCACTCCGGACCCCCTCCTCCGGAGGGGGCCCACCCTAACCTCCCCACACCCCCTCCCCGACCCGCAGCCCCGACCCCCCCAGTGTGATGTCGGGACAGCCGAACCCCGGCGGTGTCGGGCGGTGCGTTGGACTGCAATGGGGGGACCCGCAGAGCGGGTCCGGCCCCGTGTGGGGACCCCAGCGAGGGCGGGGGCGCCGGGCTCCGGCCCTCTGGGCTTTATTAGCGCCCGGCACCCCGAGCCCCGCGGCTGCGAGGAAAGAGAGAGAGGGGAGGACGGGGAGAACGAGAACAGGGGAGCAGAGGAGGTGGTCGAGGGGAGAGTGACAAGGACAGAGCGCAGGTGGGGATTGGTCGGGGTGTGCAGGGCAGCAGGGGACGGGGCTGGGGGGCAGGCAGGGTGGAGAAAGGAAAGGAAGGAGTGAAAGCAGGTTGAGGGGAAGGAGGTGGAAGGTGTGGGGGGGAAGGTATTATGGAAAGAGGGCAGGTGGAGCCAGGGTGGGGAGGGGGGGAAGGAAGAACGGGGGAGGGAGCAGGATTGAGGGCAGCTGGGGAAGGACTGGGGGGGAGGAGGGGAGCAGGGAGAGGGGCCAGGGGGGAGCCCGGCCGGGGAGGGAAGGAAGAGGGAGAGGATAGAGGAATAGGATAGGGCAGGAGTGAGTAGAATAGAGGAGTGGGATGGGGCGGTATGGGGGGACCGCCCGGGGGGGAGGGAGGGGAGGGCTAGGGGGGAGAGGGAGGGGGGGGTTTGGGGGGGGAGGGTGTAGGGGGTGGGGGAGGGGAGGAAGGGAGGGTAGAAAGGAGAGGCATAAAGAAAAAGAAGCACAAAAGAAAAGAAACGCAGAAGAAAAATAAAGAAAAAGAAATATGGAGCTCGGCCGGCAGCAGCCTCCCCCACCGAGCGCCGACGAGCAAATGGCTCCGCCGGCCCTTCCTCGCGCCTTAAATCCCCCAAGGCCCCGCCCGGCGCAGGCGCTCTGGGATCCCTCACACCTGTGCCGGCCCCGCCCCTCACACCTGTGCAGGCCCCGCCCCTCACACCTGTGCAGGCCCCGCCCCCCGCCCGCCCATAAATCCCGGCGGATCTGGGCCCGCTCCGCTCTCTGCAGGGGGTGCTCATCTCGGGATGCGGCGGCAGTGTTGTGCGGAGTGCTGTGCCGAGATCCGGCCCTGGGCCGCTGTCGGTGCTGCGCGGTGTCCGAGCTGCTTGGGTAGGACCGGCATCTGGGCCGGGCATTCGGGTCCTGCTCCTGCCGGTGTCTGCTATGGCAGCCAAGCAGAGCTGCTTCTTTCTCGGCGAGCAGGGTGTGGGCGCTGGGGCCGGAGGATCGAGGCGGGATTGGGACGGGCGCTGCTGCTCCGGCTGGGGTCGCCGGAGCTCTGGGCACGCTCCAGCTGCGGCTGCGGGGAACCGGGGTTGTACCGGTGCCGGGCCCGCCAGGAGGACAGCGATTCCTTGCGGTAGCCGCTGGATGGTAGCTGGAAACCGGCAGGGCAGGGGGACCACCCGTGCCGGCCCCGGGACCCATCGGCGCTACCTCCCGCTCCGTGGGGCGCCCCTGGCGGACACGAGCCGGCTCCGCAGGGACACCGAGCCCCTCCCGGCTCCCTAACACGGGGAGCCACCGTGCTCCCCTGCGAGCCACAGCGTACACATCCTCCTTCTCCGTGTCCGCATCCCCAGGGGCTGCAGCGCCGCGGCCGGGAGCAGCTCCTGCTCTGGTAGCCCATCAGACACCTGCTGGCTGTGACCTGATGCTCTCCTTTCTCTGCCCCACTTTCCTTATGGCTCACACTCTCCAATGGAAAAATTGCTGGTGTTCAAAAGCCAGTGAAAACGATTTATTCTTTATTTTCAGAGGGATGAGGAGCATCAAGTCAATTACTGAGAAACGACTGGCCCAGCTGCGCATTGAACGCAGAATTTTGGCCTTCTCAGCGCCCTGCTCCAAACACCGGAGCCAATCCCAGGGTGGTTACAAAGGTCCTGCGTGGGATGGGAACGACTGCTGCCAGTAAGAGAACCCCATATACAAATGCAGCCCCTTCCCTTCTGCTAGTGCTGCTTCACACACCAGCCCCTGCGATGGCTCTGGGGCAGAACTGGCTGGCACTTAACGTGACAGCCCCACACTCTTCCCCATAACCCTGACTTTTCTGCCCTTTTCAGGATTTACCCAACAGCTGTAAGTGTGCTCGTGCCAGGTCCCTTTGTCTCCCCAGGGAGAAGCAAACGAGACAAGTCCTGAGGGTTACCTTGCTCTGTGGCCAGAGCTCTGCAGAGTGGCAGGGGACATTTCCTGCAGGTGAGTGTTGCTAGGTCAAAACGATGGTGGCTGCTGAGGCCAGGGCTGCTTTTCTGGCCCAGAGGCCTCGCTGTCTCCCGCTCGCTGCCAGCGATGTTCCTTGCTGTTCCCACAGTGTGTCCCAGAGGGCTGGGAGCCAGGGCAGGAGGGAGCCAGAAGGCCCTGAAAGGCAAGCAGCACCTCTTGTTTTTGGATCTGCAGGGGAGGAGCTGTGCCTGCACCCTGGCTCCTCAGCATGTGGAGAGGCTTCAGCCAGGACAGAGAACACCAACAGCCCAGAAAAACCCCAAGGAGCAGCTGGCATTACCTGGGAATGGCAGCACAGGCTGTTTGCAGAGGGGCTCACACAGCAATTCCTGCTTCAGAGCTCCACACAGCTGCCAGGTATGTCCCAGCCACCCCAAATCCCTTCCCTGCTCCCCAGCCTGAGGCCATTATCTGTCAGCAGCATTAAGGCCAAGGTGATCTTCCCCCACAGGTATTAAATCCCAAGCAAAAGCCCTCAGAGATACCTGAAAATCAAAGGTTCGAGTGGGATGAAGTGTGGAGTTTTTCAAGGAGCCAGCTGGAAGTGCCCAAGTGATGGAAAACTTTCACAGGTAGGTCCCACTGGAGGTGTGCTGAAGGCAGGGATGCACATTGCTTTCCTGAGGGAAAAGAACCTGTAGGGAGAGATGTCCTGCTGTGGGCACAGGGGCTGCCTGAGCACAGGCTGGGAGCACATCTGGCCCCTGCCTTCTCCCGCTTTAAAACATCCGCTGGAGCCCAAGCTTGGTGGGGTGAAAATGAGCTCAATTTCAGACAACTCTTCAAGTGACCCCAAGGACACCACTGGGGTGAGGGTTATAAATAGCCAGTTCTGTGGAATATAAACCAGGTGGGAATTGAGCAGGGAATTTGGAGCTCTGGGTATAATTCATCAGAGCTAGCAAAGCTGACAGAGAACCCCAGATCTGGGCACCACACAGAGAACCATCTTTGTCCTGCCCTGTCACCTCAAGCCCCTGGGCTGGCAAGTTTTGGGAATTAAATGTATGGAATTATACAAATCACAGCAAGTGGCATCACCCAGAGGGACCATGCGGGTCCCAGACAATTCCTCCACGATCCACTCTGGGGGAAAACACCCTGTGCCTGCCAGGAGTTTGAACTCTGCTTTTCCTACCAGCTCTTGAGCAGCATCAGGGCCACCATGAGGGCTTCAAAATCCAAATAAACCCTGTATACTACGCAGTGAATAATCCAAATAAAGAAATGCATTATTGTCATGAAAACCTTAAAACTGTGTTAAGAGTTCCATGACAACAATGTAATGGGATTCCCAGGAATCTCATTAATGCTCTTCGTTTCTGTTTTTATGTATTTCTAATCCCTCAGTGGGCAGCCTATAAAACTTACCGTGGGATTTAGAGGTTGAGCAGGGCTGGCTTTGGATTGACCTTCATCTCTGGCTCCAGTCTGTGGAAACACAACTTGTGCCAGGGTGGGTGCCCTCAGCACCTCAGCTTTTCCCTCCTAAATATTCCCTACTTATGTCCCTGTAGACAAACTCACATTTTGTCCCAGACAATCCACTCCTCAGCTCCATGCGGCCTCCAAGCGTCCACTGTGTTCCCCACAGGTGCCCTGGGGACACCATGGCGGTCCCTTTGCGTTTCTCCAGCCTGAGACCGCTCCACTGCTTGCTCTCTCCAGTCTCATCCCACAGGGATCCTCTTCTCCCTTCCCCGCTGGCTGCTGCCAAGGAAGGAGGACACAGTGAGTGCTGAGTGCTGACCCCTGAGCCCTGGAGAGCCCTGGCTGCAGTCCTGAGGGGCCTTGGATTTCCCAGGGAAATTGTCTGCTGGTCTCCCTTCAATTACCTCAGCAATTCCCTCAAAAATGCCACCTCAGTCCCTGTGGAGAGTTTTGTGGACAGTTGGCTAGCTGAGAGAGGCCATTTAGACGTAATACCCTTGGTTAAGCAAGGAGACAGGTAAAGGAGCCAGCAGTCAGTGTCCATATAAGGCAAGGACACTGTGCCCTTGCTGCAACAGTAGAAAAGGGAGGAAAGATAGTCAGCTAGAAATCAGCTAGAAATATGAAGAAAAGCAGAAAAGTCGTAACAGTATCACTACAAGAATGCAGAAGTAGGTGTAGTCGGCTGATAAGTAGGTGTAAGTCGGCTGACTACTAACCAATAATGAGCTCGCCTTTTGCAATATGTATTAGTCTTATTAACACTAATATAAATATGCCTGTCTATCAATAAAGTTTGAGGCTTGTTGTTCAACATCGGATGTGCAAGTCTTCCTTTATCCGTCAAGTCCCCCCTGACATCCCCTCACGTTTTCCTACACAAACAGTTCTTGTGTCCCCTCTAGATTACACCAGGCTTTCAGCTAAATGAATGGCATAGTCTATGCCCACTGCTCATGATTCACCCAACCAAAATCCAGAGCAAACTTTGGCTGGGCTTTAAGAACTTGAAATAACTTTGAAGCAAAATAAATCACATCTTTCCTCTGTTTTTTTTTTTTTTCCTTTCAGATGCTGCGCTTACCTCTGTGGATGTGTGCTGAGCTCTTGCTGGAGGGGACTGTCAGGCCTGAATGGCTGTGGGTTTGTGTTCCTCTCACTGGGGAATCAGAAATTCCCCTTAATCCCTTGGGCCCAGGCTGCTCCATGTGGCTACTGTCAGGCTGTGGCAGCACAGGAGCGTGCGGCTCTCAGCATTCTCTGTTCCAAACACAAGTGTGGCCTCCTTTGCAAACTGCCTCTGCTGTTTGTCTCACGTTTTCTCCTAGAGAAATCAAGGAATTGCAAGGACACTCCCAGGGATGAGGCACATTCCCAACAAACGCTCCCAACACGGCACAGAGGCACCCCTGCAGCTCCTGTGTGGCGCTGGCAAGGGCTGCCAGGAGGACACAGCCCCCGGGTGGGGTGGCAGTGACAGTGACAGCAGCAAACTGCCATGGGCTGATGGCACCACAGAGACACAAAACCCGCGGGAGGGGCAGGCTTAATTCTGCTCCCTGTGCTGCCTCATCCCAGCAGGAGATCTCCAGGGGGGATCCAAACTCCTCCCCCTTCCCCCGCACCCCCAGATAAACACTCCTCAGTTTCAAACACCCAGTTCTCACCTCCGACCTGCTCCGGGGGCTGCTGCCACATTGCTGACAAGGTGGCTAAGGCCGCCTGGGACAGGGCTGTCTCTGTGTCTCACGTGTTGGGCAGGGACCAGGGTGCTGCAGCAAGGACAGCCTGAAACCAGAGCAGATGCCTCAGGGTTAGCAACGGGCTGTGGACAGGAATTCTAAAACCCAGATTTCTGAAAACAGTCCCCAAAATGTTCTGTACTGACACCTTTAAAATGGCTCCAAAGGGCAGCAGCTCCACTGCCAGACCAGTACCTGCACAAGTCCTTCTGCCAGCCCTGGCTCACTGAAAAGCACAACAAATCAACCCTCACCCAGGCCTTGTTTACACAATTCCTGATGCAAACCCTCACCTTTCCTGCCCAGCAATGAGGGAAATCCAACACAGTAAGCAGCCTTTGCTGAGTGCAGTCATCACCACAGCCCTCCAGCCTTGGCAAGATTTTGCAGTGAATGGACCCAAGTTCTAATCCTGAACCTAAATTTCTGTCAGCTTTGGTTAGAAAGATGCTGGACAGTAAATCATACAACAGAATTTAAAGATTGCACAAGGAATAACAAGGCCCAGACCAAACCCAACCACCCCCATCACTGCTCCATCCCAATTCTGGGAAAAATATTGGTATCATTTATAAATACTCCTCTGCTACTCAGTCCTTCCCTGCACATCCCTGGAGAAGGTTTACTCCATCTTTTCTTCCAAACAGTATCTCTCCTGCCCAAATCCCACTTTCCACAGACACAAACTAAGCAGACCTAAGGCAATGTTTCCAGCAGCGGATACAATTCCTGAATTCCCTCGTCCCTGGATTGCTCATCTAAGCACTTGCAGGAGCACCTCAGTCCAGAAACTGTCCTGCTTTCCCAGAGGGAATTACAGCCTGATGGGACACAGCTCTGGCACCACATTCCCCTTGTTCCTGCTGACTTGGAAAGCCACAGATAAACGCAGTCCCTCAGAGCCCATCCCTGAACACCAGGAGAGCTGGAGCTGTTCCCAGCTCCCAGTGCCCTGCAGGGCTGTGCTGACACGAGCACAGGCTGATCACTCTGCCCAGCCTTTTGGGACACATTCTGGACACATCCCTCATTTCCTTCCATTGCTCCCACATCCTCCCAGCCCAGCCCTGCAGCTGTGCCAGGGCCAGTGCCTGCCCCCAGCCCAGATGCCACCCCTGGGAGAGCTGGGAATACCCCTTTTCCAGCAGGCACGGGTAGCACTGGGCTGTCAGACATTCCCGTGGCAGTTAATCCCAGCAGAGAGGAAAAGAGGAGCCCTGTGTCCCTCTGCCTTACCCCACAGCGTGGGCAGGACCAGAGCCCTCCAAGGCTGAAGCCTCTCGGCTTTGGCTGCTTAAACACCAAAGCTTTTGGCGAAGATGGGAGGAGTCTGATGGTTTTTCCTGTCCTGAAAGAGAGGAGGAAAAGAAAATTAAGTCCACTGCAAAAGTCAAAGGATCCCAGCTTTCACATTGCTGCTCTGATTGCTCACTAGGGGGTTTTATCCATGAGAGGTGACACCAATCCACACATAAAAGTGCCCTTTTCCAGCATTTTTATTGCTAACTACTTCAGACATTAAAAGGATGCTCATTTTTCTTGCTGCATTCTTTGCCCAATTTTAATGGAGCCATTTTTACCCCAGACCCCACGTGTCAGTTATTCAATCCTTTACCACTGGACTTTGCACAAAGGAAGGGACACCCGGGATGCTGCATCACAAGAGATCCCAAAGAGAAACCCCTCCAAAACCTCACAGAGAAAGGGATTTTGCTTTTGGGACACAAGAAAGGCCTTTAGACCATTTGCATCCAGGTGGAAAGCCCACACTGAGCACTTGGTTTTAAAGATGTTGCACTGGAAGTCAGAGACGTGGAATTGCTTTGGGATTTGGCATTTCCTGCACCCACACCAACACATTAAAAGAATCCAGTGCAGAGTCCTGAAGTTTGGTTATTCCAATTCTGTTTTGGTAGCGTCACTTGACATACCAAAATCCACAGCAATACAGCAATACATAAAAAAAAGAAAAGCAACTTCCCCCCCCATCCCCTTCAATGTTGCAGTTTTGGGGTCCTCTTAAGAACAGGTTAAAGAAAAGAAGAAAAGCCCAAGACCTACTATCACCTAGTGGTCACCTGTTTTCCATGGATTCTCATTACACCCGACGGCTTTTCTAAGAAAGCTTCAGTTCAACCTTGTAACAATCACCTGGCAACACCAACTGTTAACGCCAAGGTCCAGTGCATCATCTGTGTGCTACCTCAGGAAGCTCAGTCACTCTCTGTGGGACAAAGCCTGTTCTGGGCGCAAGGGCTGACTCTAATCCCTGTTAGCTGAACCATCCAGCTGCAGGATCCATGTTCACAGTGAACACTGGATGCTGAGGGGCAGAGTTCGTAACCCTCTGTAAAACCCAAGCTCCAAAGGCAGCCCTTGGTGCCCCCAGCAGCTGCTGCTGGAAACGCTGGCAGGGCCTGGGACAGATGGGACGGAGCCTTCGCACAGCTCTGTCCCGTGGGAACGAGGGTCCCAGAGAGGCTGACGGAAATAGAACAAACCCTGGATCTAAATGGGCACTGATGAGACTGAGAGCCCCACCCCAGAGCTGCTCCCTGCCCAGCACAGGAGCTCCAAGTGCTGCTGCAGGGCACAGGGTCTGAAGCAGCACTGCAGCTCTGACATAAAGCCAGCAAGAGCAATTGCCAAGCACAAAGAGATCCAACAGCTGAACCTCTGTGGCTCATCCTCACGGGGTGACCCTGCTCCAGGGAGGATGAGCCACACAGCCCCAGAGACCTGAAGTCACACGCTGCCCTACCAGCAGAACACAAAGGGTTAATGAAGCTTTTGGGACACATTCTGTCCCCAGAGCGGTTTGACAAACCATCCATCAATGTGAATCTTTATTAAAGGCAGCTTGTACCCATGCTTGCAACAGACTTGTGTCTGTTATTTCCTCAATGTCTCTGTGTGAATGTATTTTGCCGTTAGAAGTGTTTAAACAAGATTGAACACGGGCTCTGCACCCTGCCACGCTCCAAGCCCTACGGAGGAGCTGGATATCCTCACACTCACCCAGCCTGAGGCAGCTCTCACGCAGGGAGGCAGCTGCTGCAGCATTTAAAACATTCAAAACCACCCCCGCCCTGAGGGTGTCCAGAGCGGGGAGGTGACTCGGTATCAGATACGGGACATCAGGAGACCGAGCAGACACATCCACTGCCGTCTCTCCGCTCTCAGCACTCCAGCTGCACTACCCTCACTGCGCAGGGACTCGCAGCTCTGCTTCCCGGACTCCCATCCGAAAACTGAGGGCCCTTTCCGGATGCAAATCCCCAAAGTCTCACGGACCCCAACCACTGCTCTCCTCTCTACCCACCCTCCTCCTCCAACTTTTACCCCTTTTACAGCCACCACCCCACCCAGGACACAGAAGGAGGCTCTCAGGCGCCTCCTGGGACCCAAAACATCCCAGGTGGGTCAGGAAATAAATACAAATAAACTCATCCCTTCTAGGGTAACAAAACGTCTTTGTCCCCAGTTCCTGTTTCTTAAGGCAAAGCACACGGATCAGGTGGGGTCAGAGAGGAAACCTCAAGTCCAAAACCCAACAAAACCTGGTTTTCCATCGGTTTCCTTCTGGTTTTCCCACTGAGCCTCAGCTGCAGCCACAGGAGCAGCTTCTCTCTGGGACCCAAGGGGGTGGGCACAGGGACACCCATCCCGCTGCTTCCCGGAAAACGGAGCTCAGCCCGTCCCAGAATTATAAACATCTACAAATAATTAGCCCTGGCGAGTTATTATTGACCACAAATATCCTGTTTCAAATATCCTGTCCTATCCCGAAAGAGTACAATCTGTAATTACTGCTCTCGATAAAGTATAATCTGTCAGTTTATGTATGCACTGTATAGCTTTTATAAATAGTAGTGTAATAGATGCTACTTCAGACCGCAGCATAACAGAGACTGTGAAATGTTAAACTACTTTTACAGGTAACTAACTCAGAAAACGGTGTAAAATAATCAGGTGAGTTCCTGCATTTGGGGACTGTCTTATCTGAAACACAAGATAACAGAAACCAGAGCACCGAAAAAAAAAAAAGAAGAATTTATTGACCCTCGCTATCAGGGAATGAAAATAAAACAGGACGGCATCACAGGAAGAAATAAAATATACTGGTTTAATCTACAGGATGGCATGAAGGTTAAAACCAAGCAAAAGAATATCTAAACTCAAAGGACTTTATATATATACATGTCTATATATATATACTTGAATATCTATAAACTCCTATGAATACGCAGCCACTCACCTGAGGGCATTTTCCCCGTCCATGGCGCAGGGCGACAAGAGGAGAGCGACGGGGGGCTGCAGGGCGAGCTCCGGCGGACACGGGGGCGGGCAGGGATGGGTGACGCGGGATGAGGCGGCTGTTCCAGCGCTCTGTCCCCTCACGGCGCTCAGGCTGGGCAGCGGCGCCCCGCCACACGCCGCCATTGCACTGCGGGGCAACGTCGGGTTCGGCCGGAGAGCCGAACGGCGCCGAGTGCGGCCGACGATAGCCGAGCGTGGCCGAGGATAGCCGAGTGTGGCCGACGATAGCCGAGCGTAGCCGACGATAGCCGAGTGTAGTCGAAGGGCCGAATTCGGCCGAGATTCGCCGAATCGAGCCGAGTGTAGCTGAGGGTAACTGAACGGAACGGAACGCAGCCGCGTTCAGCCGAAGCGAACTAGATAAGCCGAACCAGCGCGAGATCAGCCGAACCAAGGTGAGCATTACCAGGTCCGTCGAACCGAACCGAGCCGAGATCCGAATGCAGCGAGCGGCTCCGAGTTCAGCCGAACCGAGCCGAGCTCGGCCGAACCCGGCCTGCTGCTGTCGTGCGCATTAATTAGCGCCACTGCAGTCACTCCCTGATAAGCTCCTGCCCACCCCGCGGTGCCGCCCGTGCCCGTGCGGGGCGCGGCAGCGGGAGAACCCCGAGCTGTGCGAGTTTAACGTGAGGCGGCGCCGCTTTCCCGCGCGGCGCCTTGGCCCCGCCCGCGCCGCCCTCACGGAGCCGAGCCGAGCCGAGCCGAGCTCAGCCGAACGGGGCCAGCGGCTCCGAGTTGGGCCGAACCGAGCCGAGTTCAGCCGAACGCACGAGCAGCTCCGAGTTCAGCCGAACGGAGCCGAGAACAGCCGAACGCACGAGCAGCTCCGAGTTCAGCCGAACGGAGCCGAGAACAGCCGAACGCACGAGCAGCTCCGAGTTCAGCCGAACGGAGCCGAGAACAGCCGAACCCAGGCTCCTCCTCTAGTGACCATTAATGATCTTTTATATCAAAGCATTTTCCCTGTGGATTTCCCTGCCTCTGTTTCCCTCTTGCCTTCCCTGTGCTGCCGCAGCCCACTGAACTTCTTACCCCAAAACTCTCTTGGCTCTTTATCCTCCAGTAAATCCCACCTTCCCTCCTTCTCCTGTCCCTCTCTCTACTGCACTCCTTAACAAACCATCCCTGCCCCATATGCTTTTGTATCTTTTTTTTCCCAAATCTTGGCTTAAAATGTTACAATAGAAAAAGTTGTCTTTTATTAATAAAAAAATTTTCACCTCTGGCTGTGTTGGAACAGCACATCCCAAAGGGATTATTCTGGTTCTTCCTACCAGAAGTGTATTTTGTTATTTTTCTGACCAACACCAAGTCTAAGGCCAGCTCAGCTGAGCAGCAAAACCAAATGTGCATTCACAGTGACAACTGTCTGTGCCCTGCACACAGTGTTGGGTACACCGTGCCAAGGCTAGAGGGCAGGCCCTGCTGCTGCCACCTCACTGAACATGTCACAAACACATCAGGCACGCTCCTGACACTCTTGATTCCAAGGATTTTCCTTTTTCCAGGACCCAGAACTCATCAAAATGAATGAGAAAATGCTGTCGGCATAAGGAGCTGCACAGTTCACGGCCAGGCACGTGACACAAACGGCGCAGGGAGCATGTAAAGCAAACTAAGTGACAAAAAGCCACGTTTAGTTCAGAGCAAGGCCGAACCCCCATCAGAAAATCCATTGAAACAATTAGCTAAGTGATGGAAATTCAGGGTTTGGCTGTGGCCACCACCTTCTGGTGTGAAATGTTATTATATTATCCCAAATGGTCACAGAACGAAACAAAGAAAGGCATTTTAAATCCTAAGGTTAGGAAGTGTAAGTGCAAATGAGATCAAAGGTACACTTTCAGGTAAGATATAGACTGTAATCACTGTTTCTGTGGATAATGGCTTCGTGTCCGAACCCAAGTGACCCCCATTTCCTCTGTCACCTGTGTGTCCCAGAATACCTTGGAAGGAATTCTTCCCCTGCCCTTGCCTGTATTTGTCAGAAGTGGTTCATGTGGACAGCACAGCGCTCACAAAGAGCCAGCCCCACAAGAGTCACAGCTTCATTTCACTCGCCCTGGAATCCTGGCCAACAGCAGCAGCTCGGTGTCCTATCCCAGAGCTGCCTGCCAACAAGCTTTCAGTCCCAATTCAGCAGGACAAGAGAAACGAAAAGGATTCAAGTCTTGAACAGCAGATGGTGACAAAAGCGGCCTATTGAATTCCTGCCTCTTAACTGTGAATTATTTTCATTCCTGCCCTCTGTGCTCCCTCGTCCCTAACCACTTTCCTGGGCGGGATTATGAACTGTACTTTGAAATAACGCACTTGCTGCAACCTGAGGAGCTTCAGTATCAGCACCTTGACCTTGACTTTCTGAATTCCCAGCCCAGTAACAGGATTTGGGGCAGTGTAAAGTTTCACAATTTGGTTTACTCCCTGCAATTTCTAGGCAACGTGTTCTGCACATCCCTTTCCTCCCTCACAAAGTATTTGTTACCTGCATGAGACAAAGGCAGCTGAGGGCAGGTGCAGACACCAGGCAAAGACAACCAGCTAGTGCAGGAGGACGAGGAGCTGTGCACAGATTTCCTTTATTTACATCTCTGTCCCTGGAGCTCTACCATTGAACACAAGTCAGCCAGGAAGGACCTGGCCCAGCCCCCCGTGGCTGTGACACGCAGCCTCTCACTGAGCACCTCTCCATTCCCTGTCAGACAGAACACTCAGGAAGGAGCACAATCACTTATTCCAACTACAGAAACCACTGAGATGCTTTTCAGGACCCAACAGCGTTTAGTCAGTTCTCACTTTGCAGTTCACGAGGTATTTCAGCAATAAATTCCCTGTCATAGCTCAGAGCTGAGCAGCTCCTAAGTGGGAGGGTTTCCAGTTGTGTTTTCCTAACAGTAGCTCAAAGCTTAAGCAATTTCAGCATCCACCAGCCTGAAGCCAGTGGATTTCAGGCATCTGGCATGGATGTTTTATAACTTAAATGGAAATTCTACCTGCCATCTTAAATACATAAATATCCTCTGCCACTTGGCTCTACTGAAAAGCTTTCTGCTAATATAACACAATATTTCTTTAACAGAGGGATAACCATATTCCTAGTTTGCATATTTTCTATCAGCACATTGGTTATTGCAGTATTTTTCTACGCCAGCCTCCTGGTGCCAGGCCACACATCAGCAGGATTTAAAGCCTTTTCAGGGCAGTTTCTGCCCAAGTTCCCAGTCAGATCCAGCATCTGCGGTTTGGGCGATGTAGTGCATCTCTGTGGCTGCTTCCAGCCCGCACCCCAGCCCTGCAGGGGTTAAAGGTGAGGAGAGACTTGTCCCGAGGCCGAAGCACTGCTCAGTCCCAGCCGCAGAGGGCAGCAGGACTGCCCTTCAGCAGCCCAGGGGTTCCTGGGGCGCTCCCGGTGCTCCCATCACACCGTGGTCTCTGTTTTCTTAACGCTTCGACTGCGCAGGTGCTGCTGGATCAGCCTCTTCTCTCGTATGTACCTGAGAGGGAGAAGGCATTTAAATAACCTCTGCAAACTTGCAGCCCGAATTCCAACCAGCTGCTTCACACGTGGGTCCATTCCCAACTTTTGTGGCCGTGTCCAATTTCCCCAACGCAGGCAAGTCTATTCTTTTCTAAACGTTTCCTGGACACTTGGATTCACCATGGTTATCAGCCCATCACGCAGTAACAGATCTGTGCCTGCTGTAGCCTCTTGGTGCTCCTGGACTCAGGAGAGGCTCACAAACATGGCAGCTCCTCTGGCTTGTACCTGTGGGGCATTTTGAGCTACTGCCAGGGCAATTCCTGTCATTCACCTCAAGTTTTAAGGGGACATCTGGCACTGATGTGGCTTAAATGCTACAGAACCGAAATGGTACCATGTGTGGTACTGCCTTTACCCTTTCCAAGGGAACAGCAGCAAGGACAAACCGAGCCAGTCAAAGGCCAGAAAGCCAACAGCAAACAAAATAAAGAGCAGTTAAATTTTCTGAAGACCCCAGTCTGTGTGTAGTCAGTATTAATTACGGAATCTTTAAGAGCAGCAGGATAGGGAATGGATTACAAACCCTCCCAATCCCTCCAGCCTTCCCATCACAGTGTTCTACCTGCACTCTGCTACACGCATATGTTCTCCTCATGAGCCAGTTGTACAGATTGCCCTGGACTCTGTGGCACCTCATTTTGTGTCTGTTTACCTCGCAATTGTCTGTTGAATCTCCTGCTCCTCCTCTTCATTTATTCTGTGCAGAATGGATTCCAGAAAGGGAAGGTGAAATGAAATGTACTGAGCCACCTAACAAGGAGAAGACAAGAAAGGCGCTACTAACTGTGGTCATTGAGGAAAACTCCATGAGCTATGAGAAGTGAGGATATACGCACATCGCTGCTGATCTCTTCCACGTCCCCATCCATGAGAAAGAACTTGGCAACCTTCTCAGAGGGCCCCTGCAGCAGCCTGTGCAGCAAGGGGACATCTCTACTCCTCAGCTGCTTCTTTTCTGCAATGTGTAAGCAGCGTCACAAAACATGGAACATCCCACAGGGGCTCCATCTACCACCAGCAGTCGTGAACCCTTTTTCCTGACACAGATCCCATACTGACTCGAGTGCAATTACCAAATAACTAACAGGTCCCTAATATTGTGCCATTTAAAGTGCTTCTCCCCCAGTTCCCTCTTATTCTCTCAGGTGTTCCCAATAATTAATAAAGATCAAATCTCCCTTTTCCTGGGAAAGTAAGAGTAAGCTGCTGCCATCGAAGTAATCTTTTTCCACTGAACAGCGAGCACTTGGAACTCAGCATATGCAATCCCAAGATGTCAGCTGAAATACACACAGTTATTCAGCTTTTCCTCTCCAGGGCAGACATCTCTGAAGGGTCCCTGAGAAGGCAAAATGCCACAGCGCACACACAGTGCACAAACAAGGACAGAGGCCTGGGACAAGTCCTGCCACTCCAAGGGACACATTCCACACACGCACAGAGAATGATTAGAGCTGAAGTGGTCAGGCAGCAGTGGCTGGCTTACCTCCAGATGCATGGATAACGTAAAGTGCAAATTCATGGGGGCTGTTTTCTATCTGTGAAAAAAAAAAAAAAAGAAAATCCATTCAGACTCACAGCACTTCCCTCTGAGCACATTTTCACTGAGTGTCTCAGCTCAGGGATTTGGATCAAAGTCTGAGACAGGGATCCTGTCTGGACAAGAGTTGAAGATACTGGATCTGGATAAGGCAGAAAGCTGTGCTGCCATGCTCACTGTCCCTGTGCCAGCCCTAACCCTTGTGTTCCCATGTGCCCAAATCAGTAACACGCTGGAAACCCAGATCTTTCCTGCCTGCTTTCCATGCAGCATCCTTAACTGCTTCCTGTAGCTTATTCTCCCATCACAGGTAGATCTGCTATTTGTGTTGCCATCAAGGTAAACCTCTGTGACCTACCCTGACAGGCACATTCTGAAAACAGCACAGCTTTTGAACACTTACTTTGCAATTTATTCCCTACAACTTCACACCTTGCTCTGTATTTCCCTTCCTTATTACTCCTAGAAGTTAAGTTTTCCTTCCAAGACACTCAGACGTCGTACTAAGCACACAAAGTAATTCTGCAATAGTGGAGTCTCCAGACAAGTTAAATGGGAAGTTTAAGACCATTGAAGTATAAATTAAACACTAAGCAGCCATGCAAAATCAAGATACTTGAGAAATATGCAGCAGTAAGGGCAAAGCTACTTCTGACCACATGTGATGTTGTTGGTGGGAGATGGTTCCAAGGAAATTTAAATTTAAAAAATCGTTTCACACAGTATGGCACTGGCCTTAAGCAGAACTTTCAGCTCTAACCTTCCCATCTTTCCATATGCCTGGCTCTCAGAGAAAGCCCGTCCTGACAGATGCTGGCGATACCTGGCAAGGTAGTGAGGCTTTTCTGGCCTCTGAGAGCCATGAAACGCTGGTAAAATAAACCCAAGCCACGCATTTAAAATCGCCCATCTGGGTTTTTTTTTTTTCACACTCTGCTCCACGCACTATCCTCACACAGTTACTCCCCATCTTTCCCTCAGCGCTGGAGTGCACATCGGAATGAATGTTTCCAGAACACAGCCACGCTTCCTCCTGCCAGCAGGCTCACCTTAAACTTCCGAAGCAGCTGTTCTATCACTTGTCGGGTCCTCATCTGGCTGTTGATCCTTATTTTGGTTTCTGACCCAAAAGCGGGAGTGAAAACCGATGTCTGGGAACAAGAACAGCCGCACCACGGCGTGAGCGTGAGTGGTGAGGCACCACTCACTGGACAAGCTCCCTGTCCCTCAGGTGACACAGCCAAGCCTAAAATGTCCTACCTCGTGGTTGTAGAAGTGGCCGTTGATAGAGAACCTGTGAGTTTCCACTTCCGTCCTGGTTATCGTGGGGACCTTGGTCCTCCTGCGCACGGCCATGGCATCGCTGCTGGTGCGGGGCAGGGTGGCACAGTCGAGCTCCTGCTCCCTCCTGGCCCTGAGCGTGTGACTTTCATAGCATGGATAACCTGGACAGAATAGAACCACAGATTGTGTGCAGCTGCCAGCACCCCCAGAGGAAGGAGGCTCTCGGTGAAGGGCTTCATTTACTGTTTACTGTTTATTATTTTCTGGGGGGTGGAGCAGGAAAGGAACAAGGCATAGGCATATGATGAAGAGTAGGCTGCTTGCAGGGGGTGCAGTTTGCTGTTTTGCTCCCTTGGGAATGATTTCTGGGATAAAAGCACAGCTCATTGCCACTGGCTGTTCACCAAGTCCCCTGCACAGCCCTAGCCAGCCCTAGGTGGGTGTTTCCCCAGCTCGCAGTACACGTTACACAGAGCAGAGATTTCCCTTCGCTGGCAGGGAAGGCCTGACGCGTGAGAGGCCTTTTGCACTGTCACAGAACACAGGATTTTTGGCTAACCCGAGAGCACCGACACTAACTTTGCTCGAGGTCTGGCTGCTCCTCAGTAGATTTCAGTGTATCCCCGCTAATGTGATGGAGGTCATCAAACTCTCCCCAGCGAGTCATTCCCCTGAAAGACCAAACACGGAGTTATCAGTGACTGCTCCTCATGAACCCAGTGACTGCAGTTTATCCTGTGGCCAGGGCTCATGGCACACATTCCTATCCCTGCTCAACTTACAGACTTCAGCATGGTAATTTTAAGTTTAAGTTTAAGTCATAACAGAAGCATATTAAAATATGGTATGGCCAGGGATCCCAAATGTAACACGCCCAATTTAAAACCTGTTGAGCATCCACCAGGACGTAACTTAAACAACTTGCAGTAATTCCTTATCTGTTTTACAGCAACATCCTGGATTAGTCACACTCAGACTACCAGGCAGGCACACAAAACACACATAATGTTGTTTAATAGTTACAGAACACAGGTCTGTTACACAGGTTAAATTACACACAGGCCCTTGTGCTGTCCAAACCAGCTGTGTATGAGAGAAGGAAGTTCCATCCAGCCTTTCAGAAAACCTAAATTCATGTCAGTATTTCCATAAATCATTGCCTAAACTCCTCAGCACAAGCTCTTCATCCAGTTACTGCTCTGACTGAGAATAAACCAATTTGTAACGTGATAGTAAAAATGAATTTCATATGCATATGTGTATGTATATATATATATATATATATATATATATATGTATGTATTCCCAACAATATTCAGCTACCCCCAATTTACATGCCAAGCAAGATCTTGGTTGTATTCCACACATTTACCAAGTTCATTTAAGATCAGAAAGCCAAGCTGCTCTGCATACCTTAAAGCATGTCAGGGCAGCCCCACGTTTCTGGGATCATGAGTGAATGTTTACTTTAGCATACAGATTTCCACCAGCCAGAAGTTTTTTAAGAATTGCCCTGCAGGCCACGTGCACCCCACACCAGCAGGCCTGGTCAAGGTAAACTGAGAGCCAGATTTGCCTAAAATTCAGGTTCTTTCCTAGTTACTCCTGTCAAAATTGACCCCTGAATTTCAGCAGCCAGAGATGGGGAAGAAGACTTTACTGGAACTCCACAGCTGCAAAGGTGGCAGAATTAAATCCCCAGTTCAGTTCCAACACGCCCCACATGCAACCTAAGACAATAAGTCATTAGAAAAATAAACTCTGCAATACTCAATTTATCAGGGAGTTATTCAAGGTGAACATTGGCTCTGCCTCTGTTTTTCAAGATTCAGAATCAGCTCATCAAATTCACCAACCAAGGCTGGGGAAAGAGTGTTCAAAACAAAGGAAAAGCACGCTGAGTACCTGTATCAGCTGAGCACAACACACTGGGATATAAAATGCCATTGGCAGCAGCTGGAACAGCTGGTCTGTGGGCATTTTAAGGGATTTTTACACCAAATTTTGCACAGACAAAGCCAGTATCCGTTCCCTGACTTGAACTTCACCTGAGCAGCAATGGTTCCAGACCTTACATACCTGGGAATGTAAGCTGGGACAGACAATCCCTCAGCACTAACCTGCCAGATTCTGGCTTCACGCTGTAGTGTGTGCACCAACACAAGGCCTCTCAGGGGCTACCAGCATCAGGTGTACATGGAAATATGGGGCATTTGTTTGGCTCTTTTCCTATATTTTTATATACATCCATTTCCCAGTCCTTGTATAGGAATGGTCAGTTCCCATAAAAAAGAGCAGCCTCCTCCAGCTCCTCAGCCTGAGGGCCAAACACAGCTGCTACAAACACACACCTCCCTGCCCAGCAGGAGCTGTTCAAAGGCTCGGCTGTCCAGCGACCACCACGGCCTTTGGGCAATCTGGGATCTCCAGGGCAGCCAGCCACATCCACTGAAGCCACAACACGAGCTATCTTGCAATGCTAGCCTCCCTAGGGAAGTCCATGCTTTACCTTTTACTAGGGAAAACCTCCACATTCTCTGTTGACTTCAGGGTTACAAAAGAGGGTATCTGCTTCTCATCCTGAATCTTTAATCGGATGGGATGCCGCACGCCCCAGAATATCGAGAGGATTCCTTCAATGAACGGGGTGCTTCCTTCTTGCTGGAGGAAAACAGGGAAATAGTCAGTGCTGCATGATAATGGAGCAAAAATAGTCACCTAAAAATAATGTGTATCCCCTCCAAGTAACAGGAGTACAATGAAATCGCTGAGGCTGACACTGCCCTGCAACAGATTACCTGGAGAATGTGTAACCTCAGTTTTGAGCAATTTCCAAAACAGCCAAAGCTGCAGGCTGACCTGATCAGCTCAGGAAACCAGCTCTGGTTTATTACATTAGATGGAACACGTTGTGCAATAACAGCACCGCAGCAAGTGGAGCTGGAGTCCAGTGCTGTGAGGAGAAGAGAGCGCTAATTTGTGATATCCAGATTACTGGAGTTTCTCACCCCTAAATCCTTACCTGATTGTATGTCAGTTGCAGATTCTCTTGATCTGAATAGTAAGAGTTATAATTCTTCAGAAGAGAACTGAGCTGCTCTCTAGAATAAAGATCACAATGGAAAAAAAAAATATTTTAACATCTCTGTAAAATGCAGGTGGTACATGGCAGGGTAACACCCCATAACTGTGCTACCCACTGCATCCTCGTATAGGTTTATTAATGATCCACACATCATTTTCTGAGAGAAAAGTTTTGCCAAGTTACTTGGTTGCTCATAAGTTGCTTCTTTAAAGACCCAGAGGAAATTAATTAGTCAGTCTCACATGACCTTAATAACGCTGCCCCAGCATAGCTTGTACTTTGCACCTCTGTAGCAGTCATGAGGAAGCAAACAGAACATCCCCACGCACCAATGCTGCAGGTTACTTTAACTAGGCTGCACTTGGTTTCTCATACTGCTTCAGATACTTTTCCGATCTCCAAACACCTACAGGATGTCTAACATTTCTATTTCCCTCTGCCTGAAACAAAACAGCTTTGCACCACGTCTTTGCTGAGAGGAGAAAGGAAGGAGAGGAAGAGAACCTCTGCCCACAAGCAAGGAGCCATGGAGACAGAGCCAGCCGCAGCTCAGGCTGTGGAGGGCTGAGCAATCACAGAATTAATTGAAATGCATTTCGAGGCCATCGAGAATGAAGCACTCTTCCCCACACCATCTAAAGACAACTCAGACTGTAATTCAAGCAAGCAATTCCCACCAGCAGAGGTGGTTAACCATGGGGAACAACTGCATGGAAGTGTACAAATCCTTCCTCGTGGATGAATGATAGCAATGATTTCATGTCCTGCCTCGCAGTGGTGGGTGAGGACACCAAGTTTGTTTCCAAAGAGTGCCTGTTATTCCACGTTTGTGGGAGCTGCTGGAACAGCAGGCCCACAGATGGAACACACAGCACCTGCAAACTCCGCAGCACACGTTCCTCAGAGAGCTGCTGGAGCTGTTCAGAACTCATGTACCATCAGAAGCACTATTGCAACTCCTCCGGCAGTTTTAAATAAAGAAGTGTGCCAGAGAACTGACAGCCCAGCCTGGGGACAGGCCCCAGGAACGTAGCTTTCCCCTGGGCCCAGGCGTCCACGCACCAGAGAGGAACTAGGGACAGCCAGCAGGGCAGGTAACATGTCCAGGCTGTGCTTGCGGCAGAGGGCCATGCAGAGTAAACCATGAAAAGCTTTCCCTGGCAGTCTTATCCTTCCCTCTCCACTTAATGAACAGGACAGTGTCCTGTTGCTTGAGAGAGCTTTTTCCCATGGTGAGAAGGGAGAAGATCAACTGGGCTTTCACCTGGCATGTAACATGAGGACAGGGGCTGCAGCACTAAACTCAAGGTTCATTGCATCCACTGCTAACTCTGTGGATGTAAATTATTTACTTTACATTACTGCAATCCCACACACAAAAATATTTTTAAACCAGCTTTATCAACTGGATCCTAAACAAGGACTTTCAACATCTACTTTCACTTCCTTTGGTCTTAAATCCTCAGAGTTCTGGTGACAAAAGCCTTTCTTTGCACTGGGTTGAAATAGCTCGCTCCAGGTTCTTTGTGTCTCTGTGAGGGACCACATTCACATCATCCCACCAAAAGGGGATGCAAAGAGGGTTGGATATGAGTCAGATGCAAGCCCAGCTCTGATCACAGAACTGGCTACAGGTGAGCAAGATGAAGCACGCCTCGGCCTCGTACACAAGCAAGCTCCAGATGCAATTCCAGATTACCGGGCAAGTAGGAGATAGGCAGTTCTGTCTGACAGATGTTGTGACAGACCTGCTGATCCTGCTCAAGAGGTGCTTCAAATTGAAGTCTCTGTACTTCAAAGCATTTGGCAATCATTTTATTGACAGCTGTTATCTCACAGGTTTTTTCCAAGTAGGAAGTTGGGAAGGTGAGCTCCCTGAAGATGGATTAGAAATACTTAAGGACTTGGGGCACACTCTGAGGCCCACCTATTACTCTTAGTCCATGTTGACTGCAAAGGCAAATAAAATCATAGACCGACAGCAGTTTGTGGTCTGGTAAGGGTCATCTATGAAGCAGATTCTGTTCCTCAGAGCAAGCCCTCAAGATTTCTGCAGACGTTCTTGCCTTGTCTAGAAAAACTTGCCATTACCTTCCTCAGAAGTTTGCATAAGTAAATCCTTCAGGTTTCAGCCTTGCATTAGTGCAACCAACAGTGACAAACCACACAAGCAATTAGAAAAGCCCTGAGGGAGAGATTAACAGCAGCTCACTCTGACTTGTTTGTCCTTGTGTAGTTGAAACAGAAGAGAGGAAAAACATTTTCCTTCTTTTTGCCCCAGCAGGGAATATGTGCACCAGCCTAATTCCAGGAATGGTCTTACTGTAACACATCTTTCTGCTGCCCTAACCTAGAGACAGATGCCATCTCTGCTGAGTTTGGTGTCTGGAAAATCAGCAGCTGTTGTGACAACAGCCAAACACAGCCATTAGCAGAAACCAAAGCCAAGTAACCTGCAAAACAGCTCAACCAAAAAACATGACATGCCCTGCAGATTCACCACTTTCTTCAGTAGCAAAAGCGGGATCCAAAGGAGCTGCAAGGTCAGGTGCCCCTGTGGTGAACCACAACAGAGCCCAGGCTGCTCTCTGGAAACACTAACCCAGGACAGCTCACCTGTCCTCTCTCCTGCCCAAGCCCTACACACAATCCCTGAATATTTATGGCAGTTGTGCTGGAGACGCAGCAGTTCAGCCAGGCAAATCCTCCCACAACCTTTGGTCAGCCTTTTGATCCAGCCATTGTGCAATTCCCAAACAGCAGGCTTGCCCCATCAGCAAGATTGCAGGATAGAGCTGGAAGAGAAGTAGTGTAACAGCAGATTCAAGTTAGAGATGAGGGATGGCAGTCTGGAAATTGCATTGGAAGCAAGCCTGAGTGCATAAGGAATGTCACTGGTTCTTGAAACACTTATTTCCCTTGATGCAAGGTGAGGAAAGTTTAAACCACGGCTGTCATGCAGAAAGGTCTCAACTGGGATGCACATTTCACCACGGGAACAGGCAAGTACACAGAGGAATAAAGCCCCAGAGACACTGGTTCACCTGGTACATTTCCAAACGCTTTGGCACGCCAAGTTCACACACATGAATTACCTCTGACACAAAAGCACTGCGTCCCAAATTAGCAGCAGCATAAAGGGAACAACTCTCGAAGAGAAAGGGAGTGATGCATCTGCTGCCTGTGCGCTCTGGGCAAAGCCCCGACAGCCTTCCTTGAAAAGGGAGAAAACAGCATTGCCCAGGCCACACAGGAAAGTATCAGGAGTCAGGGACAAATCTCTCCTGCAGCACGATAAATTCCATTGCAGACCCATCCCTGGCTGAGTCCACAGGTAGTTTCTTTCCCATGGGCAGACCAAGAGCGATGGAAATGAAGAGAGAAGAGAGGCTCTCCGTCCAGCTCCTGCACTCTTGTCAACAGGGGAAAAACAATCCCCTAAGAAAGGGGATGGAGCTAAAGGCCAGGTGGCTCAGAGTTTGGGGCAGCAGTAGGAAAAATTCCTCCCAGGGAGACTGAACTGTGGAAAAACATCCCACAAATGACAGTGAGACTGCAATTCCAAGCTTTTTCTACAAGTAGGTGAAGGAGACTCTTCCTCTGACCACAGCAGAGAGCTGGCAGCCCAGAAATCTTTCTGCACAGATACCCTGCAATCCAGGACTGCCAAACCCCAAGCTGCAGACAAGTTGAGCTCAACTCTGGAACTCAGGGTCAATTCCAACAGATTTCCAAGACAGGAAGGTCTTCTTCCCTAACTTGTAATTTTATTTCAGAATCCTCTAGAAGGGCTGCTCTCCTTAAGGAACAAACCATGGACCCAAAGGCTTAATGCCCTGTTCATTTAATTCCATGTGAAGGCCAACTCTGTTCTGTAGACAGCTTAAACTAAGTGGCAGGGATTGCTGTGGCTACAGGCTCAGCTCTCCACAGGATCCCCTGTCAAGGAATACAGGTGGAATAACTTGAAGGAAAACAGCAAACTCATGAAATATCCAGGGTTTTAATAATTTACCTGGTTACAAACTTCTCCTCATTGATGAAAACAGAAGGCAGATGCTGTGCCTTCATAGTCACTTTCTTCATTTACTCAGAAGAGATGAATCTAAGCAAAAGGTGGAAAAAAAAAGTAAATGCATCCACTACTGCTACTACAAAAGATGGAATAGTAATCAAGCACAAAGCTTTAGTTGGCTGAGTCACACAGGCTGGAACACTCAAGCTGAGGGCTCACTACACCATATTTTCTCTACTTCATACTTAGCCTTCATACCCAACTACTTCCCACTCCTAATAAAAAAAAAGCCATAAGCCATTCCCATCAAGTGTATAACAGTACCTTAAATCCCAAGCACTACATCTACCAGGACTTCCTCAAGCAGTTCTAGGACTTCTTCAACTCCAGGATTATGCTCGAGTTGTTAGCAGTCTGAGACAGCAGCCCAGGTACTGGCCAGGATCCACTGTGGACAGAGCATGACCCAGGGTCAGCAAAACACACTGTGATTCTGCCAGCCACCCTCATCCAGATCCCTGAAACTAGGCAAGGGAAGGAGTGGTGATGGTTAGCAGCGTCCTGCAGCACACCAAGGAAGCAAGTGGAATAGCAAAGAGAGAACAAGGCAGTAATTTCAGGGAGGTAGCAATACAATTTACAGATTTCCACGCTGGGATTCATTGCCTATTATGCAGGCAACGAGCCAGAGCCACGAGACTTCAACAATGCATTCCTCAATAAAGTTAATTATGGAGTCTAGGCTCTTTCCTTCACCCCCAGGTACTAGAATAAAAGGAAGACTGAGGAGTTAACTGAACAAGCGGCATCACACATGGCTGGGGAAAAAGCCCTCAGAGAATCCTGTGAAAAGCAGTAACATCTCCAAAGACTGCACTGGAAGCTGGTCATTCCACTTCCATTTCTCTTATTTGGGCCTGATGACAGAGGAATTTGGCTCACAGCACTCGATGTCCATTGTCCCTTATGCCAGGGGATTGACTGGAATCTGATTTCAGACTGCATTGGACAGGGCCTGGTCAAAGATGTCTGCAAAGTAGTTGATTGTCTATAGTCCCCATGACAAGCAGCCTTCCAAAAACTGATTTAGGGAATATTCAACCTTGAACAGATCATGGCTGGGCAAAGAGTAAACACCTCACCTCTGTGTACTGCACTACTGAGCTGCTTTTTTAGATGTCACCTATTTTCCATGATCATAGATAAATAGCTTCTAAAAAACAACATATGTGGACAAGTGAGAAGTTTTGCGTATAAAACCCATGATCTTCACCCTACAAAATATACAGGAAGTTATTTCATAACCCCTAAAACCAGGGTGCACTACCAAAATGAGCTTTACCTGAGCAGCTGCTGTTTCTAGCAGCACTCTGTCAGGAGGTCACTCCTGCTCCTGAAAGAAGCAGCACTCCCTTTGTCCTTTGGGTGACATCCATCAAGACAGAAACTTATCTGCAAGCCAAACAAGCCCAGGGACTTCTGTACAGACATGTGTTTGTGTGTGAGGAATACACTGCTGTATACCACTGCTTGGGTTTTCCCTCTGAAGTGACTTCAGTAACCACTGGCCAAACCTTGAAATCTGATTTTATGCGATTTACCTAAGACCTCTAAGTGAAGCAGCTGCCTGTGTCAGTGTAATTTCAAGCCCTTTTTACAAGAAGCAGAGGAGTTTATGTACTTTGGCACCTGAAACACTGAACACACACTTCAGCTTCCTTGCACCTGTCAGGAAACAACACGTGAAGAGCAGTGGATAGCCAAGTCACCTCTATTAACTGTAGAGCAGCGACACTGGCAAGCTCCAGCACCGCTTCACTGCTTGTGGCTGCACTCTTTTCTACACTGTTTGGCCTTAAAATGATTCATCTGAAAGAAAAAGCTGATCTCTGCACATGGAGAGAAGTGACCTTTACACACACACACAGAAGAGATGAACACTATGTTTTGCTATGCAGTGGATGGCTCCTGGTAAATTATTGGCCTTAAACACCCCAAACAGATTTTAAATCAGCCAGGTGCCATTAAAGTGCTGAAAATAAAGCTAACTGGAAGAGTGGGTGGTGGTGGGGATAATTCTTCACCAACGCCTTTCTCTTTCTCTCCCTCACGGCTGCAATATCCAGGACAAAGCCTTCTCTCCTGTGGCTGGGAGAGAAGTACAACTCTCACTGTTCTCCTCAGTTATGTGACCTGCTGTGCTTATCAGCCTTGCACCAAACACTTCCACACCACCAGCTCACTCCAGAGGTGAACCTCTTCTCCCTGGAGCACCAAACACTTCCACACCACCAGCTCACTCCAGAGATGAACCTCTTCTCCCTGGACCCTTCCCATGGGCACAATCTGGCTTATTTTTAGCCAAGATCTAAACCTGTGGGTTGCCACCGCGCAGCACCAGTACCTGACACAACAGATGACAGGATGTTTGCACTGGCACTCCCTAAATCCACAAGGCTGTCACATTTCCCATCACCTCCTGCTGTCTTCCTGCTTTCCGTGCCACTTCCCTGTAGTCCTTTTGAGGAAGTGAACAGAAGTGAAATGCCTTTTCCAGATTTGAACTAACCAGACCACGCTGATTTTCCAGCCACTCCAACTACATCTGCCTGTGCCATTTATTCAAAGCCATCTCCTGACTTACTTGGTATCACAGAGGTGAATTTACCATTATGTTAAACTGGACTACTAGGGAAGAATTTCCTCAGATGGGTTACACCTGGCAAGTGGGATCTTGGCTTGACTAAACTGCTAGCCAGAAGGAAAGAAAGGGAAAAAAAGCAAAGGGAAAGTCAGGAGGACATGAAAACTGGGGGACCTGCAAACTGAGCACCTCCAGGGGAGGACTGCAACTATTGGAGGAGTCTAGGAAAAGCAAAGGGAAAACAGACCAGTGCACATTTCAAAGCTGCAAGAACATCAACACATCAGGGCACCAGAGTAATCTCACAAAGGTAATGAGCTGTACTTGTCTGTAAGATTCATATCTTACCTGAAATGGATTTTTTTTTTCCCCCCAAAGAAAAAGTCCAAGTGTCAGTGCAGAGGCATATAAGAGGACTTGCTCCCTTTTATTCAGTTCAGTGACATTTAAGTCACTTACTTAAGGGGACAGACCAGGGACAGTGGAGTGCAGGAATGACAAAGCAGAAGTTAAGAGCAAATGGCTACACAGATTTTTAGACAAGGATAAAAAAAGGCAGCTGCAGAGGAGGACTGGAAGGAGGGGGACACCCGGGATCCAGAACTGAGCCAAGCAGGAGCAGCAAGGCAGCAGCTCAGTTTGTGTAAGAGCCTGGAGGTGCTTTCTGGTCCATCCATCTATGAAGACAGGGCCCGCAGAGTGCAGTGCGCTGCGCAGAGCCTCTGCCAGTGCTAGAGAAACTAAAACCCCAAAGCTCAGCAAAGATCCCTAGGTATTTTTACCCACTGCTCCCCAAAGCTCTTCCAAACCCACAGGAAGTCAGGACAGGGTGAACCTCTTCCATTTCTTTCAGAGGAACTACAAGGCTCAGCTGCCTGTAAACTCAGCTATCCACTACACGCACACAGGATATTTTGTACACAGGCACAACACCATGTCCAGCTAAGTCATCTTCTAAACTCACAGGTGTCTGCTATTGAGCAAATTTTTCGATCCCAATTGGTTTCTATAATGATGAATTTAAGATTTGTTCTGATAGATGAACTCAGTATCCACAGAATAGTTTTACTAGTCACACACTCTAGTTATGGGACTTCATGTTCCCCTTTTTTTTTTGTTATTTTTGTTTATGTTAGATGTCCCTACCACCAAAGAAAAAGGTGGTAATTAAAACAAAGCATGTATTCTGCACTACTATGTTCTCCCCACTAAAAAAGGGCTTTTTTTTTTTTTTTCAGGCTTTCAGATTTCTTCACACCTTATTTTAATAATTAGCTGTTCAGTACAGAGCACTAAGAGCACTCCTTGAGTACAAATCACAGCATAAGCCCTCTGCTCAGGCAGGCTCGGAATGGGGTTTGACAAAACCAGCAGTGAATCGGATTATGTGAATGTGGCCCCTTAACTTTGCCAGGCACAACGCAGGACGCGCACACACGCTCCCTCCCCTCGGGCATCGCCAGAGCGGGGCTCGCACACATCCCCTTCAAGCACTGTGTTACCCCATTGCAGGAGAAGTTACTTTCTGCCCGCAGCCGAGCGCCACGGGCGGTTTGAGCCGCCGAGCAGAGCGCGCAAGGTCACGGATGTCGCTCCCCAATCGGATGAAGGGCACGCCGAGGAGCGGCACTACCTGCGAGCCGCCCAGCCTCGGCGGGCTCTTACACAACCTTTGGGAACTTCTGTCGAGCGCTCCTCCTTCCCCCCGGCACCCCAATAGCCCCAGAGGTTGCGCCCGGAGCTCCGGCACTGCAAGCACCTCGCTTCCCCCGGGAGCGCAGCAGAGCAGCCCCAGCCGCCCCTGGCACTCACCTGGCCGGGCGATCCGAGCAGCAGGAGCGCAGCAGGAGCTTCACATGCCTGTCCCTGAGCCCCGGGAGAGGCATGGCAGCATGGCCAGGGCGGACAGCCGCCTCCGCTGCTGCTCGGGACCCACCGGGCTGTTAATTACTGTTTTGCCTAACAAACCGGGAATGCTGGAAGCCCAGGACACTCCCCGCACCTCGGTGCACGTCGGGAGTATTTACCTACCACTTTCCTTTCTCCAAGCGCTGACAGGAGCCCGCCCTTAGTCACGGTTCCACCTCCAGGAGGCTCCGGTTAACGCTTTAATCGCTACCTTGACCGAGGGAGGCAACCTGCCGGCTCCCTGGAATGATCTGGTGACGCGCCGTGAAACAGCTTGTGCCCAAAGCCCTCGTTAGGCTTTCACCTCTTCTGTTTCCTAATCCATCGGATAAAGCGTGCTTTCCCTCACTTACACGCCCATCCTCAGTGTTTGGGGGAGGAACTGGTACAACCCATCCGATCGTGCCCCACTGTGGACACAGATTCGGAGGGTTTTGACAAATTGTGGCAGCACAGCTTGATCTCTTAACCCCACACAGTTATTTCTGGTGATCTGTATAATACCCTTCTGAACATTACTGGGCAAGAGCTGCATCTGTAAGAGGGAAATGTGGCCTCTTACTTTAATTGCTCAGCAGTAAATTGCATAAGCAGATGCTTAAGCTAGAAAAAAGAATTGAACCAAGACACACCTTCGCAGCTCCTACTGCTTGCCCATCTGTTTCCAGCAAATAATTCATTCACCAGATCAACCCCAGAAATAGAAGTTACTGGGCCACAGAGAAGAGCATGGAAAACGCCAAACCTGAATCTGCCTTCACACCCATCTTATTGCACTGACTCATATCAAGTTCCTTTTGCTTTATAGAATTTGAGGTTAGGGAGAGGCAGAACAGACTCAAATACTGAAATGTTTGATTCCTGATCGCATCCTATCCTGTGGCATACTTCTGTCCAGAGGTGGACACACTGCCAAACACACACTACTGCAAGCCTGGTGTTTGGGATTAAAGTTTGTGTTGCAGTTTCTGGCTTTGCACCTTGAAAATATTGACACAAGGATTTAACTGGTATTTACAACATTGAGACTCACTCAAAACAGGAGGGAAGCAGCACGCAAGGTCTTTTAACTCAGTTCACAAGAGCATAGAAGCTCTGTGCTGGGGCTTGGAGCTGCTCCATCTCAAGCGGGAGTTCAGCACAAACCCACAGAGCTTCCCAGCTGCTGTAAAACCAGAGGTTTGGTTTTTCCTCTCCCAGCTTCAGGTGCTTGAGCACGCTGCCTGATGCTCTGGGATCAGAGAGCTGGAGCAGAGAGCAATAGCAGCCTGACTCCTTCAAGTCTCTAACCCAAGATAATGTCAAAAACCCGGTTTTGACAAGTCTGCCACCCCGCTGGATACTCACACCATGAAGCTGTTTGGCACCTGGAGGTACCTGAGTATTTTTAAGACTGAAGAACACACTATAGGCTTACAACAGCAAAATGTGATGTTAATCCTCCCCCACAAGGATAAATCTTCATCCTGACCCCAAACTTTTCAACTTAAAAAGCAAACAAAACCTCAGATTTCTAGGGATAGCTTTTTTCTTTTTCCTTTTTTTTTTTTTAAGTTTATAACCAAGTTTTGAAAACCCAGTGCTTAAAGTACTTAGATTCATGCAAAGATGTCTCAGTAAGAAAATAATATCATAAAGCAAAGAAACCTCTAATTGTAATAAAAACCTACAGTTCCCATTTCCAGTAAAACCAGGTGTGTTGGTCCTTACCTTGGCCTGGGCAACGTGTCTCTGGTTTGTCTCTAGCTCTCTCTCTCACCCTTGAACTCTTCCTACCGCTGGACAAGCTCTGACCTCATCTGAGTCATACAAAATTACCTGGTGACTACTTGGGAAGGACTGGTCAGTGCAGGCTGGGAGCAGGTATGGGGAGGGGAAACAGGTCCTCAGGGCCACAGAGCAGGAACTACTTTACTGCCAACTCCACATAACAGAAGGCTTTCATCCCTTTCATAGAAATTCAATCATCAATGCACAGAGACAATTATTTTTTCGTCTTTCAAAATCAGCATAGTTTTCATGCCCTGGAAATCTATGAACAAGTCACAGCTTGGTAATACTGCTTCACCTCTTGAGTGAAAGGGTAACAATAATTTGGAATGTGATGATCCCGGAGTCTTTACAGGCTGTGCTACACTTCTGCTCCTTGCATGATTAATAACTAAGTAATTTTCGGTTAATAAGTAATTGGAAGTTGGAGTCGAGCTACTTCATAACATGGCCTCAAACCATTAATAAACACACTGCTGAAGATAGGAGAGAACCTCTAACGGGAAAAACAGAGATTCCTGTTCTATTTCTGTAGTAGACAACCACAATAAGCAGGCTGCCATGGCAGCATCACACACACGTGCTGCACTTCAGTGGAAGGACTTTGATAAACACAAAGTATTCCTTTGTTTCACAGTGAGAAGGAAAATCCCTAATCCTGTTTGCAAACACCTATTTCTAGACAACTCATTAACTTCAAGCACAGAAAATTCTTCCAGGATTTTCTGAGCTAGCTACTCTAATGCAAAAGGAGAGCCTCATCTGAAAAGACCTGAATTTAACTTAAAAAACAAGTGATTAATCCTTTCATTCTCATTACAAATGCTACCAGAGGGGTGGTGTGATCATAGGAACAAATCAAGAAAATAAAACCTGATTTGAGGCTGCAGAGGGCCTCCCACTCCTCCTTAGCAAGATTATTTCCTGTCATCACAACCAAGTGCCAACAGCAGTACTTGTGTGCCAGGACATGTTCTGGAGCCACGACTGATAAGCACAGAAAGCAGAAACTGGGTAACAGATACTAGCTCAGGTACTGAAATAGATCACAAAAATGAAAAGTACACAAAGGCTTAAGCACTGCCATAGGCCATAATCCCTCACACGCACACCATTTGGTGGATTTGAGGGCCACGAGTTCTTAAGGAATAGAAAAGAAGCAGAGCTGAAGTTGGCAGCAGCACACCTAGTAAAGTCTATGGTTTTAAATATCACATCAAGAGCTGGAGCTTACCAGACACTGACCTTTGCCTGCATGGAAAGCAGCTTGCAGGTCTCACTGTTATTATCCTCATGAGCCATTTGTGGATGGGCAGGTCTGACCTAAGCATCTGCAACACCTTTAGTCATGCCTCGTGGCTGTCACTGCCTACCCACACCCATGAAGTCATCCATTTAATATTACAGGACTTCATAGAGGTGTACCAGGATTTTTACTGCCTGGAGCTACAAAATATCCTGGAGGCCAGAACCAGAGGGGACTGCCCTGTCCCAGAGAGCTGCAGTAATACAGTTTGTCACTCCCGCTAGAGCTCAGCCAGGGGTAAAATCACTGCCTCATCACATCCAGCCAGGACAGCCCTTAAAAACTGTGACTTGGCCACACTCAAAGTTTTCAGATGTGCATTTTTCTTAGGTCCATAAAATATAAGTTGTCCATTTTTTTTTTTTCTGTAGGTCATGCTGCATATCTGGATTATTCTGTCATCAAGATACAAACCCCTTGGTCTCCCTTACTTTTGACAGCTGCTATCAAGACCCTCCCAATCCCCACACAACAACCACCCCCCGATGCATTACAGGATGCTTTTATGCTCAGTCACTCCTCTGAAATGACCAGTTGAGGCCATGTGACTGTATCCCCTGACTCCCTTTTCCCATTTACAATGACTTTTCTTCAATTTTTCCTTAAGGCAGGTGAGTCATGATACGGACTGTCTCCTATTTTCTATTTCTTAAAAAAATGTCTGTCCAGAATTCCCCTCAATTGAACAGTCACTTCCTAGAGTTCTGGGGAAAACTCAGATTCCTGAACTGAAACTGTTACCGTCATTCCTGGAAGGGCAGACTCAGCTGCTACAGCTGGGACATCCTTGCAAAATAGCCTGTCATTTTTTCTGATACTTCCATTCAGATGAGGTATAAATATGCGTTTTCAGTGTGAAAGGTGTTACACATCAAAGCTTCTCCTGTACAGACAAGAAGACACTTTGTCCCTGCAGCAAAACACGCTGAAATAAGCATCAGTGATCCTTACATTTGTAACAATTAGTGCAATTAAAGGGTGATAAACAGCTGTCTCTTGTTTTAGCTCTGACTGAGCAGCTGGGGATCAGAGGCTGGTGGGCACTGGGCAGTGGCAGCAATGGCAGTGTGCCTGAGCAGCCCACGCTCCTGCGCTCCTGCACCCTGTGCGCTGCAGGCATTCTTCACACAGCTCTGCATTGTGTGCTGCTGAGCACAAATCCCTCCACTGGCACCTCAGACTGCTGGGAAGCTGTGAAACCAGCCACATCTGAGACCTAAAAAATGCCCCTGTAGTGAATATTGGCAAGCAACAGCCCTGAAGCATTAGAAAAATTTTTCACGGAGAGAACTATGCAATATCTGAGCATTAGAGATCTATACAGACAGTAGAGCAGATGCATCCATGGCACTTATTTATTAATTTGGTCTTGAAAACAGGAGCCCAGGGGGCACTGGGGAGGAGAAAGTGCAGAGCAGAACAGATCAGGCTGACTCACTGAGCTTCTGCCCTGAGCTGGGTGTGTTGAGGGCACCATTGTGACTCTTCTCTAAGCAAGTTCATGCTCTGACACAGACACCCCTCAACTCAGCTCTTTCTCACTGGAAATCACCCTGCAGACAGTGCAGTTGCCTGATCTGTCTCACTCCTGGCCTTCCATAATGCTGCTTTTCCCTTACAGCACCAAACAACCCCTTGGAGCATTGAGCTGTCGAGCACACTTTACCAATAATAAATTCATTTATATACTTACTGCATCACATTCATGTCCTTCTCCCAAGTGTCTGATTCTATGGATCACATTTTTCTTCTCATTCAGATATTCAAGGCCCAAATTCTTAGGGTCCTAGAGCTTATGGTGGCATTTATATGTCCCCTCCAGGGCAGAGGCGGTGGCATTTCAGCAGCATTGGAGGAAACAATAGAGTCTGTAGTTTGAAGGGCCAAACCCTCTTTCATGCTTGGCTCACACATTTACCAAACTATGCTGGGCTTTATGGGAATTAAGGGGGCTAAACTTGGATTTGATTGTTGAGGACATCTGAATGTCTTTCTGGCGTAGAGGGGCTCTGGAAAAACGAATCCAGATGAGAGGGCCATGGAACGTGGTGGAGTATCAAACCACCGTCTGATTTGGACTACGAGCTCTGCCTGTGCCTGTGCAAGGCAATATAAACAAGTCAATAGATGTTCAGGAGACGCTGAAATTCTGGAAAGATTCTTCCCTGTGCAGGTTTTTGGAGGGTGTGTCTTCTAATTTGGAATTTGATCTGTCTGAAGTTGTCATTCTCAGCCCCATGGGCAAAACCTTGATTCTAGCCAGTACACATGTCCTTACAAGTGAAGAATCTGAACGCACTGGGAACGCAGAGTCAGCCTCTGAGATGATGTTGCCCTAGCTTTTAAAAAGCACACAGGAAACCACAGGATGCTGGCTGACAGAGCCCATCTCCCACAAGAGGACGGTCAGTCAGCTAAAAAGCTGCACAGAGTAGGACTGTTACCTGGAAGCTGTGCACAGAGCACAGGTTCTAACAGGTGCAGGAGTGGACACAGTTTCAGGCATGAACTGTTATGCCTGAGTTGCTGCAGAAACATGAACTGTATTGAGCAGTTAATGTCAGAGGTAGCTCCCAGGTGAGAGCAAAACCTTCTCGTACATACGCAGCTCGGGTGGCGTGAACTCGGTGTGCATGACCGGGCCAGCCAGCCAGGCAGATTTTGGCTCTTCTGTCGGACTGTCTGTACCACGGCGGGGAGCGGTGCCGGACCGCGGACACGGGGGGTGCTGCTCGACCGCGGATCGCGCTAAGGAGCGCTCCCGCCCGCAGGTCCTGCGGGATGAGCCTCGGTGTTCCCGGGAGCGGCATGTTCCGGGCGTGGATGGACACGAGGGGGTGCTGCTCGCCCGCGGATCGCGTTGCGGAGCGCTCCCGCTGTGCCCGCGGGATGATCCTCGTTATTCCCGGGAAAACCGTGTTCCGAGCATGGATAGACACGAGAGGGTGCTGCTCGCCCGCGGATCGCGCTGCGGAGCGCTCCCGCAGGTCCTGCGGGATGAGTCTCGGTGTTCCTGGGAGAAGGATGTTCCGGATGTGGGTGGTGCTGGCACGAATGGATGCTGCTCACCCGCCTGACCCTCTGGGGCTCCGGACCGCTCCCGCTGTGCCCGCGGGATGAGCCTCGGTGTTCCCGGGAGCAGCGTGTTCCGAGCGTGGATGGACACGAGGGGGTGCTGCTCGCCCGCGGATCGCGCTGCGGAGCGCTCCCGCTGTGCCCGCGGGATGAGGCTCGGTATTCCCGGGAGAAGGGTGTTCCGAGCGTGGATAGCGCCGCCTTGCAGCTCTGTCGTACACCTCCTCGCTCAAACACACACGGGGGACAGCTTGCCTTCCCGACTAGCTCGCCCTAAGAAGCGCTGCTGTTACATTTTATTGTGCTGCGTTTTATACAGTGACCCACAGCGGCAGAACAGAGAAGGAAGGACGGACGTGCAGCTGCCCTGCACACGCTGGTGGCACACGCTGAACACCCACACCAGTGTTTCCCTGCCGAAGGGCTGCCCCTGTAGGGTCTGAGGCTGCAGGAGCGGATGTGGAACTTAAAAAAAGGAGACCATCCTCAGGGATGCTGGTACATCTTCCTGCACAAGAAATAAGAGGAGGAAAAGGGCAGGAAAGATTCAGTTTTGGTTACAAACTCAACAGTGGGTCAACGACAGGAAAGATAACTGGTCCCGGAAAATACGGTACTACGGGCTCCTGCTTGGCTGAAGGTGTTAAAGAAGCACTTGAAAGAGAAATCCCAATATTCCTAGAAAAGCCAAATACTATTAAAGGAAAAAATCTGCACCAAAAGTGCTGAGTCCTGGACAAAACAAGAAATGGACATGGCCAGTGTAGCCTGTTATGTCCTAAGGGCAAGATGCTGCTTCTGCCCTTGTTGTGAACAGGGAAATATCCTTTCTTTTAGCCTGCAGATTTGTGAGTTCCTAGAGAGGAAACAGTGTCTCTTCCCATCAAATACTGCAATCACATAAACAGGGATCCTGTTGACTGGATCTGAAATGTTTGAGATTCTGATATTGGGAGGCGTACCAGCATTGGGTCACCTGCAGGAAGTGTGGGAACTGTTTTTTATCCCAGGTGCTGCTCTCCCTGTCTGTTGGACACTGTTTGCATTGGCTGCTGAATGGCACCTCATTAAAAATGGTAAGCTTCTGACTAGTCATGACCCATCAGGATAACCTGACAGTTTCTGGGTTCAGGCTGGTGTGTCTGAAACTGACACAGCAAAATGTTACGAGCACAAACCTCAAAACAGACTGACAACACAACGCAGCACTTGTCTTCAAGAGAAAAGGCCCAGCTGGGCAGTCAGCAGCTTGCTATTTCCTGGGTGGTTTGTGTGTGCAAGCAGGGACTTGCTGCTGCAGGTTACTTCCAGGGTAGCTTCAGAAATTCATCTGTTTCTCATAAAATAAAACATGACTATCTCTTTGTCATAATTTCTAAAAATCACGTGGGCATAATTTTGTTCTATTTCTGTAAGACGCAATCCTCAAGATCATAATTCAAGTCCGTGTTTGGACACTGTTGGGGCAGAACCCGAAAACCAATAGGAAAGCTTTTGAATGTGCAGTCCAAAGCCTTTACAAGAAGCAACCATTTTATTTTAAGTGTTTTTATAAATGTCTCATGCATTTCACTGACAACGCTTCTGATGGTTATCAATGTGCCCTGCTGGTGTCTTGTATCTTGTTCAAAAATAAATACCAGACCAAAATGTATGGGAAAACACTTAATCTCATTGTGTGTGACATCAGGAGGAACCACTTCATTCTTTTTTTGCTAGAGAGGTAAAAGCAATTTCCCAGGGGAAAAATGTGCAGTAGCTATTAATAGTAAAGAGCTACCTCTATGTGACACCTCTCACTTGGGACCATGAATAAATTTAGTCTAAAACTTCCCCATTAGTGACTGAGGTATTATTATTAAAAACCTGAAAAACAGCGATGTCCATGGACAAGGGTTTTTCCAAACGCTGACATGACTTTGAGTACCCCAGAGTCAAATATACCTGGTTTACAAAAACAAGAGAAGGTTCACTCTGAAAATCACACCATGTCCAGGCTTTCAAAAAAACCAAAAGCATTTGCAGCCAACAACTGGACCAGGAAGCACACTAGGTAATTTCTGCCACCACTGCCAAGGGACAGAAGATCCAGCCTAGAGCAAGCACATGTGAATTAAAATTGTTCCGTTTCTCACTGAGCAAGGAACCTCACGAAGGAAAGTAGGCGTGTATTTGAGACAAGTAAAATAAAAAAATCAGAGATATGTGTCTAAAACTCAGCTGTCCTTTAAAGATGGAAGGCCAAGAGATCCAGAAAAGGGTTTTCTGATGTGCTGTAATTTGAAAGAAAGCCTCTGTATTTTACCTTTGCTGCTTCAGAAATGATTAAGATTTGAGTTTTATTGCTGTTCAGAGGACTTAGGAAAAAAAACAGACATGCAGAAAGGTCACAGAAGGTATCACAAGCTGAAGCTAGTTTGCAGTCTGTAGCTGAAGGAAGTTGAAGGACAAAAATATATTGAGTCTTTTCTTCCTCCAGTATTTCCAGCTAAATCCTTTCATGACCCCTTAAACTCCTCTAGCAATCTACCTTCATAGTCCTTGGACCTCTCCATGCATCCCCTCTTGCCCATGGGCCCAGAAGCTCATTTAAGGCGGGGCTTTGGCAATTTTCCTGCTTTTGAACTTTGTTGGAGGAGTGCTTGTGTTGGGCTCAGCCTCAGCTTTGAGTTTGCCTGGCCATGGATGGCACTGATCCGGGTGCCTGCCCTGTCACTTGGTTTCCTGGCTTGACCTGGCACTTGCCTCATTGCCCTGAACTTCGCTGCCGGTGTAGGCTCTTGGTTGGACCCGGGCCTGCCGGGATCTCCTTGCTCAGCCTCTGTGGGAAGGAGCAGGGCCAGTGAGGTGCCTGCCCAGCCTGCTGGGTTTGGATGCTTGGCTCCCCGTGCCTTAGGGAGCAGCTGGTCCTTCCTGGGCCCCAATATCCACCTGCCAGAACTTGCCCACTTGCTGCAAACCTGAGCACTGACTCCTGCTAGTATTTCCTGGGTGCTCTCTCACTGAAGGGGTAAAATCAATTGAAAATAAATGCGGAGAAATTTAAATATTGTGATTCATGTGAGAGCAGGGGAGGCACACAAATATGCTTTCAAGTGGATGCTGTGAATTCAGTCCTGCTGCAGGTAGCAACATTGTCAGTTGGTACACAGTGATAGCATCCCCTTCTTACTGGTGTCTGGTCACCTAATGCTTCATCCTGCACCTTTTGAAGTGAAATATTAAATGATCAGATCCTTATTATATTCATCTCTTTCACACCTTCTGAAACAGAGACATTCAACCTTTGAAGCCCAAAGAGGGCTGAACGATGCCCACAAGAAAGGAATGCCTCACGTGCCAACAGGAAGTCTTGACAGTGTTTTGTACTTTGGGGATCTTGTTAATGCATGTGAGATGGGAGGAAAATTATCAGATTACAGAAGAGGAAAGTGGGTCAGGGAAATCACCTCAGTGACTTCAGTGGGGTGAATAAGACCCTTGCAATCCCCAGCAATGCGTTAGGACAAATAATGCAGAAGAGAAGAGAAATAAATCATGCAAATCCTTCATTAAAGGATTGATACCTGTGTCAGCTTCAAGCAGGAAGTTCAGCTTTCAGGTGGTGTCTGTAACAGGCACTGCTAGGAAAACAAAATGGGCTGCGTTGAAACCAGTGTGTCACTGGTGGCTGAATTTCCTGGCTCTGAGGCGTGGAACGAAATTATAATCCACCTCAAATCCTTTATCCTGTGATAGTTTATTTGTTTATGAAATGTGTTGAGGGTGAAATATATTGCTTGAGTCCTTTCCAAAGGATTATAAGGCAGATCTGTCCCAGAAACAAAGAAAGCAAGACACTGTTTTTCTGAGTCACTGATTTACACGATTTCTTTTTAAAGGGTTAAAGTGCCTGAAACATTAAAGATAAGATTATGTACCCATGCTTTGTATTGTTTCACACAAAACATACAAAATAAACTTGATGTTTCTTTCAAAGTTGTTCTAAATCCATACTTCCAAGTGTGCTTGGTAACTCAAAAACCCTACTTTTGAAAGAAAGAAAACCCGGAATCACCTACATTGTCCAAGGTCTGTACTACTTGTGTTTGAGAATTGTGCCAATTCCTTACCCATGTAATCCACGGCAATCCTCTACTCCCGTTTTTTTTTTTTTTTTTTAATGCATATATATGTATATAAATATTAAAATATTAATAATGAAGTTTTCAAAGCTGCTGACTTTTCTCCATACTGTATATTTTAGTGTTTCTTTTTCTGAACCTCTAGAAGTGACTCTGAAAGCCTCAGTAATTTAAACCCATCTCCTGGTAGACAGGCACCTTCAATCTGTGCAGCCATGTAATTCTGTTGAGGAGAAGTCAGGCACAAAGAAATAAAACTTTAATCTTCAGCAGTAATAAATTTGCTCTGGCAGGATCTTTGAAGATGACAGCCTCATCTTTGAGGAGGACTTGGCAAATCCTGGCTTAATCAACTACCCCAGAGTCACAAACCTCTGCTCCAAAGGCAAGAGCTACACTGAAATCTCCACAGTTCCAGGTTAACACTTTAGGCACGTGGTTGTCTTTTCTCTGAATCTATCATGTGCATGCAATAAATATAACTTACTTGCTGAATTTGTCTTGGGCAGTCCTTACAATTTTCTTTCACAATTGCCTAAAGCTGAAAATTCCTAATGGGTCCATGCAGTACATTGCACTGCAAGGACTGCATCCACTGCAGTGTCCTTGCACAGGCGCATTTGGAAAGCAAAATAGTGAAATTCTCTTGATTATTACTTTCTCAGATACCTAATGGACTTCAAGTGTAATTAAAAATGTGAAAATCAGGCCATTTATCCAATGATACAGCTTTAAATGTGAAGCCCAGCCTGTTAACTTGCGTGAGGAAATTTAGCCTCACATTCCACACACCCAGAAAATAGGCATATCACAAAGTGATTTCATATCCTCGGGTTGAGCCCTAGAGAAAATTCCTGCTCCCGGGCAGGATGATGCCCTGCTCTCCTGAGAGAGGGACCACCACATCTCTTCCAAAATGACACTGTTCTTGCGTGTGTGCCACCAGGGCAGAGGTGACGCCGCGCTGCACACAGGGCTCCCGGGATGACACCGCAACACCAGGACATTGCAACATGATGTGGGGAGGATTTGATTGTCTTGCTGGAACTCATTACTGAGTTCCTGCCTCCAAGAACAGGAATGACATGAAAATGCCCTTTGGATGTCCCAGCAATGAATCACTTTGAAATGGGTGATGGCTGGCTCACAGGTTTGAGGATGAGGCCCTGGAAAGCAGCAAAGGTACAATGCACTGGCCTTTTGCAATTCCCCTGGGCAACAAGTGCTCTTGTGCCTCCATCCTGCTTGTTCTCCCTCTGTCCCATCACAGTCACATGCAGCACCATGCTCCAGCTGCTGGGATAGCAGATGTGCACTGGAAGCCATCCCAGCATGCTCTGACTGCTTCCTGAGCAGCACTGAGTGCTTCACACCCTTGCTGGCTGCTGCTGAGGTTCATGGATCCAGCATGCTGTCAGAGATATCCAGCACTTCTTTAATTCACACCCACTGCTCCTAGCAGGAAGAGCAAACGTGACCAAACTTGCCATGAAGTGAAGTGACCCATATGTTAGTAAGGCTAGTTCTGTGATAAAGAAGACATTATGGCTTTAAATTCCATTGTGTTGTATAATTTAAATTAATGGTGCCTTGGTTCCTAAAGGCTGTAGAGCCATTGCCACTAATCCTTCAGATATTTTCTGCCAGCTAATACAGTGTGTCTGGGATGGATCACAGTAAGTAATTTTCCAGGCTGTGCTGTTACACTAACTGAGACACACAGTTTTGGGGAAGCCATTCGGATGATTTTATTTCTTTTCCAGTCCAGGCCTCTTCTTTCCACCTTTGCAGTGCAGCTTTTGCACCAGCTCCTCAGTTATTTCACCACAGGTGTCCTAGAGTCAGATTATAAAATGGAGCCCCTCAAAAGAAGAAGAATCACACAAAAAGCAGAATGACCAGCCCTGAAAGGAAAGAAATCTCTCTGTAATGACAAGCATCCCAGAAACCTCAGCCCATCCTATTCCCAGATCTCAAAGTCAGTCCCAAAAGTCCTCCACTGAAAATCCACTGGGACTGCATATTAAGGAGAACCACTATTCCTTTCTGGGTTAATCTGTTAAACATAGTAAAACAGCACGATACCAGTAGATTGGGAACTATCTTCGATTCAGAGAAGAAATAAAGACAAGCAAATAAAGGAGAACTCCGAGGAACTCACAATGCTGGAACATAACCTCCCCTAATGATCTGCTTAAAGAACAAAATGTGAATTTTGGTACCTTCAGAAGGGAAGCAATTAGTTGTCTGAACTTCTGCCACTTGGGTTATGTTTCTTACTGTCAAAAAATCACATAAGTGCTCAAAAAATGTGTTTCAAAGTCAATTTGCTTTGCTCTTATGCCTTCTGCTCCAGACACATGCTTTTCATCTGGAATTTCTTTTGGTAAATGATTACCATCACGTTTGGCATTTCCTTTTGGAATAGGTTTTGAAAAGGATAGGACATGCAGTGGCTTTAACAGAATTGCAAGGATTACTTTCAGAGTGCTCTGGGATGAGTTCAGACCATGACACACAACTTTGTAAACAGGGATCACAAAACACCCAATCCAGAGAGTACATGATGAAAAATTTGACTGCGACAGAAAGCTTTGGACAGGATCTGACTGTCCATCATGGCAAGATTGTTTACACCAGAGCAACACAGAATACAGCAGCTTTTTCATTCTGAGGGTATATTTCAGGGCTTTGAAGGTCAATAAATGGAACCTATCTTGAAAGTGGACATAAAAGACAAAAAATTGTAACGAGGCTGCACAAACACACTCCAGTACTCATTTTCTGCTTCCTGTCCAGTTCTGTACCTTAGAACTGAAGCTTTATTACTTGAAGTTTATGATAAGAAGGGCTGCAAGCTGCAGTGTGATCTGTAGCTATTTCCCACACCTCTATAATGTACTTCAGGAACTTGTGTGAAAGGTGAACAGTGACGTTCAAGCCAACAAGTGAACATCCTGATCGTCTTGCAACACAAGCTGGAAGGAAATTGTTTTCAAACTTTAGTTAAGTAACTCTTCTTTGATCAAAACCACTGTCACATTGCTCTCGCTAAAGTGCAAACCGAATCCTGATGTACTGATAATTGCGCACCACCACTGCTACGGGCCTGGTAATTGCTGTTCAAGACACTATTGCCTGAAAAGTGTTTGTGTCCCAGCTGTAGGAGCTTCCTAGGCCTGCTGTGCTCGTGCAGACTTTTGTCACCCGTCACACTCCACCTGCAATCAGCACCAAAGGTGCCCTCAACACAAGAGTCACAATAAAGCTCCTGTGCAGTAGGAGAAGAGTTGGAGGCAACGTGTAAATGTGCTGTGAGAGTCTTCCTGAATTTGGTGGGACAGAACTTGGCCAAATGGCTCAAGTAGAACAGTAAAACTAGAATACATGGGGAAAACTTTTTCAGGAGAGAATCTTTAAAGCCTCATATAAGCCAAAAAGTAGATGAAGCATGAAGTCTAAACAAGAAGAAATGCTCCTAGCATTTCTTGCATTTTATATTTACTCTCTGACAGTCCGTGAGAAACTCTTCTAGAGCATGTCTTACCAGCCAAGGAGTTTCTGTGCTCTAAAGTTGTCGAAATTATGGGGGTTTTGCAGGAGAAATAGACATGTCCTCTGAAGAATAGGTGTGATTGGTGGGATGAACCTTATGAAAGGCTGCCAGCTGGCATGCAGTCACAAATGCCACTGCAGAAATGAAAATGATAAAACAGCGGCTGGCACCAAAGCTCATAATGACTCTTAGCAGTTTCCAAACTCTCTGGTGGTTATTGCACTCCAGAGGAATGGGGAAGGGATATGGTTTTCTGTGGGTGATTAAACATTCTGCTCCATGCCCTGTGCTCATAATGGATAGTTTCCTGATTAATTGTGCTGGGATTGGATACCTCAGCTGGTTGGACCTAACAAACAGGTATTGTCAGACCTTCGGGGAAAGAGGTGCTGGGGAAAATCAAACTGCCTGCTGTAGGTTTACATCCGTGATCTACATTAGATAGTCAGATGTTTGAGTTTGGTATCGACCACTGATGTTCCATGTCACACAGCAAAGCAGCTCTTCATGCTAAATAAAAGTGGGTCAATTCCTGAGTTCTAATCACATTCCTTCTTCTAAGAGGAAATTAGCTCTGTGCTGAAAGTAGGAGAAACAGTGACATACAAGAGTAATTTCCACATTTCGTTGAATCCAAATGACAAATGCTTTTCCTCAAATGAAGAGGAGGATATGCCTTTAATGCAAAGGGAATCCAAGCCCAGAAATAACAAACGCTGAGCCCCAATACTGAAGAGAGGGTAGGGTGGGAATGGCAGAAGGAGACTAGAACTTTCCGAAGGTCAGAACACACCTTAGGAATTGCTGAAGGTATAAACACACTTGGAGTTCTAGCTGTGACTATCCAAGCCTGCTGAGATCTTGATGGTGGTTTGGTAAACATCAGGCCCAGAGACATGAGTCAGTCATACAGAGACAGGATCTACCTCTGATGAAGAAGATTGATCTGGGTGGGAAGTGATTACAAATCACTGCTTCAAAATGTCCAGTCACTTTCTTCTGAAGAGTTAAAGATTAGCTTCATCCTTTTCTCCCAAAGCACCAGGGTGAATTGCAAGTGTACTAGGAATATAGTGCGCAGAGGAGATATGATTCAGTGTATAAATACCAAGGTAGTTAGGCAGAGATTTACACTCCTGAACAATGGTATTTTAAATGCTACGTTCACAAAATCCAAGATGCTTTATACGCATATAGTGTTGCTTTCCAAAAGTGCTGTAATTCTCCAGGCAATCTACAGAGGCTTAAAACAATATGAATTCTGTCTTTGTACCACTGGGCCTTCAAAAATCTAGAGAGCTACTTGTGAGCGCTTGGAAAAAATCCAAGGTGCAAGTTCCCAAACTCTCCCTGTCACACAGGTATTCTGGTTCACTGTTACATACCTGTGAGGAATGGGAGAAGGCAAACAGGTCATACCTGAAGCATTTGTTTGACCTGCTGCTAACTCATGATGAATGTTACAAAATACACTGGAGCCAAAGGAAGTTCTCTATGGCAAGAATTTCCACAAATCAATGTAATGTAAATTATTTCCTGGGGCTTTCTATTTCCACATGGGAAGGAAACAACACAAAATGAAGGAAAGAAGAGGAAAATCCAGTGACAAGAAAAATCAGTTTGATTTCCCTGTAAATCATTACCTTCCAGCACAGTGTTCCCAAGCAGGGAAAGTAGATGCTGGAATTTGAGGCCAATGCACTCTCTTTGTCTCCTCATAGCTGCTGTGCTTTGCACCATCTCAGTGCCTCTGAGTTCAGGACCTTGTTCTCTTTGGACCTACATCCAGTGCTGAGGTATGCCTCCATCAATTTTAATTTATTCCCCATTCACACCAGTAAGGGGGTGATTAGAATTGCAATGCCCATGGAATGTACCATAGGGTTACTAATTCTTCTTTGCATAAATTCTTGAAAATACGATATCTTTGGAAAAGCTGTCATTATTTTATCCTTCCCTCCCAAGCGGGTAAACCCTACAACACAGGCTTCTAGATTTGGGACAGCTCAGGAGATACAGGCTGGCAAAGAGGAGGCAGGGGGATAAGGAAGGGAGCATAAGCAAGTGCTACTCCCAAGGATCTTCTCCAGTCCTTTCCTTATTCTCAACTACTCTTCTGCTCAGTGCTGGAAGTCTTGGCTTTGTCACACTGAATAAAATATTTTTCTGAGTAACTCTTTTGTTCATGCATTGTAATAGGTTTTCAGTTACATATGATGATTAATGAAAAAAAGTATCTATCTAATAGGAAAGACAATACATGGTGATACCAGCTGCAATTCTGGAAAGTCCCTGAGTAATCCTACTGCAATTAGTTTTTTCCTTAAAAATGCAATTAATGCAATTAAACTGATCTCTTTTGTTCTTTGAAAAAGTCGCTGAGTAGCCTGAATACCCTGACAATGTTTCAGGCAGCATCCTGTCCATTTCTTCTTTTTCTTTTTTTTTTTTTTCCCCAATACTACTTCCCCTTCTGGAGATGATTTCATTTCCTATGCAGTTACTACATACACGGGGAAAACCCAGGGATACACAAAGACAGATATTTTCCATCAAACTCGATCAGTAAATGGCTTTTGTTGTATTGTGGATCTGCCAAAGGGCACAGAAAGGAAGAACTGCAATTCTGGAGTCCTTCAAAGTGCTGAAAAATGTGAATCAAGTACTGAGTCAACCACAAATACTCTGCTGGAAGCTCAGGGTGTGCTGAAGCAAGGCTCAGCATCTCCATTCAGTGAATTTTAGATGTGCAGCTGCAAGTGTGGAGTATTAAATGCACAGCACCAGCACCTAGAAGAGCCAGCAGGATGAACACTGGGAAATCAACCTGGCTAACAGAAAACTCAGGAGAGAGAGAAAGAAGTGCTAGCAATGACTTCAGGTGTATGATATAATTCAGGAGCAGCTTCTTGTGCAGCAGGTACATCCACGTGCCATGTGCTCTTGAGACAGGGCTCCAAGGTGCCTCACCTGCCTCTGAACCAGAGATCTCATCAGCAGGGCAGGTGGAAAAAACCATTCACCAGCAGAGATGTTGCAACTGTGCTTCTCTGCAGCAAGAATCACGGGCTGCACGGAAAATACAGGAATAGGGATCATCATCTCCTGCGCTCTGAGGAAGTAATTCTTCCTCAGTGCTGTGGTCCAGCAGAGCTCTGCCCCTCATCCTTGTTCTCAGAAGACCGTGCAATTTCATGACTAATTAATACTCCTTTCTTAAACCTCTCGCACAGTGACCCTTGTAACACCTGCCCAGTGCAGGACTGATTTGGCAAAGACCCTCCACTCCATACCCAGCACTTCTAGAAATGAGCAAACACCATTTCCATTTTTTAAAATGAGGGTAAATATCAAACACAAGCAGTTTCAGGAAGGGGGGAGGAGGCAGTGGCACAAATTTCAGTGAGCCTCTCCTGAGATGGAGGGCTCAGCAAAACAAGTTGGGCTTGCAGAATTGCACATTAACTAAACAAGAGAGAATTAATATTTTTGCACAGGACTGATCAGACATTGCAGAAGCTCATCAGAAGACAGATACTAAAAGTCAATCTCATGGTTACATTTCTAATTACAGCCCTTTAGTCTATATTTTTCATGCAAAAGTCATTCAGTGTGAAAGTTGGCAAACTTAAAATCTTGTGGAGTTTGTTGATATTAATTAAGGAATAGTAGTGGGGAAAGACATAGAGTTATGGCAGTTGTAACTATAATTAATTCTTTGTTTGGTCCTCTCAAGACAGCCAAGGAAAGGTTCACAGTGGAGACCATTTTACTGCTAAAACACAGATGAAAATAAAGACCCCAACTGCCAGAGAAAAAAACCACAAAGGTGTTGAAGTGTTTTCCTATTGAAAAGGACAAAAATATGAAGAGATTTTGCATACAGGGTCACAGAAGTGTAAGAAATCAAGAGGAAAGGTTTGCCTAAAGGAAATGTAAAGCGAAACAGGACTACCCTTTCCTGTGGAACCTAGCACTCTTTCAAAAAACCCCGTCAGGTCACAGGGACTGACTCAGCTGCTCAGCAATGTTTAAACCATCTTTGACACGTTTGGATGTAAAATTCCAAGCATGAGGCAGAATTACTAAAGATAGTAGGGAACAGTCATTGAAGGAAATGAGGACAGGGCACTGCAAGGATCCCCCCAGGGGAAAGAAATTCCTCAGTGTTCATGTGGGCATAAGGAAATGTAAATTTCCTGGGCACTTGAGTCAGAGAAGGGCAGGAGCACACAGAAAATTGTCTGAGAACTGCAGTGTTTTCCCTTGGGTACCTCAGCCTCTCTCCTGCCCTTTGTTTTCTATAGTATAACTGATGTGGAAGCCTTGATAGTGGAATTACTGAATCCTATGCCCACTGTAGCACCTTCAGGTTGATCTGAACTAATCCTGCGTGTACCAGTTTGCCATGTGATTGGGACAGGGATTGCTGGACCACACACCAGTGTCAGAAGTTGACACAGGACAGCCTGCATTCGTGTGTGCCATAAGCATCAGTACTCAGAAATCTTATCGCTTGGTAGCTGTTAAGGCACTCTCCTGCCAAGAAAATTGAAGCTTCTCAATAACTCTATTCATGACCCTTATGACAAAAAGGTGTTTATACAGCTGGAGGATACCAGATATCGCTGTTGACACTCATGTTTAAGGGTTAGCAATGGCTCTCTTCAGTCCGAGTGTGTGTGAACTGGAATTCCAGCAGCTCTTAATTCACCCACCTCACGTCTCCAAAACAAGGCCCTTTTAAATCACTTGGAACAGCAGCTGCTTTCTTTGGCCCAAATCACAAAGTTTACAATAAAACGTGTGACCTTTTCATTCAGAGTTCATCTCTTCTGACTTCTCCCTGTAATCACAGGAGAGAATTTATCTTTGTGGACTCTGGGTGTTTTTGCAGGCCACTTCTGAGCACTCTGCTCCCTGCATGATAGGTCACAAGTCCCAGCACAGCCTCCAGAAGAATGCTCTGTTGTCCCACTGCTCCATATCAAGATTTGTTCTGCTGTAATCATTATGTTGTCTCTGACAGACGTAAAACACCTAAGCCCTTTCTTTGTAATTGAGTAAAACACACAGAGCCACAAACGTCTGGTGTGTCTGGACCAAGAAAGCAGAAATGACGTTTCCTTAAACGCGAACAGGCAGGAGGTTTTGCACAAAGAGGATGAAGGATAAAAGCTTCATTGAATATAGAGCCCAGAAAGAATAACTTTTTACTTGGGATACAGAAAATCATGTGTGAAATTAAAGAGGAATAACAGTTTACTGGAAATATTTGGGAAAAAAATCCACACTCCTTAGGCCCTGCAATTCATCCTTCCATTTTCTCCTTGTATGCAGGCCAGAAGATTTTTCCAGTGGTGCTCCAGCTTGCATTTCTGCAAACAGCTTGCAGCATGGAAATAGAGTGTGAGGGGAAAATAAAAACTCCAGAGATAGGAACAAACAACCCAGTCTGTTGGACAGGACAACACTTGGTAAAAAGAGGTTGACCTGGAGACATGATAAAGGCCCACAGAAGTATAAAGCCAGTGGAAATCATGGGTAAGGATCAATATCTACCTCTTGTTATCCTGTAAAAGAATCAGGAGGCAGCAAATGAAACCAGAATCAGACTTCTGGGGATAAGTCTCAGAGACACTTAGTCTTTTCTTACACGTTCCTAGACACCTGGTGATTGCCATGGTTGAAGAGGACAATCCCTAGGCAGACCTCAGGTCAGACAAGCAAGGGCTGTGATAGGGGTTTATCTGTTTATCTGTTAGCTAATCCAGCTGTATTTGCTGCACGCTGTAAAGTGACAGGGAAACCAGGTGCTTAATTCCAAAGCTTCTGGAATAGCTACTGTTCAGATCATGTGCTCTAAGGCAATTTATAAACTACAGACAGTGATAGATATGGTAATAGTAACTGGAATTCAGTCTGGCGTATGTAAATGTCTGAGACCTTCATGAGCAGTCAGAGAAAAATAGCCTACATTCATTCATATTTGGCCCTGTGCTTTGTTCCTGTGACTTCCCCATTACCTGGCAGAGGAACAGTAATGGCAGTCCTTAATGTTTAACCCAAATAAGGCCAACTTGTATTATAGTGTTTGTCTCTAGTGTTAAAAGAAATGGTTGAACACCTCTGACTTTGTCTGAATAACCCTTCTTCATGATTCCATCTTCAGTTTTCTTTATTTTCATCATAATCAGAAGAAATCTTCTCTTTTTAGGGTCAAATTTGAATTTGCAAAAGTGCCTCATTTTATTTCAGAAGCAGAATCCTACAGCAGCTTTTAGAATTTTTCTTTGCCCAAATTCAAAGCAGCAAATAACAGAAGAAGCAGTCATCCTCAAAAAACCGAAATCCACCTTAGGTTAGGCAAAGCAACTGATTGTATCATATTTACATATTCTGTGTGTTCTCAATGATACTACAGAGTCTCAGTGGTACTATTGCTTATTTCAGTGAAACTAGATTTGAATTCATCAAAAGAACACTGTCAATATTTCTTCTAAAGTTATCTCAGCATATTTTTTTTTAATGTACATGAATATAAGGACATGGAGAGCTAGTATCTATAATTTCTAGAATTATTGGCTCCTACTTCTGTCGTGTCTTAAAACAGAAAAAAATAAAATTGAAGTCCAAGGACACAGAGATAGAAAATCACAGAGTAAATGCCTTTGAGCTGTGGTAGAAAGTCACAAGGAGGACACACGTACAGATTAAAATTATTCCAAGATACTACAACCTATCTACAGACTCCACGCAGCTCAGTGCAGGGAAACTCTACGGGTCTTTACTTCATAGAGTGCTTTCTACTAGTGAGAAGCAGTTCTGTGGTCACGAAGGGAAAGGGCTTACCCACTCACCTGTGACTCAGTGCTCAGCAGCATCTCGCAGGTTCGGAGTTTCCCGGGTTCGACCCCCTCGTGATGCCGGAGTGTCCCGGCTGGCCCAGGCAGGATATAAACACAGCCTGCCCCAGAGCACAGGCACTTATCACCCTGGGATCTGCCTGAGCTCACTCCACCACAGAACCAGGCCAAGGCCACACGAGGAAGACACTCTCTTGCATCATGACTGGCAAGACTGTGGCTGCTGTGCTGATCCTTCTCCTGATCTCAGCGCTTGGAACACAAGGTATAGAAACCCTTCCTCGAGCTCGGCTGACTAATGGCCAGAGCAAATGCTGATGGAGAGATGCTGTGCTGTCTTACTAGTGCAGCAAAGGACTCTCCTAATGCTGTCAGCAAAAACCCCCATGTTGTGCTTCCTGGGAAAATAGTGAACCACTCCACCATTTTTGTTTTCCAGGTGAGGCGGTGCCACGCTCGGCCATCGAACTCCGGTGCCAGTGCATAAGCACCCATTCCAGGTTCATCCATCCCAAGTTCATCCAAAACGTGAACCTCACCCCCAGCGGACCTCACTGCAAGAACGTTGAAGTCATGTAAGTGTTTTGCAAAACCTTCCTGATTACTTAACAAGAAGGAAGCATATTTTGCTCTCGATAGGGTGTAAGTGTTCTGTGAGCGGTGTGAGCAGCCGGCAGAAGCAGCTGCTCAGAAAGCAGAACAGCAACATTCCCTGCTCCTACAGGCGATGTGCTACGTGTTGGGAACTGAGTGCTGCTTTGCCAACCTCTGCTTTTTAAACGTACGCAATATTATGACCTAAATTCACAGTCAATAGGCAGCAAATAACTTTCTAAAACTCTGAATTCCACTGGCTTGTGAAAATGCTGAGCAAGAGATAAAACCATAATTTTTAAGGGCTAGGTCAAAAAAATCATCACACTTCTGCTCAAGTCAATTAAAAAAACTACCATTAGCATTCAAATAATTCCAGTTGCATTCCAGAACTTTTCTGTAAGTAACCAAGTTCATATGGACTGGTAGTTCCCCTGGACTGGGCAGTAGAATTTCTGAATCAAGATGGAAAGATTTAACTCTTCAGTGAAAGACTGACACCAGTACAAAGCCAGTTGGGGGAAAAAACCAATTTTGAAGAGAGGGAGAGTCCTGCAGATGGTTTAATGCATCAAACAAACAGATATGGGAAGATACTAAACCAGTGAAAAAGATCCCTTTGTGTTAGGCTACAGCCTCGGTTTATACAGCTTCAAGTGGAACGTGTCAGTGTATGGCTAGAATGATGTTATTATGAGAGAAAGGTGACATTGCCTCGCATTTCACTGAACAGCCCTTTTCCCTTCCTTTCTTCCCTCTTGCAGAGCTACCCTGAGAGATGGCAGAGAAGTGTGCCTGGAGCCCAGTGCTCCCTGGGTGAAGCTGATCATCAAGGCAATTCTGGACAAGTGAGTCATAGCTCCTCAATAAGCAAGGCTGATTGAAAACCGGTATTTTAATTGAACTACCAAACACAGACGGGTGTGAAGTGCTCCAAAATTCTGTCTCCTCGGGCAGTTACAACCTTTTGTTCACTAATTGTGACAAACACTGTGATTGCTTTGAGCCTTAATTACAGCATTAGCTATTGAAGCCTTCCTGTGCCACACATCTCTGGGAAGGTTACCTTCCTCTCCCCTTAAGGCACGAGCATTTTGAAAACCTGCAGCACAACTGCTCGGAGAATCCAAGCATTAACTGACTGGTTTTCTCATGCTTGCAGCGGCAGAAAGCAGCAATCAGTTTTTCAAACTACTGGCACATGGATAAGTGGGGGGAAAATCAGTTGCGAAGTGAAGCATCAAACGATGGAAAATTCACTGCTGTTGAATCATTTTGGGAATGTTATGACGTACCAGTGTCCCTTGGGTTCTGTCACAGCTTTTCCGGGTCTTGGGCACAGAAGCACAGAGTGGTGGATTTCAGCTGACACCAGCAAGTCTTACCTGTTGTATGGTTGATTTTTAATAGCTTCCTTTTCCATCTTCTTTCTTTCTAGGGCCAAAACCAAACCTGAGACAGCGTCCTAAAACAAAGAAGAAAAATGTCCTGACTCCTCCAGCGAGGCAAAAATAGGGAAGACACTCGCCCAGCTTCTGACAGCTCACCTCCTCCTGCCTCCTGCATTCACCATGTCACAGCATTTAGAATATGCATTCCCTGTTTTGTAGTTAGTTGACAACAACACTTATAGTCTTTTAAACTGGTCTCATTATGTAGGGAAGAAACCACTGCCGCCTTAAGAAAAAGGCGGGAAAAATGGCTTATGAAGGAATATGGAGATGATTCTGGAATAATTTTTGCTAAACACAGCAGGAACAGTGCAGTGCATGCACAGCAGAGCTTTTACTCCATCCCTTTTTGCTAACAGTTTAGGAAAAGACCAGCAACAATTTCTTCCCAGCAAAGCATGGACAAGTAACTTCAACTGCACCTGGGTCACTGCCACTCCCGGTGGGCTACTGGCTGAAGAGGGGAGCTTCCAGAATTAACACGTCAAAATTCTTGTACATCAGGTTTTGTGTCAACATTTTCAAGATATTATTTATTGTGAATGAGAGTTACGAAGGTATAAACACATATCTTAATGCCATCTTTTGGCTAGAAAAAAAAAAGCACTTTATTTATTTATAGAATAATATTTATTTATTTATTTATTTATTGAAGATTTTTATGTTTACCTACCTAATAAATGCTTGTTGAAATGATTTCACTTTGATATTGTTTGTTATTAATTTCCTTGTCGGAACAGAGAACTGAAAAAAAGAGGAAGCATTTTCTTTCAGTTTGTATCATATAAGGGGCTCCAAGAAGGGCAAGGGAGGGATCTGAATTGTGGGAGCCAGCAAATTGAAAGAGCATATTGCTGCCTCTGTTGAGTGTAGATAATTAGAGGAATTATGAAAGTTATCCACTTTCTTCCTCTTTCCTGTCAGACTCATGTTTTCAGAAGTCTGGACGATAAAATTCCCAGATAGTAATGAACAAACACTGGTTAGTCACAGAAATCACAAGGCAATAGCAGTGTGGTGCTCTGACAGCACACACACCTCAGAACATGGCAATTAACAAGGGTTTCCATCAGTTTAAAGAAACGAGGAAATCTGATAAACAGTAAGGAGCATCCTCCCTAATTCCAGTTAGGAGGGAGGACTGCATCGGGGAAATCCTAAGAAACAGAGCTCCAATTATATGGCCTTATATCTACCTGTAGCAGAGCAATTTACAGAGGAATGTTGAAATTCAAGCAGCAAACACTTGGGAAGTGGGAAAGTTGAGCAAATATTTTGATATTTGTTTAGGTTTGGTCTTTTCCAGCAAGGAGCCACTCCATAATCTGCACAATCAGCTCATGTTTACTCATGGTGCAAGACATAAAGGGAGTTTTTGGCAGTGTTTGAGCAAGCTCTTGTGCAAGAGGACAATTTTTGTGATCACACTTTCTTCCCTGTCCCCATATAGGCCCCTGTCACACTGCACAGCATTGTAGAGCCTGCTAAACCTCAGAATGTGAAGGAGCCAAGGTTTCTCAAGGAGACAGGTTTTGTTCAGACTTGTCTTACGAGTCTAAGCCTTCCTGTTAATAATCCTGAGGGATTTTTATAAGATATCTTCTTTCAGAGATGTAATTCGGAGATAAGGATGTCGCAAGTATCAGCCAAGAATGGGGAGAGGTTGGGAAAGACCACTTGATCTGCACAGCCATAAAAATCTGGGTGTCTCCTAAAGGACTGGCATCAGTTTTCGTGTAATACTGATACACATAACCTTTGCTGCCAGCAATATCCCAGTCAAGTTACTGCGAGCTGAACCACCGCTGAGAAAGGGCTTTTCTTGAAAGTTCTTCTGTCCAAAATGTCAGCAATGGCTGCACTTGTGGCACCCTGGGTAGAGCACCTTCCTCCATAGGCTCATTGGTGAGACACTACTCCAATGGTAAAAATGCCAACATAGCACATCTCTGTTCAGTGTGCAGTCACAGAATCCCTTCCTTAGAAGCACAGCAACCACCCTCATGCTTCGAAAGATGTGTTTTGGTGCTCTTGGAGACTGCTAAGTGAAGCACTGTGGCTCCTCTGACTTGGTGTCTACCTTCACCAGACTGGGCTGCTCTTCCTTGTCAGTAGAAGTCACTTATGACATGTGTTTGTGTGCTGTCTTAAACACCTGTGATTATTCTAAATGCATGAGGTTAGAAAGAAAAACAAGCAACTTCCTAAGTGTTTATTTTAACCAAGTATCATTACAGCCCTTACTGCCAGATACTTTCTCCTTTCATATTATGAACAGATTAAAGTTTCAGAAGAGCTTAAGTGACTTTGGTGATGATGCCTCAGTCATTTTAAGCTCATCACTTCCTGCTTAATGATGAGAGAGACTTCTCAGTACAGAATAAAGCATCTAAATCCCTCTAGCCAAACTGAAAAAGACAAAATCCTTTCAGAGAGTGAGAGAAACTAGTTGAGTCTTGTCTTCATAAAACACTGACTAAATTAATTAATCCGATTCATATAGTGTGCAAGACTGGGATGAAAAGTTCTTGTAATTATGCTGGGTAAATGTTTTTGCACAAGGCACTTAAGCACAATGCAAAGACCTGAACTGAAGTTCTATATTCACAAAGGAGGAAAAAAGGCTCCTTATTTTGGCTCGGAGAGATGTCTGGTAATGTGGTATTGATTTCCAAGTGCAAGCTTGACGTTGTTGGCTAAAGCCAATATCCCGTGAAGAAGTGCAAACAGAAAGTGATGGATAACAGCAACAATTTAAAGAATAATTGAAAATATACAGCAGCAAAAGGCAGGGAAGCTTGAAGTGCCACTGAGTGGACTGCACAGAGGTTTGGATTTCTTATGCAACACTCTCATGTGTTAGGAAACCTGCATGTGCAGAATGCACCTCTCAGCACCCAGGCTGCTGGGAGTGCACCTTTCAGGTATAAAACCTGATGGGAAGCAGCACCAGAGCAGGACCTCTGTCAAGAAGAAAGCGTGCACAGCAATGGAAGGCAAATCTGTTGCTGTCACTTTGGTTCTCTGCTTGGTCTCAATGGCAGGGTCAGAAGGTAAGAAAATTATTTCTTGAAACTCATGTAAGCAATTAATAAGCATACATATGCAAATGCAAGTGGGCTTACGCTATGTCCATGATGGCTTTTTGCAAAAGAAGTGCATCCTCAGTAAACTGTCGTTCAGAAGTAAAAATGATCATTTGTACCTGCTAGGATGCTGTGGATGTTTCCAGGAGTAAAATATGCTTCTGTGTGCAAATAAATTTATTCCTATGCCATAATATATGCTTGTCTCTAGATTTTAATATGTGCTTGAATTAAAACAGGACCTTTTCCCCTAAATATGTTAATATAGATCTTCTTTTACAAATGACAATTTTATCCTTTTTGCAATTTTATTCTTAGTAGGCAGGTTGATGACAGAGCAAGAATTATCCCATTTGCAAGAAAGAATAAGGAATATGAGCAGATGAACGTGGCAGAAACTTAGCAACCCAAGTTTAAATTCAAATGCACCTGCACATCAACAGCTCTGAAAATGGAGCTGCTGTGTTGTGCAGATGCAGTTACTTTTATCTCAGCATGCAGCAAATCAGAGGGTCTGAGGAAAAATAATGAAGCTACAGGAGAGAATGCAGCTTGCTTCAGGGGTGCAAATAAAGACGCTGCTCACGTACCCAGAGATAACAGAATTTTGTTCCACAGGTAAGGCCCTGGAGAAGACACATGAAAGAGGCTCCCAATGCCAGTGCATAAGCACTCACTCCAAGTTCATCCCTCCCAAGATTATTCAGGATGTGAGATTAAGCCAAAGAGGACCTCACTGCAAACATGTGGAAATCATGTGAGCACTTTTCCTAAGCAGCACCTTGCTTCCTACAGGAGGAACCAAGCCAGCATTCCTCATCCTATTTACTGATGTACTTTGAGTGGCAGGATGTTTCCCTAGCAAAGCCTCAGAGGCATCAAGAACCAGGAACGAGGCCTTATGTCCAAAGGAATAAGCTCATTCACAGCTAGTGTTACAAGCAGCTTCCAGACAGTATTTTAAATCTCTTTCTGCTGTTATCTTACTTATGAACAACATCAGAGGGGAGAAATCAGATTCCCACAACACAGAGCACAATGAATAACTTAGACATTGAAGAATCAATCAAAGATACAAATTTGATCCTCTTGACATGAACTAAAAGTGCTTCTTCTGACTTGGCCTGCATGTGGCAAAGTTTGAAAGGCCCCAAGTTATTTCTTGTGTCAGAATTTCACATGGAGCATTTCCCTGTTTGAGGAGTGGGGAATTTGGATTATACGCCATGTGGGTAAAAACAAAAGATACAGTAAGCTTCATTTAAAACCACTCCTGGAACTAGTCACAGGAACCAGGGCAGTGCAGTCAGTAAACAGAAGGGCACTGTCAGGCTTTTATGCTTTCACTATGGTTTCTTAAGCAAATAATGGTTGTACAATTATACCCTCTGTGCAGTACTGCATGGCATCCCGTTCCACCTCACTAGGAATTGGTAATTTAAGCCAGGCTTGGTTAAAAAAATGCTTTTCAAGATAATTAAGTTCCTGAAAGATCTGCTAAAATATGGCCAGATAGAGAAATGAAACCAAATAGAAAATTCATTCGGCTTGTTATGAAATAATAGCATAAGCACCTGTACTGACATCATTCATAAAAACCCCCAAACACATACGACAAAACCAAACAGGTCCTTCATCCTCTGGCTAAGAGAAGTTTCCAGCCATTAGCAGAAGTGTGAGGGACACACCTGGCCTTAACTCCTCTGCTCCTTCCTCGGCAGAGCTATGCTGAGAGATGGCAGGGAAGTGTGCGTGGAGCCCGCTGCGCCCTGGATCCGGCTCACTGTAAAGGCTCTGCTGGCCAGGTGAGCTGTTCCCTTTCCTACAACACCTGCACCTAAAAGCTCACTTTAGAAGGCTACCTAAATTCTTGGCATGCAAATGTTCACCCTCTTCAGGCATAGGCAATTCTTTCCATCAGTTCTCTCTAAAGCAATATTTCTCCATGCCTGAGGAGTGAAGCAGTTTCCTTTGATATCTTGCTGGTGTGTTAAACCACCCAAAAGGCCATGGCTATGATGCCCCTAAACCTCGTCTTAGAGACAGCACATTTTGTATGTTTGACACTCCAAAAATCGAGGTCCCAAAAACTCACTTCCTCTTTCTGGTCAAATTCAGACATGCAGCTGGCATTTCCAAGAGCTTTCACTGCTGTAGACAGGGACAGTCAAATCCCTACTTTGCTCACAGGCAGACGGAAGTCCTTTCTGTTGGAGCAGTGCATGCAGGAACTGTTTGGGTTTGGTTTTTTTTTTTTTTCCTTGCACAAATGTCAATTGGTTGGTACAGTAAAAATAAGTAGTTAATGATTGGTGAGCGCTTACTGCTCTCCCTTAGCTTGTATTAGTAGTAATTTTTTCTTTAATTTCTGAATTCACTTTATACTCAATCTAATTACAGGGCCAGGAACAATGTTGAGTCACCAGTCAAAGAAAAGTCAAGGAAGAATAAACCTTGGATTTCTGCAAGGATATGAAATGGGAGTAAACATTGCTGCTGAGAATGCCATCATTTCTGATGAGAATGCACCCTCTGCTACATTGCTAGAGTTGATTATTTTTATTTCCCTGAGATATTTGCTGATTCACGTTATTTTCTTTGCTGTCGCTCTCTCTAAACTTCTGTCTGTGATAGATCAAGGATTTCAAGGCTAATGAAAGTGTTTAAGTGTTGTAAGGATGAGAACAAACAAGATGAAGTTAGTTACCCCTAAATGGCCTGACTTAAACAGAAACAGAATGCATACAATTAGCAAACACATAAATAAACACATAATAAAGAAACATCTGTGTAGCTATGAAGGAAGTCATCTCTCACACACTTGTTGCAGTTGTTTGAAGGTGAAAACAAGACAGGATGGATTGATGTGGCAGGTCTCACAGGTAGAGTCAAAGTGCCTTTTTGAAATCCTTTCACAGCCCTCACTAAACATTGGAAATAATGAGACTAAGAAACATATCTTGGAAATGGATAAGTAACAGGTGAATACATGGAGATGAAGGGAAGAATGAAAAGATGAATTTTCATTGATAAAGGGACATCACGCATGGGTTCTTACACCCCCTTGTGTGGGATCCTGTTAGGTTTGGCCGTCCCACACGGGATCTGGCAAGGTCATTTGCCATGAGCTGAAGTACTCTGGGGATGCTAAATGAGGATGTGAAAACAAGGCTCATCTGTAAAGAGCTGCAGAAGCACCTTGGGAGAGTCACTGATTAGGCAACAAACTACCAGGTGAAATTCCCTGCAGGAAGAAGCCAAAGTGATTGACACAGGAAAAAAATTACAATGCTCCTACAGAAGTAAAACATTCCAGGCTGACCTTCAGCACACAGGAGAGAGATGTCGGGATGATGCTGGGTGCATGATAGGAATATCAGATCAGGAATGAAGAGTGTTTATAAGTGACTAAATGGGATTTGACTGGGTATAAGGAAGGTGCAAGCAAGCACAGGCTGATACCTGAAATACCTCCTGTCTCATCAACAGTTCCTTGTCACTGTAAGCCTCGGGGTAAAGACTGGGAGCTCACGGCTTTCAGAAGGGAGCAGCTAAAAATAGAGACACTACATCACCTGTGTTACTTCTGCTTGTTGTGCTGCAGTTTCCACTCACAGACAGGAAGATGCAGGCAGAGAGACACACATACACATATACACCGAGAGAAGTTTAGAAGCCATATTTCCAAAGAAAAGAACACATTATTCACTTCAATGTAACAGAAAATACTAGGTCAATTTTTTTCTCTTATGTTAGTTGACAGATTAGCCTGAGTTGGAAGGGACCCAGAAAGATCATCAAGTCCAACTCTTAAGTCAAAGTTCAATATGGAGATTGAGCCTGTGACCTCGGCCTTATGAGCACCATGTTCTATCTACAACCTAATAGACCACATTTTTTATATATAAAAAGATTTTGCAGCTTACATATTTCTTCTGTGTTGTTTTTCCAGGGTCATGCTTATATGGCTAAACATTAATGTTACTGTGTCAATTCCCAGTGATATATTGTTAATTTCTTTCTACAGTCAAAACCATTTTGTCTTAATGATTTGCTTCACACTGTTTATGGCTAGCCATATAAATCTGATTTCTGAGGTAGAAAGCACTGGAGTGCACATTCTAGCAGCACTCATCAGACTAGACACATGTGGTGAGAGTGATGGAGGACTCAAAAATGCCATGAGTGCCCTGTGGGGGTCAGTTTTGTGAGCCCCAGGGTGTGAGGTGGGGTTTGAAGTTTGAACCCCAGCAGCCGCCTCACCGAAGCAGCTCTGGACTCAGATGTGAATCCATGAGCTGACTGAACACATCCACTGCTCCTTCCTGCTGCCCCACCACCAGGTTTTGGTGAGCAGCAAGGTTTTGCCTGTCCATCAGCTTGAGATCCATTGGATCATCAAATTGACATATGACAGCTGTTACACCAAACAGATCTGACTTATAGGAGTCAGAGATGAGGGTGTGATGTGTGTTATGGCCACCGACGGCTTCTAATTTAATCAAAAGTTCCTGGCACAGACTTCTTCAAACTCAACATGTGTTTCTTCCTGCCATTTCCACGTCTTACTTTCACAGTCAAAATGCCTATGGCCGAGCTGATGAGAGGCAAATGCAAGAAAAGCAATAAATGCAGCCTTACAGGGCAGGTAAAGCCCAGGTGCTGGTGCCTAACAATTCTCTAGGTGGACTTAGTATCTCTTCTGTTCATACCACGTGGATAAATTTTATTTGTAGTATGTATATTTGTTAATATTTTCTGTTATTTTATGTTAATACTACAGATTATACAAATGCATCCTTTTGTTATATTACTTTATACCTTATATTAATATTTTCAATGCATTTTCATGTTGAGTTGGAGTAAATGAAACATTTAATTTTAATGTTAACTAATTAATTAACATTAGTTAGTTATTTAATTGATTAGTTAATGAACATTAAGTGATTAACATTAATTAGTTAGTTAACAATAATTAGTTAACTAATTTATTTTAATTAAACAAATCCGCAACAATTTTTTAAGTGGAAGTTACGGTACAGAATTGAGTCTTTTCAAGCAGAGCTGAAACACATATCAAAAATAAATATGCAGCAATGTACTACTGTTTTTATAAATACATATATTAAAAGGCAAATCAACGTAAAAGTTGTACTGCTACTTTGTTATTCCAGAGGGATTCAGGAAAGTCCAGCATTTGCTGTGATCTGACTAAGGCTACATAACCATCTATATTTAAACACTGAAGTTTGAAAAACCCCACAAGCTGACCTAAGCCTTTCTCCTTTCCTTGCTATCACTTCCTCCTATAGCAATTCTGATGTCTAGCAGATATTTTGCTTTTTACGTGTCTGCTCCCTAACCTTTGCCTCATTGCAGACTTCCACAAGTGTTTGCACAACACTGGGCACAGCTTCTGAGCAGCGGAAGCGATTATTTCCCAGCTCCTGTATTTGTCCCTTCGGGCTTCTGCAGCTCAAGTAGAATGGCAGCTGAATGCCAAGGCCCTTGTGGGGAAAAGGAGGTGGTTTCAGAAGCCAGAGTGAGATTTTCCCTGGATACAAGAGTGGCTGGAACAGAGGACACACAGGAGGCAGGAGCTGACAGACCGGCTGAACCCTCATTCCAGCAAAAGCTTGGCCTCCTGGGCCTCTGGGTCTTGTGTGCACAACTTCTCAAGGGAGAGGATGGAATTTGCCTAAAACAAGAAAGATTCTTAATTTTCTCAGGGTAAATTTATCATCCCAGGAGCTGGAGCATTCCTCTGGGCCTGGAGCGACTCAAACCAGTAAGGGACTGAAGCTCAGCCTCAGTACACCTGAATCCTCCTTAGTGTGCCCCTCGTGCAGAGGCATCCTTTGCTACATGCAAAGACTAACGGGTCCCAGTCCAGATCCTAAAAGATGCCCTTTTGACTTTTGTGCTTATTAGACAAGCTGATGAGTCATCTCAAACCACTAGTTTCCATCCTGCAACATGGGGAACACAAGCTATATCCTGCCTTAGAACATAGGCACGGGAGGTATTTGCTTCCTTTTCAGCAGTCTTTCAGTAGTCAGACTGTTGTGTAAGCCTTGTTTTGTTCACTGCCAGCGTGGTTTTTACAGGGTTTAGCATGGAAGGTCTCTGCTCGAGGCAGTATCAGCTCACTCAGTGACGTGATCCTTCCAAAGGAGCAGCAATTCCATTTGCACAAGTCATTTCTGATGGCTGGCAGGGAAACGAGCTGCCAGAATCCCGTAATGGATTTGCAGTTGCCATGACACAAGCCTGGATGAGATCCTGGGCACAGTCCTGAAGGGATGTAGGGAGAGCTTGGGCAAAACATGGCACTCCCAGAAACGCAGCTTGGGAGTGCCTGGCCTTTGGGCTTGATCTCATGCCTCGAAGTTTTCACGCCTCAAATTGTCTCTCTTACTCCCCCTTCGCACAGTCCCAATGAAACTGTAACTTAGGTGAAAAAGTGCAGGGATTTATATTCCATTACAAACATCCTGCTCTTTTAGACAGATACTCACTCTTAGTTCAGGGCAGGGCTCATCATAGGTGGAGCATGCTCTTGGCTTCACTTCTGCCCTGGGGATTTCTGCAGATCCGTTACTGCCACACGCAGGAAATAGCTGAGCCTGGTGGTCAGGAGCGCAAGCACTCACTGATTTCACTTGGGGATTTGGAGGGGAATTCTCTTTTATTTCCTCAGATATTAATAACATTTCAGCACACACCAAAATTATATAATAAGGCTGCAAGTAGAAACTAAGAAAAGCATGATCTCTAATCAAATGTTAATTTAACCTCTGTGTGTGTGCATACATGTGTGGAGACATGGAGAGAACTCAAAAGAAAAAAAAACAGCAAAAACCGGTTAAAACTCCACCATCTACAATCTGGCACCAGTGAAACCACACATTAATATAACAAAAATATATACATCATAACAGAACAGAAGCAATAAAACATACCCTTTAAGTTCCCAGCAAAACCCTCTCCTGGTTCACACCTTCAGAGAAGTAAATTTATTTTTCATTGAAGTTGTCTAAGAGACACAACTGGGGAGCAGCACCATCAGAAGTCAGAATCAGTATCTTTTGTCAACTTAATACTCAGTAAGAGGTAGGAGAGATAAAGCTGCTGGATCTTTTGCTCAGACAGCCCACACAGCAATGGGAAACAAATGAATTTTTATCACAAAGTTCCTTTTATCAAGTTCATGACAAGCGGTACAAGGAAACTACAATAAATTATGGGCAAATGATTCCATTCTTACTGTAAATAAACTGCAATGCTTTACCTGCTAAAGATGATTGAGTTTTTATGAAACCCCCAGATTTGGGGAGAAGTACCTCATTCAATCCACAGATCCCAAAACCACAAAGTTTTGAGTTTGAAGACAGCAAGCAGCAAAAGTCATCATGTCAAAAGGACGGTGTTTTTACTACACTGAAACAGAAGGCTTTCTCCTAATCACACGCATTCCAGCTGGGTTTGAAAATACAGATCTTAATTCAAGAAAAAGTTCAGCATTTGACCCCATCCTCCCTTGGAATTGTCCCCCTTGCAAGGTATTATCCCCAGCTGCAGCAAATAAAAGCTCAGCATTCACATAAAAAGGCTCTCTAACAAAAAAAGTCTGTACAGTGCCATAGCTCTCACTCTTGTATCTCTTTGCTAGGACCTAGGGTTGCTGTCACTGAAAATATTTCAGAAAATACTTATTAAAAATGTCTGGACTTAGGGTTGAAACAAAATCGGTTGTGTTCAGCAGGTCATGCTGTTCAGTTTGCATATAAAGCTTCCTCTGTTTATCATCCATCAACATGTGTAACATGAAAAGTACAGGCATGAATTTGAAATCCATTCCGAATTCAATACCTGCTTCCTGCAGAAAGCTTTGAATGCTGCAGCCTTTATTAGCCACAGAGAATTAGTGATGAATTTATTTTGTACCATGCCCCTTGAACAAAGGAAAAAAATAACTGAAATGAAAACTTTTCATGTGAAAATAATGCTGAGGTGAAATCATGCCCCAGTGAAGAGCTTCTCAGTAATTTCAGCACTGCCTGAATCCCACTCTGGTGGCTTGTATCAGGTAAGGAGAAGCTGTCACCATAAGTGGGAATAAGAAATTCAGTATGTCAAGTATAGACCTAATACATCTACAAAGAACAGTTATAACCCTGAAGAAAATAATAAGTGACTACATAAATGTAACTGAAACCATTCTAAAGTTGTGTTAATAAATCAGGGTATGCTTTAGAAAAAGCACAGAATTTAGAAGTCTACCAAAATAATTGGAATGTGTGACTGTCATAGACATATTTTAATAAATTAATGCATTGTATTAATTGTATCTGCAGAATAATTCCTCGTCATCTAGGAAGAAGTTTCACAAGAGTCATGTGACTCATTTTTGCTGCATCTGGGAAATTCCTCTAACGCAATCTCCATGCCAGCAGAGTACAGAGGCTGGGCACAAAACAGTATATAAGGAGGAATCAGCAATCCCCACACACAGCAGGAATCAACAATCCTTTGGGACTCCAGCTCACAGAACTAGAACTAAACAGGCCAGCAAAAAACTCCTGTCCAACCATGAACGGCAAACTCGTAGCTGTCCTGGCTCTTTTCCTGATCTCAGCAGCTGTGTCTCAAGGTAAGTTAAGCTTCCCAAAGCCCCCTTGGCTGCAGTTTTGCCAAGAGGCATCAACTGAGATGCTTGTCCTTGCAGGGTAGCTTTCTGTTTGTCTCACTAAATTAGTCTCTTTTGAGAGATTTTCAGCACCTCTCTTCAGTCAGAAATCTACCATGTAGACCTCAGACTGAAGAGTTACTGACATCTTGTGGAAAATATTTTAAGGATGCAACTTGCATTTGCTTTATTTCTGTTTCTATTGAAGTGTATGTGGCTAGAGACAGGTTCTTCTGTGGCTAGAGACAGATTTTTTGTTCTGGAGTGCTTTAATGTTTCTCTCCCTTCCGACACAGGTAATAGTTTGTTGCTTAGTGACTATGCCACCCCAAGCAAGTAATGCACAGTTGGAAAGGGAGAGCAAACAATTTGAACACAGAAACATGGGCAAATCTCCAATTAATGAACAAATCTAGGGCTCTATCTTCTGCAGAGAGGCCAAGTTTATTTATCCAGATATTAGAACAATGCAATTAGCCATACCGTGTAGACAGTATGGCTAGTAACCGCAAAATATGTGGGTTCATTTTTAAAAGATTTGTTAATTTAGTTTCCAATGTACTTGGGCATCAGCTCCTCTGAAACCTAAGTAACCCTCCCTAAAACATGAGGATTTGGGCAGCTTGGACAAATGCAGTGTTTTAACTGAGAATGTTGTTTACAATAGAGCAGCTGTGCTTTATGGACCATTAGAGCACCTGTCAAACCCCAGTCTGCCTTTTCTGCTCACAGGCAGGACCCTGGCAAGGATGGGAACTGAGCTCCGGTGTCAGTGCATAGCCACTCATTCCAGGTTCATTCCCCCGAAATCCATCCAAGACGTGAAGCTGACACAGAGCGGCCCCCACTGCAAGAACGTTGAAGTCATGTAAGTAGCTCTGCAAGCGGTTCCCTCCCCTTCCCCTGCACTGCTGCCACTGCTGCTGGGCTTTTAGGCTTCACAGGCACCACAGTCAGCATGCTGACCTCGTGCAGCCAGACTTGGCTTTTATTTTGAGAGGGGTGGTTTTAAGTGAAACACCCTGCTTTTCACCGTCTCTATGACCTTAGATATTCCTGAACTGACCATGGTTCAGCTGTCAGGGGACATATTAAATGTTTCTAGCGGTAGAATACGAATTCCATGGACTTGTCAGTTCCTAGTACACAAGGAAATGATACAGTTTGAATCCTAAAACTAAGTTCCAGCAAGCAGATGTAGGGAAGCAATGAACCGACCTAACCTGGTTTGAACAGCAAAAAAGGCACTAAAATGTTAAAATTCTTATTCTGCTCAAAGAAACCTTTTCACCCCTGGATGTTTCAATAATTGAATAAGAAAGCTTTAGTAACACGAATGCATCCAAAACGAGTATTCATATATAGAGGGAAAGATTTTTGGGAATGCATGTCTGCTTTGAGAGCAGACACAGAGACTCACACAATTCTGGGTGGTTCTGGTCTCTTCAGTTGTATAAAGTAAAACAGTGAAGTCTAACCTAGAGTAGCTGGGATGAATTTATACTGTCTGATCTAAAAATGCAAGATTACATCCTGTGAGTGAAACAAGTCCATTTGGTAGTTTGCTGACTTTTCTTTATTCCCTGTTTTGCAGAGCTACTCTGAAGGGGGGCAAAGAGGTGTGCTTGGAGCCCACTGCTCCCTGGGTACAGCTGATTGTAAAGGCAATCTTGGCCAGGTAAGTCCCATTCCCTCTCTGTCTGGGCAGCTGAGCAGCAAACCTCCCAGAAAAAGCCAGTTTGTAGGATTCCATAGCAATACTTCCTATTCTTTCTTAACCAGATTTAAAGAACAGGGAAGCTTCCTGCTTAATGATAGATTCAGTCTTAGTTTTTCTGGCTGTGCTTCAGAGTCCTTGCTCAAGCTGGTATGTCAGTACTAAACCTCTGAGCACCAGCAACTCCGTCTGCAGGGAAGCACACAAGTGTTTTTCTCCCTTTGAAAAGTAAGGCTTTAAAAAAGTAATCTTCCCCTTACTTAGTTGCTGGTTTTGAGCTAGTGAGGTTCTTGCCGTGAGGAACTGCAGAAGCTTGTGCTGCAGAGGTTTTCCAGCTGGACACCAGGCATGCACACACTGGGATTTCAGCAGTTGCTTTTGAAACATCAACTTTATTCTCCCTGTGCTTCAAGATAGCACAAAGAATGGGAAAGAGACCCCTCATCCTAAACTGTTTGTGCAATGCTAAGCAGTGGTAACTTGAACCTTCTTTTAAATTATCCTCTTCCCTTCCCTCTTAACAGGGCTCAACAAAATTCTGACTCTCCTCTCTAAGAAACACCGGGACAGAAAAAATCTGGGAACTGCTTCTGCTCATCTGTCAAGAGAAATGTTTGGGAAAAGCATCATTCAAGCAGTACACCATCTTCCACATCCTGCATCAGTGTTACGATGTTAATGCTGGATGGTTTTATTTATTTATCTATTTATTTAACTGTGTGTATTTAAGGAAGTCTTTTGCTATGGTCAGTGCTGTCCATGGGACATGCTGCCCGTGACACTGAAGGAAAAGTGGTTTGCTGAAGGAGATGGAGACCCCTTGGCAGCCACTGGAGCCAAACATACGCAGTGAGGTGCAATGCACCTGCAGCACAGCTTATTCACACTAAGCCTGATAATTTTGCTACTTCACAAGCAAACTGATGAATCCTCCTGCTCCCCTGGAGCGTGCCAGTATGTTGTGTCAACAACAGCTTCCTCAACCACGGTCAGCCTGTGGCCAGACTGTGAACTGTAATGTCTAACTTGAAGAACCTAACCTACAGAATGTGTAACGCTCTATTTGGTATTTATGTATTGTGATTTCCATGGTATTTATAAATGTATTTATTGAGCAGTTTCTATGTAAGAAAGAAAACAGCTATAATTTATTTAATTTCTACTGGATTTTTTCATTCCTGCTATCCGTTTCTGGAGGAATATTCACAATCTCATTACTCTGTACTTGATTGTATGTCTAATTAGCTACTCCATCATCTAGTGGAAAAAACTGCATTTTACATCCATAGAGTTTGATTATGAGAGTGTAATTATTCCTTAAAATGTGCGATTAAAGGTTTTATATATAAAAACCCATTTGTTATCTGTTTGATCTCTTAAATCTTCATTTGCTTTATTTGAAAATTCCGCTTTATTTTTGCCAGCCTGATTTCTGGAACTGAAAGGAAAATTTTTAAGTCCATGGTGTCATAACTCCCCCTGTTATGGTAGCCTGGCACTCCTGATTGCACTAACAAACCCTTAAGGTGGGCTAAGTGGCTCACTCTCCTCTCTTCAGGCTGTTCCCAATCCATGGGGACTGGTGGGCTCTAGGGCAAGGCCCCTTCTTTAATTCCCTTGCAGATAAAGGAGTTTTGCCCCCAGTTGCCTAAACACCACTAAGTTTCCACTTCAGCCTCACACTTGTAAATCTTTACTACAACAAAAGGCCACTATCTCACCATCGAAATGGGAATTTGCCACCTTTACTTTGGGTACCGAAAGAGCAAGCATTTCTCCTGGTGTAACAGCTGCTTGCTATTCTGATCCCTGAAATGCAGTGCGCTGAACACATGATGGCTGCCTCTCTTAAAAAACTTGCCAGAAGGAAACAGGGAATAAGAGAGAAAGAGCATAAGTTTAAAGACTATTGTTTTTAACTAGAGTATAACTGTTTATTTGAGGGATGCACACTCTTATTTCATTTTTATCTACAATCTAGATAGTAATAAAACAGCAGAGGGATTTTTGCTGGGTAACTTTGTGGTCATAAAATAAGACAGCTGTCTCTGGCTTGTTTTTTTTTGAAGAACCTTCTTAGTATGAGTCATGCTAGTCGTCTCCTTCACCATTTTATTTTGGCATCAGCTAGAAGAGTTCTGCCGCTTTAAACAAAGCGCCCTGTGGCCCTCCAGTTATCAGGCCACGCAGAAGCCCCGGGGCAGAAGTGCACACTTTAGAAACATGCCAGACCGTGCAGGCAGTGTCTGTGTGCGTGTCTGTGTAACACAGAAGGCAGCTGGCCAGCGGGTGATTAAGGGTCAGGACGTTTGCACCACAGGAAAAGGATGGACCCTGAGATTTCACGGCAGCTAACTATGTGCTTTTGTCCATCTTCTCCTTTTCCCAATCTCATCAAAGTTCCTGCTCCCCTTGGTCACTTCATTTAGCATCTAAACTGTCTTTCTACAAGACTGTCAGAAGACCATTCCACTTTACAGCTGCCGTGTGCATTCATCACCTCCACATCATGAAATGCAGCAGAGGTGTTTATATATCCTTTCTGTCCTCTCCCATTCTCTTGGTGCCTTTACCTCACCTTTCCTTCAAACGACTTTTATTTCCTTCTTGCACCAACAGGTTCATTTGGGGGACAAGAGAAGTGGCAACTACTAAGTGACCAAGCTGTGACCGACCTCCTGTCATTTCCCTATCCCCAAACTCCTCTTCCCATGCCTGGTTGCTGGAGTTCAGCTCTTCTATGGAGAACTGCAATTTGTCTCCTCGAGTGTCTGTGGTTGCTGTCCTTGCAAGAACGAAAGGATATTTCTCTCTAATGTATAAACACTGCAAACTATAGAGGAAGTCATGGGCAGAAATACTGGAAAGTCCCTGAAAAATACTTCTAATTCTTCCTTAGAAGTACAGGGAATGCAAACTTGAGTTTCTCAGCCTCAGTTTCTCTGTCTGTGCTGAATATTGGCTAACATAAACATAATGTTGGCTAACATAAACATCCTGGTTTTGTGTTAGGTGACAAACGCATGATCCGTGCTTAACTTGCTTTTGATTATGGACTGCTGCCCATTCCAAAATGATTGCTTTTCTTATGCTCTTATCACATAACAAGGGAAAATCCCATTTTTCCCAGGAACATTATGCGTAGGACAGACTTCATATTGCAGTTTTGTTTCAAGCATTTATTCTTGTTTACAACAAGATATCATGAGCAACTCTACAGGGAAAGGATCCTTTGGAAATTACACAAACTGCCATGGAAACTTTGGGGTCAGAAAATAGGCATTTTGTTTCTGGGTGCACAGGTGAAACAAGAATTTTGCCACCTGTAAAAATAAGCCTGAGATCTCTGCTGTTGAAAACTGTCATGAAAATTTGCTTTCATATTACCTGCAGTTAAATTACTTCTAGTAACAGCCATTGGTGTCAGTCAGTGCAAAGACTACGTCACAATTCCTGTGGAATTCTGGAGAGGGAGATTCTGTGGAAGAATCTGGAAGGCTATAGGTATAACCAGGCTCACTGATACTGGTTTCTCTGCCCTTTCATGAAACAGGCAGCAGTGTGACGTCTCTACAAGCTTCTGCGGGCAGATTTCAACATAACTATGCTGAGTAACTTTTCATCACTAACAAATATTATTTATTTTAGCAAGCATCGACCTCTGATACACCCAATTACCTTATTCCACGGAAGTTTAAATTTGAGAGGAATGTGATCAATATTTTTTTGAAAGGAAAGGGTTGCACTAGGTTGCCCAGAACCCATCTCCACCGATTCAGCCAAGCACACCAGCAGAAAGGAGAAGTAAGACTGCACCACCCCAGGTGCACATTGGCAACTCCAGTATCAGTCTGTCGATTTCTCCTATTTCTTACTAGAGGACAGCTGAACTGGGGAAATTCTAATATTTTTATCTTTTGCAGAAAACTTTTTCACACATAGACGCATTATAAAAATCTGTGGAAATAAGAAGTGGTTAGGCAAGTGGCTTGAGAGCATATTTGGACCCAGTTAAGCAACTTACCCTCAAAGGAGCCTTCAGTTTTTGAGAAGGAGAGTTAAACAGCTTTTCTGACTCAGCAATACAAAAATAATTTTTAAGCACTGAAGTAACCTTCTCACTGCACTCCTCAGATTCACAATTTCTAGCTTTTCCCTTGAAATAATTTTCCAGAATGATGAAAACTTCATAGCTCATAAGAGAATTAAATGAATAAGTCCACTCTCTTAGCCTGATTCTTTTATTAAAGACATACATAGCATGTTTGCACCGAAATAACGAGACTTCCAAAATACTGACAATTCTTCTTTTCCTCTTCTGCTTTCAAGGTCACACTTTTTACAAATTCGCAGGCAGACAGGAGAATCAGAATTCAGCTGTTGTGCTAAAGCCAGAATGTCAATAAAACTGCAAAAGCCTGAAACATCATTTCTGTGTGAAGTGTGTCTAAAGCATCGGCGACAGATTTCATGAAGAGTGAGACAGGACATGCAAATGAGAGCATGGACCACATGGGCTTCTTTTTTACTTGATGCAGAACTTCTTGAAGGAATGAGAATGTGTGAGAATGTGTGTGGGGGGAAAAGCACAGGCACAGATGAAGCAATTACAGCGCAGGTAAAAGGCAAGGTTTCTAGCTGAAAGCCAGTAGCTATTCACAGGTACTCAGAAAAGCACAGCCACCTGCCATAGCAGCAGGTAATCATAAGCAACAGATGAGTGACTCCCGTTCTCCCTTTGGTCAGGCTTTTGCAAAAGAAAAAAGTACAAGGGAAGCGAGATATACGAAGCCCAGAAAAGGACCCAAGAGCAGAACTTGGAACACCCCCTGCATTCTTCATTCTATTGCTCTTACTGAAAAGTAAGAGTTTGTCCATGCAGGTGTCAGACCTTTGTGTGAAGGGCACATAGTCACTCAATGCAAACAGCGAAGAGCAAGTGAATTGTCAAAAATTCTGACTCTTTGAAGCTTTTTGTTTGACTTATCAATGACCAATAAAGGAATGCACAGCCACCCAGCTGGCACACCAATCATAAAGCAAATAAATCGAGGTTTGCTGACTTACTGCATCCCTGAAGTAAAAAATTTCACCAGCTCCTCATTTTCTGCTTTCTTCTCTGTTTGGTACTTCACCTCTGACAGCAAAGCCCGTCATCCTGCGAAAGAGAGCAATTGATGTAAGCACTGCTCACTGTGAGCACAGAGTCAGCGAGAAGAGCCAAAGAAAACAGGCTCTGTTGTAGCTGGCTCGTGTTGAACACTGCAGCTTTACCCACTCCTCGTTATCACCAAGGAAAAGTGGGTTTTGCATACACAAATCTTTCACCAAAGTCAGCAGGAGATTCAGCTGAGGAAGGAACGTGGGAAAGAGCTGTCAATCCACCCGCACACACCTGACCTGTTGGAAGGCCAAATGCTGGAGTCATTTCCATGTTGAACAGTTCTCACAATACTATGCCTGCTTAGAGGAAAGGACGAGGGAGAGCATGCAAGGTCTTCTGGTAGTAAAATTACTATTTAAAGAAGAAAATGCATGAAAAGTACCATTACAGTCTGTTTCAAATTGTGTGTACCAGGAATACAGCCAGGGCTATCCAGGCGGAAAGGCTGCTGGTGGAACAGTGCTCCCCTAGAAAAATGAGGATTTGAAAAAACCAAAAAAAACCTCATTAGAAAGCAATGATTTTGTCAAATTCAAGTTTGTATTCAAGCGTTAAGGGCAAAGTTCATCTAAATTAAATTAATCTTAGCTCACAGCAAAATAGTATTTGGAGATAGGTGAAATTATTCTTTTCAGTCAATGTCCTGATCAATTTCATTTTATGAGGTCTTTCACTGTTTGGAATAAAACTAAAGGTAAAAATGTTGAATTTCAATTAAATCAACTGTTTCCTTTTTTCAGTAGTCTGCTTTCCATGGAATGTTCCTAGCTTGCTTGCTCTCCTGCCACCTCAGTTCACTCCTGACAGCAGCACTCACTAGCAATTTCAATTTCTTAGTTCTTAAGAAAGAAAAAGTGCTTTGCTCATGTTTGTTGCCACAGCTTTTAGCACAATGTCTTGGCATGGTCCTGTAGCCTGCATGTAGTGGAGCAATTTGGAGTCACACTATCTGGAAATTTAAAAGAAGGAAGGGAAAAAAGAAGGAAATACAAGATAATGGGGAAGAAAACCATTGACAGTAAACTCAGTGGTGATCACATTTACCAAAAATGCTATCAGTGTGTTTCCTCCAAACACCTCCTTCTCCAAACACCTCCCTATAACAAGCTGAAAGGATGCCTGTCCCTCTTGCTGCTTTGTAGGCTATTTTGGATACCTCAGTAACAAGTAAGCAAATTCATCGATATTATTTTTCCTTCCTTCACACAAATAACAGCTATTTTTCGTTGCCAGGAACAATCCCATTCATTTTACTACAGATTCCAAGTGCACTGGAGACTGAACCTGCACATGGCACTCAGATGGCTTTAGGAAAGCCTTCCCCGAGATGGCAGTTTTGGTGTCTCCTAGGGTGTAAGTCAAGTATGACTTCTTCATTTTTCCTTCATTGCAACACAAGCAATGAAAGTAACAGACAGGGCTGAAGGCTGGGTGTCATGAGAGAAGACTTCAAAGATTTTGTGATGATTCCAACGAGTGTTCCCATTTTCTTGTGGGTAGATGTCTCGTGTCACTGTTTTCCCAAGTGATGCCATCACTTTAACCAAAAGACCACAACTATTCAAAGCACAGTCCCAAAAATTACTCAGCTCCACTGAGTCTGAAAACTGAAATTGCCTTAAGCTGTGTTGGGGGTAATGTTGATTTTGGGGCCTTGGATCAGGGGTTTTTTTGGGGTAAATAGTTCATTCTTTAAGAGACTCATATTTTCTTTACTTCCAACTACCCGCAGATGGAACAAATTTTTATGTATTTCTTTCCAAACAGCTCATTTCCAAGTTGACTGAAATCTTTGTTATGAAGTTCACACAGATCCAAGGACAAAAGCCTGCAGGCAATTCATAGGATGAAGAGCATTTTCTGCTCCTGGAAAGGCCAAGAGGAGCTCTTTCTGCCTTTCAGAAGCTGTGATGACCTCAAAGGCTTATCAGCTGAACAACTCCGTGGGGTGGAAGGAGTCACACAGTTGTAATCTTTGTCCAGGATCGTGCCTGCCACTAAAAAGCCAGGAGATTCTTCCCCACAGCAGAGGTAAGAACAAACTGCTCAAAGAGTTGGGTCCCAAACTCAAAATAAAGCCCTTCCCGTTTCCTTATATGTTAGGTGTAAAACACCAGAACCAGCGAGTCCACCACCAGCTACTCACTTTGTGGGAATTGTTGTAAGTGCAGGAGTCCCACTTAGTAAGGTGACAGTGAAACCACAGTCCCTGCAGTCCCATCAATGATCTCAGAAAAGGTCAGCTGGCACCTGAAACTGAAAAACAGAGGAATGATGGCCAAACACACGTATTTCAGAGCCAACAGGTTCTATTTGCCTAGGTAATGCCTGAGTAAGACAAACACATTCCTTTCAGCTATCAACAGTGTGTGTGCATATTCACGCTCTGATTCCCAGCAGTGGGCACGGGTGACAAACCTCTAACTCTGGGGAAGGGAAACAAAAAAACCTGAGGGCTCCTGAATGCTAAACTTAGGTGAAGATGCAGGAAAGCAGGCAGGAAGATAGTGAGCATCATTTGCTACAGATCATTATTTTAAATGTGAATTTTCATATCTCAAAAGGTATTACAGAAATGAGCACACAACAACCTGTGTGCCACGATGCAGCTGGCAAAACAGAGTTGGGATTCTCCATGACACAAGGTGAACACCAGGACCCCTCAATCTCTTACATCTTCTGGTATTATTTTCAAGGGCATATGGACTGGAAGCATTTCAAAACTGAGAAACACACAGGGAAATTGAAGGAAATAAAACATCTGATAGATATAAAACTTACCTCGCACGAAACTGCAGCTTGAAATTTGTTTTCTGCCTACAGCAAATATGTTTGTACTTCATGACAGAGCTGGATCCACAGGAGGAATCACAGGTGCTAGGGAGCAACACTTCATCATAGCCAAGGAATACTATGAAGCATGCTGGTATGGGCAAGAAAGGTAACAGGATGAAGATGAGAGGATATCAGCAGTCCATACCCTCTGACTTTAGACTGTACTAGGTAGCAGTGACTCGACATTTTACAGATCAGAACATAAATCATTCCTAATCAAAACCCTGGAGGAAATAAGACTGCTCCTTCAGAGATTGGCCATGTTAAATGGTTTCTAGGCCGTGATGAAAGTTCACCTTACACTTGTGTCTGGGACACGTCCTCCAAAGTAATTCTCGTGCATTTAGGAGAAGTCCTCACTTGTTGAAGTGAGACATCTCTTGTTTAATTGTCTTGTAGCTCTCCTGGGCCTGCTGCCAGTGAATGGCTCCCACTAGAGGTGCCAAGCCAAATAAATACCTGCTGTGGAAAGGCACACAGCCAAAGTCTGAAACAAAGCAACCAAATAACTTCCTGCATGTAATGAATTAAGGACTGGATAATGTGAAGGCGATTGAGCCATGAGGTTTGTTCTCTTGATGTACTTACTCAGGGCCTGCCTGAGCTGGGACTGCTTTCTGTGTCCTGGTAACCCCAGGCTAAGGACACTGAAAGATTTCACGGAATCACAGAATCCTGGCATATCTTGAAACAGCAGCTTCTGCTAAAGAGCCGGGTGACTTGAACGAGAATTTCAGTGAGGCAAATACAAACCTTGTGGTGAGTTCTGTCCCAGCTACACTGACACCACCACTCGCAATAACTAATTTAAACTTAATTCAAGATGACCTTCAAGGTCCCCTTCCAATCCAAGCCATTCCATGATTCTATCTGTACCACCTGTACTCAATGCATGGCAAACTTATCTAGAATGAAGAAGGGCAGCAGGCAGGGAAAAACTCAGATTTCTAAAGTGATGCTGTCTGCTCCTATCTTTTCTGTACTTGCTAAAGGAATTTTGCCAAAGGTGGTGAAGGGAGACGGGGCAAAGGGTACCATTGAAGAGAGTTCCTCCACAGCTCAGCCTTGTTGCTGCCGTCATCTGGACTGAAGAGACTTTACTCACATTCCCACAGAAGGGAGCTAGAAGCAATCTGAAGTCTGCAGGTACAAAGCCTTGCTCAGGCAGATGGTCTTGCATGTTGAAATAGTCCCAGAGACACCCATTTCCCTTGTTCCAGGCCTGTTTGTGCAAGCCCTGACTCAGAGGACCAGGCTCTGTACCATCTGCTGCACCGCAGCACGTCCACGACCTGACTGCTGCTCCTCTTGGCACAGGGCTCTGAGGGAGAGCTGGCCGCAGAGTTTCACACATTGCTGCTCCATGTCTAAAAACAGCCTCACACTCCCGACCCCAGGAGACATCTGGAATTTCCTCAGCAGTAACTACTGTGGAATGAGTCTGGTGGGTCAGCTCTTGTGAGCAGTCATGCGAGCATGAAGCCAAGTGCCGTCACGTAAGCTGTCCTTACTCATGTGTACTGTCCAAGAGCAGTGTGTAATCTGACTGCGCACGAGCGACAATGCTCCCCACATCCACTCCCAGCTGGATCTGCCAACAATAATTGCAATGTCCCGAAGCAGATTATGCACCATCCTACCTGCTTGTTGCCTCAGATTGCTGCAGCTGGGCAAACCCTTCCTCCTGCAAAGAACATGGCACTTCCTCGGGACAACCATGGGGAACTCGCAGTCCCAGGCTTGTGTGGCTATTACCTGGAGGGAATGGTGCTTCCACCTGCATGATCTCAAGGGATCCCAGTGAAGGTTTCTAATTAGTGGCTGCCCCTAAGCGGACCATGCAGCTTCCTTTTAAGACCAAGCTAAAAGCCAGATGCTCCCAAGGATGTCACTGCAAAGCTGCATCTGGAAAGGGGTCCAAATTAGTCATTAGATATTTCCTGATAACATGGGGCAATCACCATTTGCTTGTGACACACAATCGTCCTGCAGGGCTGATCTCCTGAGGGACTAAGCCAGCAGACGTAGGAAGCAGCTGAGCTGCAGATAATGGAGCCCAGGAATGAGAGTCTTTGCCGCTATCTCCTTAATCCCTTTTTAGGACTGCTTTACACGCTGTATCTTATCTGTTTTGGGTCCTGACTCAGTTTTGCTCTCAGACAGTTCATCTAATCTAAGGCATTCACGCAGATGGGGCAAGACACATGGCAGCCTGATCCTGGAACAAACTGATTTGCTGAACCCCACTCATGTTCACAAAAGTCTGTGGAAGAAAACAGATTGTCTACAAAAAAAAAAAACAAACAACAAAATAAAAACAAACCCAAAAAACCAAAAACAAACCAAACAAAAACCAAGACAAAAAAAGTGCAATATTATATTTCGTACTAAAACTTACTACAAAAGAAAGTGTGCTGACTATAACCAATCTAAACCTATGTGTAAACAGAATGTAGAAAACCTGCATCTCATTTTGATTAAAAGCTCATTAAAAACCTGCTATTTTGTTTCTTTATAACTGAAATTAGCAAAATGCCTAGACAGGAATGAAGAAAGAGAGTGACAGCTGAGTGCAAAGGAGGGGATCGGAAGGCTTTCCGTAGTGGAGTGTAGGTATGGAAACCGGAGCAAAATAAGGTTTTCAAAAGCTAGGTGAATAAAGGGGCGCCAGGGGAACAATGCCCTCTGAATAAGAGTGCGCGGTTGCGCACGGTTCGGCAGCACGGCAAGCTCCGGAACCCAAATTCCCCTTCGGCTCAGCACCCTGCACCCTGCAAGCTAACGGAGAGCCCCCACAAAAAGCGGCCGCTCCTTTCGGAGAATGGGGTCCCAGCAGACCCTGGAAGGTTCTCGGGACGGTGCAGTGCCGCGCTTCCCTCGCTCCCGGACCTGAAGGAGCCGCTGTGCCGGGAGCGGCCGCTCCTCTCTCTCCGCCTTGCTCCTTTAGCGGCACACACCCACCGATGGAAAGGGGCCAACGGGGCGCTGCCCCCCGGCTCCACTCCGGGAAATTCCCCGGCAGCTCCCGGCAGGGAATAAAAGCTCGGGAGGGAAAAGGGGGCCGTGTCGCCGGCTCCTGCACCCTCTCTGCCTCCAGCGCCAGCCATGAGCCCGCACCTCCGCCTCCTCCTCCTCCTGGCCGCCGCCGCTCTATGCCAGGGTAAGAGACGGAGCAGAGGCTGCCCATCCGTCGGCAGCCGGGCCCCGGCAGGGGTGCGCGGGGGGCCGGGCCCGTGGGGGTCCGGGGGGTTTCGGGGGACCCCGGAGCAGAGGCTCAGAGGGCTCCTCCCGCCTGCCAGGTGCGCCGCTGGCCGGCGAGCTGCGCTGCCGCTGCGTGCGGACCGTGTCCGAGGTGATCCCGCCGCGGCGCCTGGCCCGCCTGGAGTTCCTCGCCGAGGGGCCGCACTGCGCCGTGCCCGAGGTCATGTAAGTGCCCGGCCCCGGCCCCTGCCCGCGGAACCGGCCCGCCGAACCTGCCCCAGCCTCACCCCCTCCCTGTCTCGCCCGCAGAGCCACGACGAAGCAGGGACAGATGATCTGCCTGGACCCCGTCGCGCCCTGGGTCAAGCTCCTGATCACCAGGATCCTCCGCAGGTACCTGCCGGGCCAGCTGTCGCCAGAGCTTGGGGACACACTTACCTTTTGGAGGGGCTTAAACCCGAGAGTAGCGAGCCACGTTGTGTTATTGATTCCTGTAGGGAAATCTGGGTAGTTACCCCAAACGTGTGCCCAGAAAGTGGCTTCTTTGTTGGGAAAGAGACAACCCAGCAGGTTGTCAGGGAGAGTATCCACAGCAAATGCCTGATTAGTTGCATATCTAGCCACAGTGGGTTCCATCATCACCATCAGGCATCTTTTCCACACCTCCTATGGGATTTATTATCTGGTGTATGCCAGAAAACTTACGGAAAATTTTCCTGGCTGGCTTTACAATTTGAATTCTGCCTATTGCAGTTCAACCAACAAGCTGTGAGTGAAGGGAAGGAGCACCTCGGAATGAAGTTACCTGTTTGCCACAAGAGCCCAGGAAACAGATGCTATGAGAACACAATAGCCCAGCTCTCTAGTTTTGATGGGTTTGTTGATCAGATGCTCTGTGTTTCACTCCCTCTCCTCACGTTTGTTATTGCCTAATCCCATGCATGGTTGTATTGACTGAGACAAAGCGATTGAATCCATTTGACAAGACAGTGGACGCTTTGCTGGACACCTCTCAGCAGCCTTCTCAGAACTTGCTCCAGCTTTGTGCAAGCTCCTTCTTGCCAAACACTGTTTGCCAATAAGTCCCTATAAAACAGCACTACTATCTGAAAAGAAGATGGGCCCGTGGTGAAGATGATTTTGCAAATGTCTGCAGAGAGCGTGGCAGGAGAGGTTTGAATGGATTGTGCCGATGGCTGGGGGTCATCCTCCCATCAGGAATAATGAGATGATCCTCCCATCAGGAATAATGAAAGTGCTGGCTGGCACTTGACATTTCAGTGCCTGTCCAGGATTACGTGGGAATAAAACCCGGTTCAGGCAAGGATATTTTGCTGAATCTTTTTCCTACTCCAACTTTCCAGCCTTTAATGCAGAATGCCTTGGGCCTTTTAGCGCAATGCACTGTCCAATGAAATCTTTGCCCCTGAAGTCTTTTTGCCCCTATTCCATACTTAGAAGGGTTTAATAATTTCTATGAAATTGTGGGGGTTTGTGCCATGACTGGTTTGGTTTTTAACCAGGTAGCGTTGAGGTTGGTTAGTTGGTTTGTTTTTAAAGGAGTTTACATTACAATATTTGGTATTTATGCACAAGTTCTAAAGGAACAGTAAATGTTCTGGCGAGACCTAGACATTTTGTGTCTACTTGTATGACATAGTGTCATAACTCATAAAAAATAACTAATTTTCATTATTCTGCTTTGGAAAATCGTATGTAAAGAGGTGGATTTCTCATGACAATGTAATGAAATATACGATGCAATAAAAATGTTCTCCTGTTGAAAACCGTCCCGGGTTTTTGTGAATTGCATGCCAAATGCAGCTCTGTGCCTGTGTCACTTGGGCTAGCGGGATGCAGGGAAGCTGCGTACCCAGGGATTCCTGGACACACCTGCAGATCAGTTCTCTCTGAAGTATCCGGGGCACTTTGTGCCAAGCAAACATGTTTCCATACTCGGAGGCACATTACTTAAGCCCTCTGATGTGAAGCTGGTCTGAGCTGCTGGTATGAAGAGAGAATGACCCCAGGATGGATGTATGGAACCCAGGCACACCCCTGCAATCTGCAGGAATTTCTATTCTTTCTGTTCTTCAGCCCACCTTGAAGCATTTGGCTGGGTGGGAAGGAGGAACAGCGTTTGCTATGGGAAGGAACAGTAAAAGTTTGCAACAGTAAATTTGTTTCCAGAAAAAAAAGATGGTTCGGGTCCCAGCCGTAAGGAGGATCTCTGGCACTTCTGAAAGCCAAGAATCCCCTTGTCTGGATTCCTCAGCGCACATTTCCGGGACAAATAATCTCTTCTGCCACTAGGTACACGGTACTTGTTTAGTGACAGACAAATCTTCTGAAATGAAATAAAATCCAGATGAAATCCAACAAAACCTTGTCTGAAAGCGCACCCACGTCCTTGCTGACATGGGGGAGTCATGAGTGTTCTCCTGTGACACTTGAGGAAAGCTGGCTCATCCCCGGAACATGGGACAGACAAATGAAGGTAATATGGAAATCTGTCTCCTTTACACACCCATGGGTAGAGAGCATGAAATGTTCTTCCGTTTCCTTGTGAATTTCCTTGTACATTTTTTTCCCCCTGCCATTTGAAGGTGACCTGAGACTGTTGCTCCCTCTTCGGAACCTTGAGAATGCCCTGCCTGCACTGGCCACTTCTCAGCAAACTCCAGTGTGTCTGCACACACAATGGCTTTCCCCTGGGAATGGCGTCTGTCTGAAATGACCACACTGCCCTGTGACACCACGTCTGTCTCAGGAACCGCCCGGAGAGAGCTACACACAGCTTCACTCTACCGCAGCAGCAGATATGTGCAAAACCCCAAGGCGGGTTTTTCACTCTCCCTGCCCAGTACACACCAAAAGCTGTGACTAAAACACTAACAACAACCAGATTTTTTCAAAAGCTGAAAGGTGTAATTTACCAGCAGTGACAGATGCCTATTCAATATGCCATTTTTGAAAACCATGTCTCAGTAAAAACTTGTGCAGTTCTTCCCTTCTGCTCTATGTCATATGTTTTTCTTCAGATGCAAGTTAATCAACTAAAACAGCAATGGAAATATCTTGTGCAACTCCGGATTTTTGCCTCCCACCCAGTTTTCACCAGGAAAGTACATTGCCCAAGGAAAAAATGCTAGTAAAACAGGACACATCAAAAGCCTCCCAGGTTTTTAAAGTCCTCATGGGGCTCAGGAATTGTTATAAGCAGTTCTTTGAAATTCTCAAGGTATTAAGCATTAATAAAGTTAATCTTTACTGCACCCTAAGAGATTCACATAAGCGCCTGTAGATAAGTCAAATGCACAAAGTCACAGTGAGCCTATCATTGCAACTTAAAACTACATGTAACACTTGAAATTGTTTGGGTTTTTTGGTTTGTTTCTTTGTTTTGTTTGGTTTGGGTTATTTTTTTTGTAGTTTGTTTGTTCGTTTTGCCCTCGGAATTGAAAAGGGAGTTTGGTTTTCATGTCAAGTTCCAGCTTTGAGTAAATAGCATATTTTGTGCTATATTATCATGAACTTGATGAACTGAAAATGTTTATAAAATATTTGGAGGAATGACTGGGAAATCGCTTAGTTCTCCATAGCTGCAGATCATGGAACCAAATGCCTTCTTGGGGAAAATAAACATGCTTACTCTGCAAGGGTGCTCAAAAATTATGACTGTCACCATCTGAATAACACGTCAGTCTTTGTGAAGACCTCTCTGGGAAGGCAGGAAAAATCCTTGAAAAATATATTCAATTTAACATCAAAAATAGAGGAACGTCTGCTTCGGCAAAAGCAAAAAAAAAAAGCAAAAACACCTTGCTCCGTGGACCTGAGCTCACTACCCTCTTCCCCACAGAAAGAGTACACTCAGAAGCCATCACCCTCCAAGACAGCAACAACTACTGTAGAGTTTGAGGGTTTTCACCGCTACTATTTGATTAAAGTGGCTGAACACATTTCAAATGAAGGCGCTACGCTTAAAGGAGTTTCCACAGAAATAAAAAGCAGGGCCTTATGCCCTCTGCAGAGACGGCTGGGCACGAAAAAGAAATAGCATGCAGGCTTTCTCAACGCTCCCCTACGGACTGCGGAGATTTACCTTAAGGATGAGCTTCTCCCGCCCTCAGCTCCGCCCGCCCCTCAGCTCCGCCCGTCCCGTCCCTCAGCACCGCCCGTCCCTCAGCTCCGCCCGCCCCGCCGCCACCTGCATCTATCTGTCCCCAAGCGACCCCGCTTCCACCTGTGGGCTCCGACCGACATGGCTGCGCCACCACAGGCCTCTTCTCCTTCTGCTCCGCCACGCTGCTCCCGGCCGGGCCGCCGCCGAGGGGCTGGCGAACCTTCCTTCACCTTCCTCCCGGCGCCCCGGGCCGGCCGCAGCGCCAGCAGCGCCCCTCGCAGCGCCGCCAGGTACGCGGCGCCCATCCGGGGGGTTTCCTCCTCGCTCCTTCCCCCTCAGCCTCCTCAGCCTCCTCGTCCCCCTCACGCAGCGGCGGGAAGCGCGCGGCGGGCAAAAAGGGCGGGAAGCGCCTGAGGGGACGGCGAGGAGCATTTTATCCCTCACCAGCGAGGGACCCAACGTCACACAAAGGTTCCGGTACTGCTTTTAGAAAACGCACAAGTTTAGCAAGGGAAAGGTAGGGACTTTCGACTTTCAGACACAAACTTTCTGCTGTTAAAAAAAAACCCCAAAAACAAAAACCAAAAAAACCCCATCAGATTCGAAGAGTCGGGAACTCTGCAGCTGTGGGACATTAATGCTAGAGCGTGTAATTCCCCACGAAGAATATGGTAACATTGTGAAGACCTAAAAGGGAATACCAACTAATACTTGCATAACTCTTTGGAGTTTATACAATTTTCAAGAGACTTTGGAAAAATACACTTTCAATAAAGTAAATGCCACGATCTTACAGATTTATATAGATAACATCAGCAAAGCAACACGTTTGCTGAACTTTTAATATGAAAATATGAACTTTTAATATGAAATATGAACTTTTTAATATGAACATTGAAAATTGTGACCTGACATAAAATTTCTGGGGCTTTTTTTAGTTATGTGACTGACACGGAGTGAAGTTAGTTTCTGGGATTGTCTATAAATGAGTGTTATCCCAAATGTTTAAATCATCTGGTGAGTAGATCTATTAAAACCAAAGTCAGCTAAAGAACAGTTTGGCAAGTGACTAGAGGACAGATGTAACAGGTATGGGGATTGCTGTGAACTTCTGTGTGGGTTTGATCTGTTTTAAATTCATAAAGACATCTTTTGTTGACTTCAGTAGCAGTGCAAATTTTATCTGCATACCCAAGTAAAAGCAACATAAAATGCTGGGTTTGTTTTGATAATTTGCTATCAGAAAAAAAAAAAGTGATTTTCTTTTTTTTTTTCCCTTTAATAGAATAAGCTTTAAGGTAAGATCCACAGGAAGATCCCCTTATCACACAGAATTTGTAATGTGTGGTTAGATTACACACTAGAATTCTTTATAACATCTGTAATTCTCAATGATTCTTTTAGGATAATCCAAAAGACAAGTTAAACCAAATTAAGATATGGCAATCAAGCTTAAGAGAAGCTTTCTAAGGCTGAAAATCCCAGTTCTCTTGACTAATGATGAACACCAGTGAAAAAGTCAACATAGCACGCACTTCTGCTAATATCTGACAGAATTTGGAGCCTGTCACTCTGTAGAAAGAGTTGTAACTACTTCTAGTAGAATAGTTATTATTGTCCATCACTTACTTTGTAATATGGAAACTGCTATTTCAGATAAATCAGATCTAAATTATTTCCTTATTTCTCCATGAAACCTGGATCTAAATGATCCAGTAATATTTGTGAATGGCATTATAAATGTTTTTTACTGTCATCACTTTCTAAAATTATTGCTTTTCTTCTGCTATTTTCATTGTTATTACTCTCTAAAAGCAGTACCGGAACCTTTGTGTGACGTTGGGTCCCTCGCTGGTGAGGGATAAAATGCTCCTCGCCGTCCCCTCAGGCGCTTCCCGCCCTTTTTGCCCGCCGCGCGCTTCCCGCCGCTGCGTGAGGGGGACGAGGAGGCTGAGGAGGCTGAGGGGGAAGGAGCGAGGAGGAAACCCCCCGGATGGGCGCCGCGTACCTGGCGGCGCTGCGAGGGGCGCTGCTGGCGCTGCGGCCGGCCCGGGGCGCCGGGAGGAAGGTGAAGGAAGGTTCGCCAGCCCCTCGGCGGCGGCCCGGCCGGGAGCAGCGTGGCGGAGCAGAAGGAGAAGAGGCCTGTGGTGGGCGCAGCCGTGTCGGTCGGAGCCCACAGGTGGAAGCGGCGTCGCATCCAAGCGGTGAGGGGAAGGGACGGGACAAGCAGCAGGACTGGGTGTGCGGCGGACGGGCGGTGCTGAGGGGCAGGCAGACAATGGCGTGTTTTTACCTAGGGTATAATTTGACAGGAATAATATTTTCGAAAGGGCAACCCGTTAAAACACAGCATGCACACTGTCTGTGGAAGCACCTGAGCCACATTGCTTTTGGACACTTAACTCGCCAAAAACTTTGCCAGGACCATAGCAGAACACGAAGCCCCACTAAGCTGACACATCTTTCTAAAGCTTTTTCCAACTTTATGAAGGAATTTTCCCGCTGTCAGTAGGCTGGCGAGGGTGCTGTTAATATTTTGGCATGCTTTTTATATGCTATTTCAGATCTTGGTTTGCTTTCTCCTTCCACTCTGCACAGACGATTTTTCACTATAAAATCTGCCTTTGAACGTGACACAAAGTCACCAAGTTCCAAGCGCTTCCCTGAGACTTCCCGCTCAGAGAACACGGGGGTGCAGGGAATAACCATGCGGGGCAGCGACGCTTGCCCGTGGAGCTCTGTGTCTGCCCACTCCAAACTGCGGCGGCAACAGCAGCTCACGGGAGCCAAAGGCTGCAGCAAAGATGTTCAAGGCATCTTTGGCGCGGCTCCTCCTGTACCCTGGAGCTCCAAGTCCCTGTCACGGCGACCATGCCTCAGCATCCGCCCTCCCTCAGCTCCGCCCGCTCTGGCCGCGATACCGGTGCCGGCGGTGGCCCCGCCCGCCCGTCGCTTGGTTGCGGCGGCGCTTCCGTCCGTGGGGACCGACCGAAATGGCGGCGGCCACCACAGCCTTGTCCCTGTCCTCCGTCTCGTCCGTCTCCTCCTCCTCTGCCGCGCTGCTGCGCCCGGGCTGGGCGCCCCTGAGGCGGTGGCGAACCCTCGCTCGCAGCACCAGCAGCTTCCCGCGCAGCGCCGCCAGGTACCTTGCGCCGATCGGATCTTTTTCCTCGTCATTCTCCTCCTCCTTCCTTCTCATCCTCCTCCTTCTCATCCTCCTAGCCCTCATGGCGCGGCGGGTCCAAGGGCGGGAAACGCCTGAGGGATCAACGGGCTCGGGCCCCCCGCGATCGCGCTTCGGGATGGCTGCCCTCCGATCCCCGCTGAGTTCCGCCGTTCTTCCCGGAGAAACGGGGAAGAACCAGCGGGAGAGCGGGCTGCGTGCGGCCCGTGGCCTTGGTGATCCATCGGGGATTTAAGCGGCGCCCTTGAAACTGAAGAAGCCCTTGCAACCTTCCTTCCCTCTCCCAGAGGGGAATCTGCGAGTTTGCTTGCTCCTGATACCTTAAAGAGCCTGTCAGTGGATTTATACAGAATTACTGTATATATTCATTGTTTGTTGGCAAACAGGGCATGCTTTGGTGCACTGGGGATCAGTGTCCTGACAGTAATCAACCCCTGCATTTAATTTGTTGGGCTACCTGCAAAGGGGTTGTGTTGTTGGTTTTGCAGCACTGCAGCGCTGAGCTCTTGCCTGGGTGTGCATGGGAGGCTCTCGCTGAGCTCCTGCTTCTGAACCTCTTTACATGTAATTGTGTTAGTAACACATATTAAGTCTGTCGTTTAACTCGGTCGTGAAATCTGTCACAAATCTATCATTAAACCTGCCATTGACCAACACCTGGTCAATGTTTTAATGTGTGTAAAATTTACAATAACAATTATTCATGACTTAATTTAAATGTTTTGGACAGCCTGCTGCAGTGTAAGCTTTCTGTACAGGTGGTGATTTATGTGTTCATGCAGTTCTTGTGTGATAGATCCATCAAAGGACTTTTTTAGGTTCTAAACCTAAGAAGCAGCAACATATTTCAGTATTTGCTATTTTTATATTTTACAAATGTGAGGAGTGCTACTTACTGACTCTCTTCCCATCAGCTATGAAATATGAGAAATAAATCATTGAGGCTTCGACAAAAAATAGTGTAAATAATGCTGTGTCAAATCAATTTTTAGGGAAATTTGAGGAGGGAAGCTGGAGGCAACTTTCCTTAAACCAGTAAAACCTCAGGGCGTAAGAACATTCTCATGTTTTATTCCAGACTGCAGGGGTTCATTATATTTACGTGGCTGGCTGTGTGTTGAGAAGGGAGTTGTGGCTCTGCTGGTGAGCTCCTCTTCCAAGTGCACTGATGGCACATCCACGCTCTTCAGATAAAAGAGTGGATGTGGGCACACGGTTTGTGGGATTGGGAGTGGGGCTGCTGAGCCTCATCCCCAGCGGGCTCCAGCTGTGAGCAGCAGGTGAGCATTGTTGAAGGTGACGAGCCATGGAGTGCCCAGGGGCACTGACCAGTGACCACAGGGAGCAGAGGGCACACAGGTGCAGTGCATGAACCATGAGGGTAGAAAAGGTCAAGCAAGAAAGGGCAGGTGTTGGCAGCCTTCTGGAGTGGTGTGATGGTGTTGTGTGTGGGTAGGTGCTTGGGGTCCTCTGGCGAGGTATGGTGCTCCTGTCTGTGTGAATGCTTAAAGCCTTCTGGAGTTGTGTGGTGGTGCTTTGTGTGTTGTGGCTGTCTAACTGCGACAATTGGGAAAGCACTTCTCTTCCCGTTTAGATTTGTACTGTGTTAATGTTTTTGAAATAATATTTGAAATGCCACCATGTAAGTCAAAACATTTGGCAGTGTTCAAAATGGTGGATCACACACTTGAGGGTGTCTTCTTCCTGGTGCAATTTCAGCCCTAAATGTTGTATACCTGTTTATCTTCCTAGTGACGAAGCAACTGTTATCTCAGGGACGAAGCTCGCACGCCAGGTTTTGAAAGAAGTTCGAAGGGATGTGGAGTCGTGGATATCTGCTGGGAACCAGAGGCCTCACCTCACTGTCATATTGGTAGGGGACAATCCAGCTAGTCACATCTATGTCAGGAACAAGATAAAAGCAGCTGCAGCTGTGGGTATGTCATATAAGTGTTCCTTTGGCAAGCGTTAGAAAGAAAAAAATAAAGCAGGAGGAATACCCCTAGTGTCTTAATTAAATTTTGCACCAGTTTCTTCCGTGTTTTCTTTGGTGAACCTAAGGAATTGCATGGATGTATGAAGAAAGTAATTTTAATGCGATTTGAATGGGAGCTGTAAGTTTCATTTTGCATCTTAAAATAGTGTTTGGAAACAGTTCTTAAGAATCAGTCTGATTTTCGGACTGAAAGACTAAGCTGCTTGCTCTGTATCCTTATTCTGACATGTCTTCTGTCTTTTGTTTTTATCAGGCATTTCTAGTGAGATCATACTGAGGCCTAAAGACATTTCACAGGAAGAGCTCTTGGATATGACAGTGAAACTCAACGAGGATTCCAGAGTTAGTGGTTTATTAGTTCAGCTACCTCTCCCAGGTGTGTGACATCTTTGTCCCACTCCTCATACACAGTCCATGTAAGAGGAAAGAATTTAATAGTTCTGGGTTGCAAGTGTACCTTAGGGCCATTGTAAACTTGTTAAAGAGGACCTGCATAATGAAGGGTTAGCTGAGGTATTTTTTGGTTGACTATGCAGTTCATTTTAAAGAAAAAAACTAGTCCTGAGAATAATTTCCTATGTAAAACTTGCCTTTCTTTAATGATCAGTCACTGTGGTGTTTCAAGGCATTTCACATAACTTATCCAGTTTAATCTACCTCATTTTTTGAGATTGTTGCACTGGTTTGCCTTGAATCCCTGCTTTCATCCTCCATATCATGCAAAATTATGATGCCTAGCAGGTGATGCTATAGCCTTTCTCATAATGATTCCAGGTTTTGCCTTAAACATTAACCATTCATGTTTTCATTGTTGGCCCTAATGTTCCAGGTGAACATTGTGCCAAGGTCCTAAAAGCCTTGACTAGATTTTTTGGGAGTTTTATTTACCTTCTCCTGGTTTGTAATAAAAATCTTCCTGAAATATCACCGGGGAGTAACTGGCCGAGTGGCATTTTTACAGTGGTAAAACTTGCAGAGAAATAAAAAACTAAACTGAAAATGTTTTTTATTTATAAAACAGCTGAACTGAGGGTTACGGAGGAAAAAATGCTTTGGTTGTGTTGGTAATAAACAGCAGTGCTCATGATGAGGAGGGTTTGCACTTGGTGTTAGGTGAAAGCTGCCCAAAACGGGCCGTGTACTGAAATAAGTTTGCCACGAGGTGGAAGTATAACACAGTCGGGAGCCACGTCCCGGCCTTCGAGGTAGGAGCTGATGGAATGTGGTCAGTTTCCTTTGGAGGAACTTCTCTCCCGCTGACAGAGATTGGCAGCAGCAGGTGATGTGGTGTGATTAACCAAGTTTAATTGTGGCCATGAGAACTGCAGAAGATGGAGCACCAGCACCTTGGGGATGGGAATCGTCCTGTCTGAAGCCTGTAGCAAAGGAAGCAGGCTTGTACACTGGACTCCCAGTGTTCCCCAGAAATGGGAGGTGTCGTGTGTCTTGGAGGAGGGGGTACTCAGGGGAATGGTTATGTACCATTGTAGAAATACCTTTATGAGGAGGATGACAGGTCATTACGGTCCGCTTTCATCAGCGCACAGTTCACAACTTCTTTTTGTCTGGAAATGTAGTGAACTTAAACCCGGTCAGCACGAGAAAAGAAAAAAAAGCCTGATGATAATTCTAGCTGCGTCAGTTGAAGTGTTTGTTTGATGCTTCTGCACTGAAATGCTCCAGTCCTTAAATAAGGGTTAGTGCTAAAATAGGTTGGAGATCACTCCCAAGAAGTGTGACACACCTGTCACAGTAACTACATGAAGGCTAATCAGCCTCCATCCCACCTATTGGACAGGCATGGCTGTTGCCTGTGTTAGGGAAAGCTTTGGAGCAGTTTCATCCATAGCAGGACTTTGTCAATACTGCAGTGTCTGTATAGTCAAGTAAAATGCGCAGTTTGTCATGAACAGGAACTATTCAGTAAGCTCTTTCCACGAGTTATATTGTTATTCTGTAACACTCTAACTCGGAGAACTGATTTCTTTTTTTTTCTTCAAAGGAACTTATTGAACTAATGGGCCAAAAGCTAAGTTAGCTCATTTTCCAAATTTTATTTGCCTTGTAATGGAGGGACGCAAAGCCCAGAAATTGTGAAAACTCCATCAGTGAAAGCTGCTTATTCCAGAATTGAGGTTGTGGGGTGGGGTTTGGCCTTTTTTTTGCAATAAACCACACAAAGTGTGGCTTTTGATCAACATGGGGTTAAAAATGGAATCAGAAACAGCTTTGTTCTATTGCACTGTTGTGAGCTGGGGCAGCTTAACTTTGAGGATTGTCATCTTTCCCTCAGGAGAAATTCTTTTTTGTGCACCTTTTGAGTGCATTTCTTGTGATAGTTTTCTGGAGATTTTTCTTTGTGTTGGTTTGAATTGCCTGGGAGATGGACATGAAATGTTCATCTGTTTGAGGCAGAAGATGAAAATCCATGCAGTATTTTTTTCAAATCCTTTTTGTGCAGTGTTACTATTTTCAATAGCCTTCCCTTTTGAAAACCAGTTTTTATTTCTGTGTGCCAGCAGCAGAGGCTGTTGTTGTGTCAATAGGAGTTTCTCTGTGTGCAAAGGCCAGTGATGCCCAGTGTAGCTCTGCAAGTTCAGCCAAAAAGGGAGAGGAGGAGTGCAGAGAGGAACTCGGCCTGGGGGGTGGCTTGTAATGGATATCAGCTCTTGTTTTATGGGACTGACAATAAGGTAATTAAGAAATTATTTTGTTCCTCTGGAAATTAAGGAGGCATGTTGGAGCTTCTTCTCTGGCTCACAGCTCCCTTGTCCGCAGCTGTGTTTCCTCCCAGTACTGTAAACTCCGTTCTGGAATTCTGCAAATCAGTTTTGAGTGTTGAAAATATCCGTGTAAAGCATGATTTTCTTTCCTTTAACGTAATTGTGTCCATGATCTGTCTGGTTTTGGGAAGCTCAAGACAGACAGTGTGGGGGAGGTGTTTTTCAGAGCAGTGTTCTCTGCTCATCCCAGGCCCAAGGAAAAACGTGGCTGCCAGGTTTGTGTTGGAAGAACAACTCACTTGTCTAAGGGGTAACAAGCTGTCTTTTGCCAAGGCCACTTAATAGGTTACTCCAAATTTATTTCTTGTTTTTGTTTTAATTTTTAATTCCCAAGTTGACATAAAAACAGGGTTATGGTTGCTTTCAGTCTCTGTGAGGCAAGTTTCAGTTCTGAGAGACTCTTTCATCAATGTACTTAATATCTTAATTCCCGCAGTCTTTTCTCATTGGGATTCAGAAGTCAACTTGCTCTCATCATAAAATGGAGAATTAAATTGTAAATCATAGCAGCCTGGTTTAACTCTAGGGGTTTTTTAATTGGAAGTCTTTTAACAGGAGATTACCATGGTTTAACTTCTACAACATGCTTATCTTTTAATTATCTAGCTCCTTTTAATGGAAAACCACAAAAACCTACTAAGCTAAAACATCCTGTTTATGTCTCTAAAATATTTTACTGGCAACATCTGAATTTCCTTGTTGATGCTTATTTTCCTTTATTTGTTTTTTCTTTCAACCTCCTGTAGTGCTCTCTGACTTGGACACTGGGACGTCTTGCCACACAGTTGCAGGGCTCTGTTCAGGCTGTGGCTAGAATGGGTCACGTCAGGGATGCAAAAAAAATTCATTGAGATGGAAAGGATAAACCCCCGGTCTACTTGTCAGGTTTAGGGGAAGATAGTTTGATTCACTCTCACTGGTGCTCAGGAGGAGCAACCAAATTCCCAGGAGGCTCGATAACCAGCAGGTCATTAACCACAGAGGGCCAGCGGCTCTCTCCCCATCTCCCCACTCTGGGGTCAGCCTGACTTTCTCCTGGAGAAAACCTTTCAACAGGTCTGGGTTACTGCAGGCTGTGGGTCAGTCAGTGCTGTTCTGGGGCTCTCAGCAGGCCGTGGGCCATTAAACACAGTTTCCTTTTTGGGTAAGTATGGGATGTTTTGTGGACCTGTTCCTCTGGGGTGTTACGTGTTCCGGGTTTATGCTTGGGTTTGGAGCTCTGCAGGGAGCGGTCTGGTGAACGCATTTTTTCGTAATCAGTGCTAATGTTTATGCAGTGTAAGCTTTAAGCGGTTGCAGAGCTGTCCTGTATCATGAGTGCATCTGGAAAATAGTCACTATGAATAGATATGAATATTAAATGATGTGCAGGCAATGCCATTTAAGCCATATTCAGTATTTTGAGATCACGAATATCAAACAGTTTGGTGTGTTCTTGGTTCTCTGATGAAATTGAATCTGTTTTGGTCCTATTGATTAACTGTTGACTAAAAAAAATAGTATTGTTGGAAAAGCAAAGCTAGACCTTCAAAGTTACTTCAGCTTGAGATTTCCATCAATTCGCTGAAAATTTCTCTTTTCTCTGTGGGCTTAGAAACCAGAGAAATGCATATGACTGTTCTCCTGTGGTTTGTTGGGGTTTCCGAGCCATTTCATGTTTAAGACTTCTGCATTGCAGACGTGACTTCCTTAAACATTTCTAACAGTTAGTGTCCTCATTCTCAGCTGCGTACTGGGCTCTCATATTTTGACACAGTCTGTTGTATCAACACGGTGACAAATGCCTTAACCTAATCTTCAGTGAACTGTTTGGAAAGGTGAAATTGCCTTTAGGGGGAGTGTAGTTGGCTCAATCAAGAGCAGTAACTGATGACCATGGCCAGGTCTGGGCGGTGTGATGATGCATTGATGGCACCTGACAAGCCAAGGAGCTGTAGCTGAGGGCTGTGTGTCCCCTAGATCACATAGACGAACGGGCAGTCTGCAACGCCATCGCCCCTGAGAAGGATGTGGATGGGTTCCATATCATGAACATTGGGCGGCTGTGTCTCGATCAGCCTTCCGTCATCCCCGCCACCGCCGCTGCCGTCTGGGAGATCATAAAACGGACGGGTAAGAGACTCGCCTGTCCTGGAGCTCTTCTTATCCTGGGAGATGAATGAAGGATCAACTCGGGTGTGAGCTAAAAGGTTCTCGAAATGAATTGGGCTGATTGAAGAACAAACATTTAGAGTATGAATCTGAATGAGGAGCTGCCACGTAGATGGCCTCTTGTGCCATTAGCACAACTATTATTTAAGTGTAGACAGTAGTATTTGGTGGAACGCTTCAGTAACTTCCTGAATTTCGTAGTTCTGCAGGAATTTTTCTGTGCTGTTTTTCTGGTTGTCCAATAGAAGTTTGGATGTGTAATTTCTTGTAGAGAAGGGGGAAAAACAAGAACAAAAAATAGGAGCACTTAATTCAGTACTGGAAGGGGGAAAAATGCGTATGTTTTCAGTAGTTGTATGTTCTAAATAAAAAAGGACGTGTTCTTACTGGTAGACATAAGTGCTTCCCTTGGTGGCTGGAGCAAGGAAATGAAGTCTTCTTGGTAAGGGTGAGTCAGGTACCCTGAATGAGCTGTCAGTTTTCTTTCTCCAAGGTGAAAGCTGTTTTGAGGGATTCATCCCCCATATTCAGCCTTGTGGATTTTCAAGTCGTGTTCATGTCAGCAGTCCACAATCCGCATGACAGAATTATTTATGGTTGAGAGGAAGGGTTTAGATGTATCCAAGTAGTGGAATATAATTTTTTATTTCTTTTTCTTTCCTGCAAGGAATACAAACATTTGGAAAAAATGTTCTTGTGGCTGGAAGATCCAAAAATGTTGGAATGCCTATTTCAATGCTTTTACATACTGATGGAGAGCACGAAAGGCCTGGAGGTAAGTCCGGGAATGTCGTCCCAATGTTTCCATTTGTTAAGTCCTGAAAATAAAGCTGGTTAGAGGACTCAGATTTAAGAGCCAGCTTTCCACGCTTGTGAATACTTGCAACCAGACCAAGAAAATAAACTTGCTAATACATTTCCTGCCTTATTCTCAGGAGAGCAGTTTCTGGACTTGACTTTTTCTGGTGTTAAGTCATCACTTCCTCCTCCATTCGAAACAGCTACTATTTCAGCTGGTCCTTGGGGGAAGTATTGGCAGTGAGGCCTTGAAGAGCTGCAGAGGCTCTGGTGATGTTTTTGACAATGTAGCTGTTTGTATGCCTTACCCTCATGCTTGTTCAATATTATTTTCATTGCTCATACATAGGTGAGCACACACATGTGCATACATGTGCACACACATACGTTTATGTATGAATGAGCAGAAAGGTGGGGCATGACCCTTGAGTTGTGCTATGTCAGTGAGGTGTTGCTTATGGAAATACCTGAGTGACCATCCAAGGAACTCCTCAGCATAAGTACCGTGATTATTTGTTGGCCTGGGGGATATTCCCGCAGTGCAGTTTATATCTCCCTGGAAATTCAGTGCAGTGGTGGAAATATTTTTAAGTGATTCTAATTACAGGAGCCTACATGTGCTGCTATAATTGTGCTGTAGAAATTACAACAAATACAATTTAGATAGAATGCTGCCCTTTTGCGACTTCATTTTGATGTTAGGAGCTGCCGTGGTGGTGTGCACAAATGAGGTAAACGTGGACATTTAATCCCAGGCCTGTTTAATTGGAGCGGAGTGAGATCTGTTATTAATATAATAAAACACTAAAAGCTTTATACTAATCCTAGAGTTGGTTTTTCCATTCAGCCTCTGTGGGAAAGTTGATATTTGGAGCTTCTCTGAGTGCCTGGATTGTAATTACCATTAGTGCATAGTTCTGGTCTCATCCTCATTCCCACGGAAATTAGTAGCGTTTTTGCCATTTGCGGCAAACATCGGGTGGCATTTGTTATTGGCAGTGCAGCTGATGTTTGAAGTAGGCTTGGTAGAACACAAGGTCATGTTACGAACTACTTAGACCTTTCCCACCTGGAAGCGAGGAGACCTAGTGACCTGTGATGCTTTCAGCAGCTTGTTGCAAAACCTTCAGCAGCTGCGTGGGCAGTTTTTAGCTGGAACTAAACACTGTTTGCAGCTTCCAGCTTTTGAGTGGATTGGATCCACGGCTCAGTTTTGTCTTGTATCCTGGGTTTCTAGTTCCTGTTTGTCTGGTAGTGCAGCTTGTTTTGGGGGGCCAGCCCATGAGATTTTTGTGGCAGTTCGTGGTCTTCTGCCAATGTTCTGGTTCCTGACATGTCAGATGGCTTCCCTTGGAACCCTGCCTGCTGGCATTGCCAGTGGCTCTAGGTATGGCACCTATTTGGTGTAGCGACGGAAGAGTGTTCAGATAGTCCCTTGCTGATGCTGGAGCCTAGATACAGAAGGGGTTAACTCACTCAAGGGGTTAACTCACTCAAGTTAGCTTTGCCTAATCTGAAGAAAAGGATGTATTTTTCAGGTAGTTTTATGGTTTTCCAGTCTGCTGAGTGTTTGCATGCAGTATAAAGCAGCTGGCAATGAGAAAACCAAGGGACCTGTACTTCTCTGATAATGAGCTGGCATTGTGTCTATGTGCTGTGTACATGATGGAAGCACTTCTGTCTTTGGGGTCACCTGGTGGAGTTTTCCTCCCTGACTCACAGATGGGACTCTCCTTGAAGGTCTGCTCCGTCTTCTGCACGTGGGTGTAATTTCTGCTCCTGCTGTGAGCAGCGAAAGATTGGCCTGGATGGCATGTGGGAAGGAAGGGAGGCCAGGCCATGGTTTCAGCTTTGTTTTCTTTTTTTCAACTCATGAGGAGTGGGACCAGAGAAGACCTACAGTGAGATGCTGAAAAAACTTGCTCAGGTCATCAGTCAAGAAAAGAGTTTTTTCATCAACTGGGCTGATTTGATTAATTTTTTTTAATTGAGAAATGATGCAAGGGGTGGGTATGTATGGTACTACTTTTTTTTTTTGTTGGGCATTTTGGTTGGTTTTCTTTCTAGATTATGAACAAAAATGCAGAGTTGGGGACTGTCTTGTGATGTTTCATATGTAGATACACTCATGTCCTGCAGGTGGCAATATCTGATCAGATGGGAAAGCTACGTGAACCCCTTCCAAAATAAATCACGTTCTGTGTAGGCAGGTCAAGAGATTATCTCTGTTTCGTAAGCTAGGGAATTGACTTGGGAGTATGATGTGGAATCTTAATAGTTCAAAATATTCCTCTTCTTTCAGCAGAAGTAGCAGTATAAAAATAGTTGTTTATTTTCTGTTTGGGCACGATCACAAATAAATGGAAAACCTTCCCTTTCTGAGGTGTCTGTAAGCTTCCGCACTGCTATTCTCAAGGTAGGGGCTTTTTTTCCCCCGATCTTTTTTTTTCCTCCTTTCCTTTTTGGTAGTGAAACCAATTACTTGGTTTCAGGAGCTGACTGCAGACACATTTCTCGCTAAAATCTTAGAGGCCAATTAGCACCAATTTTATTCCTGAGAGATAACCTTGTAGCTTTGGATTTTATCCATTGGTTTTTCTCAACCTTTCTGCTGAGTAATGATTGTGGTTTTGGGCAAGACATACTTCTTTTGCTTAAAGCAGGTATCAGAAGACTTTTTTTTTTTTTTAAGCTGTACTTTTTTGTTATCTGCTCGTGTTTTGATCTGCTTGTCTTGGGGAGACAATGTGCACTGTAGAGCCTGAAGAAGAGGGAAAAAATGTGAGGGGAGAGAGCAGTGGAGCCAGAGCACAGGAAGGTTTAAGATGAGATGCCTGAGAGAGTTGATAAGATGAGAGGCACAGATTAGACCAGTCAGACCCATTCCAAAGGAAGCAGATGTGATGGTAATGTCTGAGAAGGCGAAAGGTTTTAGTTCAATTGCAAGTAACGTGGCCTGGGTGTCTGTGATGAGTGGAAGGCAGAGATGGGGGTGTGTAACACACTGAAGACTGTGCAGTACAAATAATTGCAGAGATGGCTGGAAGGAGTCTTCTTTGAGAGCTGTTACCTTTGCTGCTTGCTCGGGCAGTCTTTGAGGGAGTACCACTCCTGCTGTTGGATGCAGTAGGAGGCTTCGGGCCCTCTCCCTGTAACTGTTCATGTTGTGTTCTCTCCTCAGTATCTCCATCAAACAGCACAAGTGTTTTTCATGTCTTACCAGCAGAGTTTATTCTGCAGGAGCAGAAGGATGCGTGCTTCTGTTGGTGGTCTTGTAGGGAAGCTTTTGTGTGTGGTGAACAGCTGAGTCTTGTGGCACCCTCTACAAACTGGGCTTGATAAAGCAGACACTGGATTCTGTGCTGGGTTTGCTTTGTGGAGTTCCACTGAACGTAACAAAGCCATGGAAGGTCTTCCCTTCTCGTGGAAGGGAGCTGAGTCCACAGTAGATAAATGAATTCGACCTGGGAGAGTTTTTAAGAACAAATGTTTTTTCATATGTGAGCAGCAAGTCTTGTGAGTGTTCCGCATATGCTGATTTACAAGTCACATCCCAAGACAAATCTGGTCATCTGTTCTGTTGTTCATGTACCAAAGTAATTCATGCCCAAAGGTAAATGCTGTACTTTTTATAGCATTTTATATCTGACAGGTAATTGTTTTTCCTCTTCTCTTTCAGGTGATGCTACAGTGACCATTACTCACAGATACACCCCAAAAGAGCAGCTCAAGATCCATACACAGCTTGCTGACATAGTAATAGTTGCTGCAGGTAATACTGGTTGTTGTTAGTGTTCCAGTTGCAGCATTTCAAACCTGAGAAGAGGGCTTTGCAGTCTGTGTCTGTGGCACTGGCTGTTTCACATTTCACTGAATAACCAGTGCTCGCTGATGGTGTTGCAGTACGTAGGATTTCTCACTGTAGGAAGGGCAAGTGATTTGGCTCTTTGTTCTTGCCCTTCACATTTGCAGACTCATAAACTGTTTCTTGTCCCATGTGACACCTTTCCCTTAGGGAGACTTTGGAGTGAACTCAAGATTGGGAACCAGTCAGTGCATAGTTTATACAGGTGCAATTATGTAAATTAGAACATTCTCTGTGCCATGGAAAAATCATGAGTCATTTAAATTTTGACAGGAGGGTTTCTTTAAATCAGCTGGGAGCCTGCATTCATAAAACCGCGGTGTCTTTCCCCCACTGTTGGAATTAAGGCCGGCCTTGCCAAATTAACAAGGTTTGGGTAACCTATGTTAGTAATGGTTGGGTTTTTTTCTCTTTTACAACTATGGTGTCAAGAGGAAGACAATGGTAATTGCCTAGAGGAAGAGGACTGAAAGATCAGAGTCTGTACACTTTAAGTGTTTCAGTTTACACTGCTTTGAGTTTAACTCATCTGTCCCAAAGAAACAAGAGGAACTCTGCTTCTAAGGAACCTTTGTTATTTGTTTACTGGTAATCAATAGAGAGATACAGCCCAGCTTAGTATAACCTTGGTAAAATTCTGGGTGGCTTTGCAGCTCAGGGATACCATCCTTCTCTTGTGCCGCTGTGTAGGAACAAGGAGGATTGTGTCTTTCCTCTTTTCTGCTCCCTTTCCCCCTCTTTCTCGTCCTCAAGACCCAGGAGTTCCTTATGTATTTTCTAGATGAAGACAGACAGGTACCTGTCCAAAGCTTGTCGCTTCCTGAAGTGAGATGCCCTTTCTTTCAGGGTTTAACTTCACTGCCTCTTTATGAAGGCAGGCCAGGATCAAGAAACAACTTATTTGTCCCACATCTAATTAATCAACTAGGCTTGACCAGAATTCACCACTGTGAATAAAAGACAGCAGTGGTATGCTAACTGGAAATAAACCAATAACTTTCATCCAGATTCACTACTTCCAATGCAATCACTGCTTCTGATTTCTGTGCTGAGTGTGGTTTGTCATTGTTTGTGCTGGGAGTTAAATGGTCCAGTAGCCATTCAGCAGTGTTTACCTTTCCCGTTATTTTCCTTGTATCATTTGTAACAGAAGTGTGATACAGCACTCATTACACAACTTGAGATAGACCTGGAATGATGAAAAAACCCAGGGCTAGGTTGTGCAAACAGCACTCAGCCCTGCCCCAGTGCGTGCTCTGGGGAAAGTTGCACTTCAGAAAGGTGGAATCCCTCCAAGCTTCCTTCAGTTACATGAGAACTGTTCACATTTTACCTCTGGGATCGCACACTCCCCGGAAATGGGTGATCTGTTCAGTGAGTGTTACCTTTCTTGCAACTTGTACCTTGCCAGGTTGGAACAGGTGCTTTTACAGGCCAGTGCAGAGGATGTGCCAAAGGAAGAGAGCTTTTTTTGTGTGTGCCTGCACGGAAGACCGAGACTCCTTTTCCTGTGTGGTACTTTTACAAGAGCCGTCTGCATCCTGGCTCCTGGTTGGTGACTTGTTGCTGTGAGTCCCCTCTGATCTGGTGCTCCCCCTCTGAGTGCTTTCCTGTTCACTTGCATTCATGGGTTTGGTAATACTTCAGATCAGGTGCTGCTTTTCTCTGTTACTCCTGAATGTGAGAAGATTTGGCTCTGAGCTGTCTCTCATTTGCCTCCAGGCTTGGGGTGCCAATTTGCCTGATTATTTGGATTGTAACTATCCATGCAATTTATTCCTTCCTTCTTTTTCCTACCTGACTCCTTGTATCTTAAGTTCCAACACTGCCGCCCTTGTCCAGCCTACCCCTCCCTAAGGTATCTTTGAATACCACCCAGCTTTTGGATTTCTATCTAAGGCATCGTGTTTCCTGTTAAGCACCCCTGACACTTTGTATCTCACCACAGGGGTTATCCATCTTGGCCTGCAATCCCGGCCTGCATAGGCTTCCCATGGAGTCTGTTCTTTCTGCCATCAGCCCGCAGCCCCCTGGCAGCAGTTTAAGTGCAGCTTTAGAGCCCCCTCCGGACAGGCAAGGCTGTGATGGGAGCAGCAGGACTCTTGAACCAGTCAGCTTGCTGCTCCTGCTCTCTGGGATTTTGGTCTGCTGAGACGAACAGGGCTCATCGGCCTGCTGCCTTTGGAGAGTGGGCAAAGACAAAGAGTAGTGACTGTGCCAAATGCCAGATGAACTCCTGCTTGGACTGCTTGCGCTGTCCCTCAGGACGTGGTCTGTGGCCTTCATGTGTAGGAAGTGCTGGTTGATCAGACCCTTTATTCTGGTTAGCTTCCTTGGAGATTGGCAGTTCGTGCACCTCAACCCAGATTGGGTAGGGCCTTCTTGTTGCTTTGTTTGAGATGTGATTCATCATTTTCTACAAAACTTTCCAATCAAAGGTTTTCCCATATTCTTCAGCCAGTGCATTTTAGGAAAACCTACCCTGATGTGTGTCCCTTCCTACTTGGTATGTGAAGTTGGCTTAAGTAAATGGGTACACTCATTTGGTTTGGGGGTTAGTTCGTTTGTTGCTGTTAAGTATTTGGCTTATTATCAAACCATTTTACAAAGCGTGTAACTGTGCAGCTTCCATTAATGTGCTTCCAGCCCTATCACACACGGATCATTTACCCCCATGAGGCTGAGGCATTATCCAATTACCAGCCAGGTTGCCATGGATTACGTCAGAGGGGGATGAAGGAGATGCAGTCAGATCTTATCAAATGGGCTAGGAAAGAGTTGGAGATCTTGGCTCGCTCAACATGTGAAGCAGAGTTTCAAGTGAGTGTCTTATGGGGGAGTGAGAAATGGAGAGCAAGGAGTGTTCTAATACTGCCTGTACCCAAATGACTAAATGTCAGTGCTCTGGGACAGCACATGGAGCCAGAGCCTTGTACACCTGCACTTCCCTCCAGAAAAACTGCAGTTTGAACCCTGAGGGGGTTTGGTTTCTTTTCCTTTTTGCCTTCTCTCCACCCAAGAGAAAGCTGCTTTGATGGGGAGAGGGGAGGTCAGACTCCCTTTTTGGAGGTACTCTAACATTCCTCTCAGAACTAAAAGCTGATGGAATTGCTCAAGAAGCAAGGTGAGTTGTAATGTGTAGTTTGGAAATTCCCACTACTGGAAGTTGGATGTTGCATGGTAGGGAAGAATTTTCGGACAGGAGTCATAGGGCCATGGATGCATTTCATTAGCTAGACTTTGAGGTGACATTTTAGGTTTTCTGGGTCCTGACTGAAGCACATATTCGTGATGAGTATCAAGAAGCTTCACATTTAAAGCTGTGCTGGAGAAATACGGTGCGTATGAAAAAGCTGTGGTGGCTTTTTGTGGCTGTTGGAGCTGGGGTTTCTTAAAAGCCAAGAACTCCTGCTCCAGGACACCACAGATATGAGTGAAGCCCACAAGGTGTGTAGTGCCCAGGCTGGGCCTCCCAGGTCATGTGTAGAGGTCTCCTAAATTGCTGTAAAGAGCAAGAAACGGTGTGTTGTCCCTGTGAGGATCAATATTGTCTGCTGGGATTACTGTAACAGTTGAAATTGCCTGTTGGTTGAGTGTTTATTGACCCAAAACCAATCCCATGGCTCAGCTTTCGGTGGGATGCTTTTTGTGGTTTTTTTTCCTATTTTTTTCCTAGTAGTAGTTACAAACTGTGTGCAATTGAGGAATAGTTGTGTTCAGTGTGGGGTGTATCAAGAAGTATTCAACTGAAAGAGTTCAGTTTTGTGCGTGCCTAGCTGTGCATGCACACCCCTTGATATCATTCAAAAGTGATAACCTCAGACCACCTGGCCGGGGTAATGAAATATGTGTTTATATTCCAGGTATCCCCAAGCTGATTACAGCTGATATGGTCAAAGAAGGTGCAGCTGTGATTGATGTAGGCATCAACCATATCCACGATCCTCTTACAGGAAAAACCAAGTTAGTTGGCGATGTGGACTTTGAAGGTCAGTGAAACACTCTTGATACAAATCCGTTGGATAAATATATTGAAGTTTGTAGGATTCACTCACGGTGAATTTTTGGACTGGGCCGTGTCTCAAATGAGACCATGTTTTCAGGAATTTTTTATAATTTATCTACTTAAATAAGAACACAAATCTATCTGCTTCTGAGAAATGGTTTGTTGGTTGGGGGGCAAAGTGTTACTTTTAATTACAGGTGCCAGCAACCCCTAAGAGATAGAGATGAGCTCTTCTGGCAATGGTGCAGAAGGTGCTTGTGTCCAGTTCCTTTAATCTTTGTGACATGTTCGAAGAGTAATCAATGGAAACCATTTCTGCTTTTTCTCAAGCGTAGGGTTTCCTGCTGTTCATAGCAACTATTATTGAACCCCAGCTGCTCAAAGCCTCCTTTTGCGCTCTTCCTCTACACTTGTCTGTGAAAATGATAACTTGGCTTTAGAAATACCCTTTATGCTAAGGTTTAATGTGGGTTCACTTAAAAATGCTTAGCGTCTTGGTCCAGGCAAGCCTAACAGATAATAATTGTTGTTACATATTGATCTTTTTATGTTTAACTTGTTGCAGAGCAAGTTCACAATGTAACTTGATTAAATATCTCTGCTCTAGAGGAGCTCCAGACTGGAATAGCAGGATTGTTGCACTTATTGGCAGGGTTGAGTGTGGGAAGCTTAGACAGCATTTACCCACATTATTAATGGTTCTCAACAGTTCCTTGTTTTGATAAGTATGAACATCACCCACAGGTTTTTTTTTTCCACAGTTATTAACATCTTGGCTGGCATGATGTTTCAAAGCTTAATTATATTCAGAATGGTTTTAGCCAGCTGTGTGTATTTCTAATTACATCACTCAGTGTGCTGCTGCTTTTATTCATCGTGCATGTTACCTGTCTGTTAAAGTCTGTGAAATTACCCGCATGAGTGTAGCTGAGCGACTGTCTCGGAATGTGTGACCGATGTGTGCAACAGAGCTCTAGGAAAAGAAAACTTTTGGAGGACAGCTTGAAATATTTTTTTATTTTCCTATCCTGCCTGGATTTGTGCTATCACAAATAAAAGGTTCTATTTTCTGTTTCTAGAGCTGAACTCAAGTACAGAGAATTTCCAGGTGTTTGTTTAGCTTTAGCAGGTAGGGGAGTACAAAAGCTGTATCTTTGAGAAACATGAAGCTGCATCGTCCTTGTTTTTCTCTTCAAACACGGCCCCTTGTACCTGCAATAAAGGTGTAGATTCAGTGGCAAGGCTGTGATTCAGAGTTTCAGCAATACACTGTATCTGTCTCGTCATGTCTGCTGTGGGTTGTTCTCGAGATTTCACCTGGGGGGAGGGAAGATCCAAAAAGGAGGGAGGAACTTCGGCTTGGATTATGCCACTGCAGTTACAAGTAGCATTTCTCTGTGCATTGCCAAAGGGAAGTTGTTGTTGGTTCATTGGTATCGGTGAAAGTTTCACTAAATCTTTAACGCCAACAAAAAACATCCCGGTGTATACAGTTCTGAAGGCTAGCAAGTAAACCACCCTTGGCAAGTACTTGATCTGGCAGTTAGGAAATGGAGCAGGCCAGCATGCTTGTGTAGCAAATAACATTATCCTTTGCCCCCCGTTTGATCACTTGGCTGAATCTATATTTAAGCCCGAGTGAAAATGGTTTTTGCAGATTGAAGCCAGGCACATAAATGGCTGGCTTGACTTGTTGCGCCTGTGTAACATCACGTAGCCCACCAGGGTCGGTTGCTTCTTCATCCACTTCTTCAGGAGAAAAATCCGGCTGTGGGGAGAGCAGAGTTTTAAGTGGGTGATCAGAGTTCAAATTTAATTTACAAAAATAGATGGAAATGGCTTCCTTCACCAGGTCATCTGGCTGAAATGTTCCTGTAGTGGAAATTAATTTCATTAGGTGGGTGGGAGGTGTTTTGATTCAGTTGCTTATCTTGCCAGTACTTGGATCCCATCTTCTGATCTCTGCAAGGTAGGTGAGAGAGTAAAGGTTATTTTTATCTCTTCAACAACAAAAGGATGCATTTAAACTCTTCTTTTTTGTGTCTTTCATTGTTAAATTCAGCTTACACATTTGTGAGAATAACGGAATGCCTTTAGTAAACAGTATTTGTTATTTCCCATTTCCCCACGTCCTCTTTATTTTGGCACTCCAGACTGCTTCCACATCAAAAACCAGTAATGGTTTGGTCCAGAACAGATTACTGCACAGTTCCAAGGTATCTAAAAGAGCAAGACAAGGGAACACTGCGTGTGGAGGTCAGCTACAAGGCATGGAGAATAGTCAGCCTGACACCGCAGGGATATATTCAACTGCTTGTGCAGTTTTCCATGTGACACCGCCACAGCACATGGAGAGTCCTGGTTTATGTTGAGAATTCTGTGCTCTGGGGAGTGGCTGTCCGGGCTTCTGGGAGCTTCGGGAGGAAGAGTTAAGTGCCAGGAAGAAGTGGTGGCATCCGTGTGTGATCCCCAGTGCTGTTTTAGCTGCTTTTGGGCAGTGAGTTTCAGTGACAGAAAGGGAGATGTGTTGCTCTGAGCAGTGTAGTGCATGTGTGGGTGCACTTGGCCCTGTTTTATAGGCTTTTGTTGCCACAACGATAATGCCAAGGGAGGAGGAGGGCTGCAAGGACCAGGAACATGAAATAAAGCAACTTACCCAGAACATTTAGCTGAAACAGCTCTTTTGGGTGGAGCATCATTTCCAGGAGTAACTGGTAGAGCAGGGTGGTAACACGCCACAGGAGGAGCTCACCTTTGCAAGTGGAACTGGAAATACCAATGAAACCAAGGTTGCTTGTATTTCTTCACAATTCCTTCCAGATTTTTGACAAACAGCAGTGCTGATTGTTCAGTCTTCGTGAGCTGCCTATGTAGAAAATAAGTCCTTCATGTGACATCTTTGTTAGGTGATGTCCTTGTGATATCAGTGGAGGGATTTACACATGAGAACTGTTCTTTCTGACTGGGCAGTGTGAAAGATGCTGGAAAATTTGTGCTGCCATGAGCAGGGAGGGATTCCCAGAGCTGAAGAACAGAAGAGAGAGCCCCAACAAGTGATTGATGTGGTCCAAGGTGATGAGCCTGTATTATGCATTTTCTCTGAATGAGGTTGCACACCACAATCTTCAAATCCAATTAATTAGTGGATGTGGTGGTCCTTGAGCTGTACCTTTGCAGCAGTGTGCAGGAAGCCTGGGCTTTGTGACCGCCGCTGCATCTGACGGTGTTTGCTGCCTCTCCGCGTTCTCTGCGGTACCTGCCCGGCCATAGGCTGCTCCTCACTCCTTGAATCCTTTCCAAGTTAGCTCTCTGTGCGGCTTTCCCAAACAGCGGTCACGAAAACAGAATGTGGATGTTGCAGGCGCTTTTGCTGGAACTCTCGTTAGTTCCTTTCTCAGTTGGTTTTGAAGAGCTGGCATTTATTTTGCCGCGAAGAAGAGCCCAGTCGGTGTGATCATGTCACCATATTGCTGTCCTGCAGACCTTGGGGGAACCATTGCCTGTTGTGCTCCGTGACGGCGAGGAATGAGTCCGAAGGCTGGTGTTAGGGTGTGACAGAAGCCAGAAGGCTGCTGGCTAGCTGGGGTCACTGAGCTGCTGCATGGCCAGTCAAGGCTCTCCTGCACACAAGAGGGTGTTGTTCAGGGGTGTTACTGCTACACACTGTTTGAATCACAGTGCTGTGCCAGAATTCCTTGGTTTTCCTTTCTATTCCAGTTAAAATAGCTGCAGTGAGAGAAATAAGGATGAGAAAAAGAAGCAGCTCTGAGAAATGGGGTAGATGCTTGCTGCTTGGTATCCCACAGTGCAAGGTGAGAAGAATCCCAGAACGCGTGGAGCAGGACATGGGATATCTAGTGTGGCTGCTGAGCACGTGATTTCACACTAGGGCAGTGCTGCAGGGGTCTGGTGTAGCTTTACAGGGAAAAGCCGTGTGGAAACAGTGCTTAGGCAGGAATTACTCTGCATCGCTTAATGCAGATGCACAAGACCCAGAACTGCCTTCAGGTTGAGACTTGCTGTTGGTTTGTGTGATTAACCCTATTAGGTGTCTGATGTCCTCAGCTTTAAAGGAACCTAGGAATGAAGGGCTGTCTCCAAAGCAGTGGATCCTGTTTTTCAAGGAAACAATCTACGTTTCATTTCTTCTGAAGAATCAAAGGAAGATTTCAAGGTTCTACAGAAGCTGTAAAATAGCAGCTCCTCCCCCATAGGTGTCTGATTTGCATTTTCCAGATTGTTAGGAGAAGGCCTGGGAGACCAGCACCCATCTGGAGAAAGCAGGAGTAAAGCTGTGGACCAAGTGACTTCATTCCTGAGAAGCAGAACCTGCTGGGACTGACAGCACAACACCTCACCTGCCTGCATGTGATCAGTCACACATTGATGTGGTGTCTGAGAACTGAGCTTTGGCCTATTTCACTTGACCAGGAAAGTCTGTTGACGTTTTTGAGGCCAAGCTATCTTCCCCCTTTGGTTGCTGGCATTCATCTTGGAAAATTGCACTCACCATATCTGTGTTTACTTTTTCCAATGGAAACTTACCAGACGGTAATTTCCCCAGCACAGACACCTGTTGTGTGTTCAAAAATCTTTTGGATCAGCTTTTGTGCGTAAGCTATCTGGGTGGTTTTATGCTAACTGACAAGAAATTTGGCTTCTGCCACGCCTACCCACAGGGATTTCCATAATGCTAGAATATGGGCAGAGGAATTCCCCAACAACTTGGGGAAACAGTGTGCTGTGTGTTTCCTGCTGGGTAGGGTTACGAACACCACAGGCAATGCGTGTTGTACCTGACAGTGACCTGACAGGCATTGGAAGGCTTTCTTGAGCAAAGGCGAGGTCTGGTTGCGGGTTGTCCTCTTTGTAGGTAAGGTAGGAGTAGTTTGAATAACACCACAGAAAGAGGTAGGTAACATTGCCGTGGAAACAAACATATTTCAGTTGAAAGTGCATACAGTGTTTCCTGTGCGAATGGCTGTGTTTTCTTCAGACATGGATACATCTCAATAATTACAATATTAATCTGCAAATTCATAGTAACTCTAACTGTAAGCACCATTCTGAAATGGTAGGCGCTTCAAAATAGTATGGCTATTGGCAAGGTTAATTGTTTGTGTTTGCGAATATTGGGAGTGATGGTTAATTGTTTTTGTTTAGCAAGGGTAATTGTTTGTGTTTGCGAATATTGGGAGTGATGGTCATATGACATCTGAGTGAATTTGTTGAATTTTACATCTGAAGAAAAACCGCATTGTAGCCTGATTTCCTTGCCAAATATTTTAAGAGCATATCTGGTGGTGCCAGTCAGCAGAGTAATTAAAGCCCTCCTGGTTGTTTTTACCAGCTCTCCTCAATGAGGCTTCATCTTGTGTTCTTCAGTTCAGTGAGATATTTGCTGGTAACTTTGCAAATGTTCTCATGAATTCCCTGCTATGGGGGAGGTTCAGTCAGCATTTTATTAATTTGATTTACGCCAGCTCCTCAAATCTAGTGAATATCATTTCCCAGAACCCCCAATGTCCAATTTTTCTAATGCTTTTGTAATATTTCTTTTTTGGAGGCCTTATTCCTGACAGTTAAGCGCCACATAGATTCCAGAGATTCAATACACTTAAAGCAGTAGCAAGTGATCTTGTTTGTTCCACAGCCAGTGCCTAGTTTTCCATTTTTTAATATCTTCTTGTAGCCAGGCTGGGTCTGCTCTAAGGGACTTCAGTGGAATTGAATGTGTTTGTGTCAGTTATGCTTTCTCAGTTGTCTCCTGTGTGTGCGCCTTTGAAAAAGCAAAGCTTCTGTAAGTGGGGAATGATTTACCGAGAAGTTATTACCTAAGCAATCCAAAAACAGCCCCAAACTAACAAACACAAAAACGTCTCATGATGGTGCCCTAAAAAAACCCCGACTCTCAGGATTAACTAGGTGAGTTCCTACCAAGTTGAGCAGAAGTCCTTTGCCAACAGCCTGTAATTCCAATCAGTGGCATTTTGCACAGTAGGTAACAAGATCAAGCCAGGAGCTATTGCTGTTACACGAATTCCTCATACAAACAGGTTAACTTAAATGCACTCAAGGTGCACACTGAATTTGAGTAGTCTAACATGGCTAATGGTTGGAGCTAATTTATGAGGAAGATTTTCCTTCGTGGTACTTTGGGAAGACCTGCCCTGTGCATCCTGGTTTAACCTAGGCATCCTAGTAAAACTAGGGTGATTAAAAAAATATCTTCTCTGGAGGAACTGAGTGTTTATGGCTGAAATTGCAATGGGAATTTTGCCACTAGAATTGTGTTTTTTCTTGAAGAAAACTTTTTTTTTTTTTTTTTTAGTGTGAAGTAGAAAAACCAATGGAACAGAAAATGGTTCTTTGTTCCTCTCATGTTTTAAGTTTGTTTCTATGATGTCAGGGTGTCTTGTTAGCTTGTGTTGTAGGAGAACAGATGATGGGACATAGGAAATGGGGCTGCAGCTGAGCCTGATCCCTAATGGGGGGCAGCTGTGTAAAACAGGTGAACATGGTTCAAGGAAAAGGAGCAGGGAATGCTGAGGTGCTTTGACCAGTCACAAACGAGTACAAGGCCACACAGGTGTCATGCACGTGAGAAGCAGGGTAGAAGAGGCTGTATTGGGGAATGAACAAGTGCTGGTGCTTGAAACCCTTCATGGTGTCAGTTGTGTGTCCTCTGACTAGGTGATTTAGCTGCTGCCGATGCTCTGCTGTGGGTGGCAGTAGTTGCTCTGCGTGCTGTTCCTCAGGACTACAGAGTTGGGGGGGGTCGCCTCCTTAGCTGCAGAATGGCATCCCCAGCTTCCATAGCTCTCCTGGATGTTGCAGGTGCTGTGTCCCAGCTGACAGACGGGGGTGATGCGCATCACTGCTGCTCTCCTGGGCTGGTCCTGGCCTCATGTCACACAGATGTTCCTGGGACAGCTGTTCAGCCGGGTCACATGGGCAGAAATTGCCCCTCACCCAAAGAATTCCTTGGGATTTACTTTGCATCTGTCGGAGCGCGGGCTGTGCGAGCGCCTGTGCTGCCGTGGGCAAAGGGCAAGGTGCTGCAGGTACCTCAGCTGGAACAGGTTGTGCAGCCCTGGCCCAGAGCTAGCCCTGGGTGATAAATTCAGATTAGGAGAAGTACCTCAGAGCCCCGGTCCTGGCCGTGTTCCATCCCTGCTATGGCTGCAGTAAAGCTCCTGCCTTGGCCGGTCCCTTCCCTGCAGTACCTGCCAGTCGCAGCCCTTCGTGCGTATGTGGGAGAAAAGGTTTGGAAGCCTTATTAGTCAATGCCTTTTTTCTCATTTCTCCTAGAAGTGAAGAAGAAGGCTGCCTTTATCACTCCGGTGCCGGGAGGGGTAGGACCTATGACTGTTGCAATGCTTCTGAAGAACACACTCCTGGTTGCTAAAAAGCTCATTTACTAGAGCAAATGTGTTTCCCTGGAAGAAGAATCTGAGTTGCTCTATTTATTGATATGCAAAAGACTTATTTTTTACTATGAATATATTTATTTCTACGTTGTATTTATTTTTCATGTCAGGTATGTTAAATCTGATGGTTTATAAAATGTTCAAATACTTTGTCTTAGCTCCTGCTGATTTATTGTGAGCAAAATTGACTTGGAGAATGCAGCCTACACAGGTATGCTGGTGGTGGTGGCCAATTATGTGTTTGGGAATGAAGAATTAAGCATAAATTACAACTCTACCTATGTATTGGAGTAGTTATCAAGGTCTTGTAAACACCCGGGGCCTGTTCAAACACTATAAAAACTAAGACATGCTAGATATCTTTGAAAGACATGGTTTGGCTTCTGAGGTCACTAAGCACTCTGGATGCGGTTCAGGGTCTTTAAATACTTTTTTTTTTAACAAGCAGAGCCAGCAGTGGCCAGGCAGTAATGTTGGCATAAATGCAAATATTCGGTAAATGTTTTAAGAGAGTCAAATAAGCTTGAACACTGGTGAAATTCTCACTTGAAACATTTGCAAGAGGTGTGAGTAAGTAGCTAGAATTGAGGCTGGAGTTAGTTGTTTTTTCTCCATGTCTGGGCAAATTGTTTTGTTGCATAATAGTCCCATCTCACAGCAACCCCTCAAACCTGACAGGCTGATTGGGCTGAATTTGACTGAAATTGAACGGAACAGAATGAAACTGATTGGAAGTAGTTAAAATTACTACACATGTACAATGTACATAGTGCAGCAGGAGGTGACGAGGAGAAAACCAAAACCTTATCCCTCGTGAAATATTTGTGTTGGAACTTTCAGCCATTTAATTTTTCTTGTTTTTTGAGACTGCACGAAGAGGGCTTTTTGTTTTTTACTCCATGTCGGAAGCCTTGGCTTCCATGGCCACAGTATTTTGCTGGTTAGAGGAGAGCACATCGGTTAAGATCAGTATGCTTTTATTCCCAAAGTTGGTTCCTGGATGGATCTAGAACAGTCCTGTGCGGTGTGGAAGTTGCTGAAATGTCAGTCCAGCTGGGTGTGTGCGTTGGTGACATTCCCACTGAAGGCAGTGGTAGACAGTTCGGACTTGTACATGTCTCTATCTGGGCCAGGATTACTAATTTATTTTCATCAGGAGCCTTAGGTGTTTGCTAGTGGGCTGTAGTTAACTAGAAAGGGGAAGGGAAAAGACTGTGGTTAAATTCTCTTGCTGTTCAAGGGAAAAATGCCCTTACTGTGATAAATAAGTCAAGGTGGAGCATCATTTCTGTGCCGACCGTTCTTGTGATGGATTTTGAGTTTGCTTTAGCACGGTGTTTGCAGAAGTTGGACAGCATGATTGCTAAATATACAGTGCCAATGGTGCAGACACTTGCTTCTCTTCTTAAATGCGGGTGGTGATATAAACTTATGTTTTAATAAATGGTAGGAAGATGAAGGCGCCTATGGAGACTGTACTTGGACTCATCAACCCATGACTGAAAGATGGAATAAAACTTATTCGCTGTTACCTTGGTCTTGCTGGAGGGTGTTGATGTGGTTTGGGGCACGGTCGTGTTCTTCCTTTGTTTATTGTGTGTTCAGCCATTGCTGGGTCCATCTGTTTGCGCTGCTGTTTGTTTTCTTTGGTTTAACTGTGGTCATCTCTGTGTTTTTTGGCAGAGTAGCCATTTAAGGCGCTGTGCCTGCGTCACGCCCTACAAGCAGGTCATTGTGCATCGCAAGCCTTTTCCCTTGATCCTGTGGTAGCTGGGCTAGCGTTACAGCACAGCCTGTGAGGCCTGGGCTTGGCTCCACTGCCTGCTGTCTGCAGAGTTGCTGCAGGCGTCCGTGAGAGTGCTCTCCGCTGGGAGAACATCCAGAAGGAGCATCCAGAGGGAAGGGCCCATTAGACAACCCAGAAAGCACGCTGGTGTGCCCGACCTGGTCAAGGTTTGTCCAAGGACAAAGGCCCTGCGGCAGACGGAGCACGGCCTTGCCCACTGCAGCCTTGTCCCAGGCCTACCGCGCCCGTGGCGTTGCCTCGTGACAAAGCCTGCTCTCAGATCCAGGCCAGATTAAACTGCCGTTGTGCGGCTGAGTGTTGAAAGCAAGGCTCACCAACCTCGTCCCTGCTTGGGACTGATAGCAGAGGTTATCCGGGTAGGCATAAACACTCCTGTCCGTCCAGGGAGTGTGCGAGTTGCGCTCAATCAGTGTGCAGGCATGCAGTAATTCAGGATAGCAAAGGAAGGGAAAAGCCTCCTGGAATGCAGTCCATGAGCAGGAAAAGGCGTAATTAAAATATGCATAAGTAGCTTGTGTTTTTCCCTTGACACGTGAAGTGGTTAGATGTAATCCTACAGATCACTGGGGAGAATGCAGTGCAGAGTGAGGATGTGAGCTGATTGGAGTTACCAGGGCGCTTATTACAAGACCCTGGGCTTTAAAATCTAAAAATTGTGCAACATTTTTGCTGCTTGGAGCTCACAGTGGAGGAAGTGAGAGTTGTTGCTGAGGTGAGCTATGTAGCTCTCCTTTGGTCAGTCAGGTTGTTGATGTCTCAGTGTGTTACTGAAGCGGGGTTTTCCAATTAACTGCTCCAGTCTGGGCACATCAGTACCCTTCAGAGACCAGTCCTACTTGTTCCAAACTGCCTGTGACCAAGGAAGCTGGACAGTGCTGGGAGCTGTGGAGAGTGGTTTGGTGTGAGAAGCATGTTTGACAGGTCTGTTCAAGAGACCCTGCACACGCTTTATGTAAAAAGCATGAGTGTTCTCATGAAGCGCAGTCACTTTTTGGAGAGGCAGAGATGAGCTTTTCTGGCAGAAATTTAGGGATCTGCTGCTATAGGAGGCAACAGTTTTCCTGCTCTGTCTGTTTCCTCAGTGCTTGTGCCTGGCCAGGTCTGGGCTTGTGCCCTGCAGCTCTAGCCAGCAATCCCAGGCCTGGCACCGGCCAGTGGGCTGCCTTGCTTCCCGGGCTGTGCACAGCCGGGCTGAATAGAAAGTGATTAGCACAGCCCTCAGGCTTGCGGGGCCTGGGATCAAAGGCCTCCCGCTGGCAGTCACTGATGAAGAGCACCATCCATTATCTTTGTGCCTGATCGCTTCCTAATCTCGGCACTAGCTGTTCCCGGAGCTCCTCTTCTGGATGGCAGGGACTGAGAGACAGGGAGGACCAGGGGAGCAGAGTGGGGACTGGTCTCTGCGCTTGAACTCCAGCGTAGCATCCTGAGGGTGGATATCCTCCTGCAAGTAATATGAGACCTACATTGTGAAGAGAAGGAAACACCACGCTTTCACATCGCGTTTCGTTTGGCTCGCCTTTGTTTGGCTGGTTTTTTTTTTTTTGTTCTTCTGCACTGTCAGATTCTGGGTCTCGCTCTGAAAGTGCACCTTTATGCCCACAGGTAATAGGAAACCAGGGTTTCCAAAGAAAACCTGATGCCATTGCTAGATAATAGCAGTTTCCTAAATAAATGTGTGGTTGCCCCGGGGGTTAGGTTGTTACCAGATGCACCTTTTCTTGATTGGTGAGAACAGGAGATGACGCTTCCTGGCGTATAAGTGCAAGAGAAAACACGGGAGCACAGATAAGCAGAGCAAGCAAGCCACCTGGAAAGAAGACCTGAGAAGGTGTTACAGCAGCAGCTGCCATGGCATTTGGAATGCTGATCTATATTCTGCTGAAAGGTAGGTTTGGAAGAGGCTTTTCTGTGTTGTTTGGTGCCAGGCTTTGTTAAACAGAAACAAAGCCTTTCTCCTTCTGAAATAGGCGGTGGGGTGGGAGGCATGCAGACACATAGGAAGCAGAGCTACTTCAGCCACTTGGAACCTGGATAAAGTTTTAACTGATACGATATAATTTAGACTCTTTGAAAATAAGCTACTTAACCTGGTAAATAGGTGTAAGGTTGTACTGTGTTACATGTATCTATGCTGTAAATTGTGCAAGATGACGGGATGGAAAACAGGATGGATTTGTATTTTGGGAAATTTGGGAGCCATCGTTTGTTGTCCCACAATCATAATTAGGCTGTGTCAAAAAGAAGTTTGAGGCAAGAGTGTTTTCAATGAATTGTTACTGTATTGCTGCCTTTTCTGGGGTTTGTTTGAAGTGCATCTTTTATCAAGTGCTTTCCGGGTGAAATGAGCCTTGAATGGATACACTGAGCTTTTCTGTTCCAGTAAGCATCTGTTTGCATTACACAGCAATGGGGGCCCTGAGTGAAGAGTCAGCTATTACTGCGTCATCCCTCAGCACTGACTTACGGAATAATTGGACGAAAAACAACGCTGAAGGTATTGCTTTTTTGTTCTGTTTGTCTCTGTTCATCTGTCAACTGGGGGGAAAACCCAACTAACAGACCAAAACCTCCGCCAAAATCTGTGGTGCTAGCTGCTGTGATACTCCATCCCTTGGACACTGTGGGATTTGTGAGATGAGCCTATTTCTTCATGGAACCTTTGAAGCCTCTCTGGAGTAAGGGCTGCCACGCAGCTGGGATAGGCTCAGCCGTGAGCAGCTGAAGGATCATTCAACTCAAGTTCAGTCATGATTTGAAGGAGACATTTTAAGGCTGATGATGGGAGTTTCTGATGGCAGTTTCTGTTGCCTTCACCTGGTGCTTGGTTTCTGTCTTCCCTCAGCACGTGCGGAAGTTAGATCGAACAGGCACAACTTCGAGCGATGCCTGTCACGAGTTGTTACTCAGTAGTTTCTGTCTTTGCAGTTTTGCTTTTGGCAGTCTGGGCTTTCACAGCCCTCCTCAGAGTGCTGGCTCTCTGCCTTCTTCCTTTCTTTTCCTGACTGAAATGTGAACTCAGGCTCTCTTACCTGCCAACCCCTGGGAGCAGGGCTGTGTTTATCCTGCCAGCTGCGTTCTTGGTGCTACCTGAGATGCTGGTGATGTCATTGCTTTCGGAGAGCTCTGCCATCTGGGACTGAGGTTTTGGCAGTTCAGTAAAGGAGGAGAGGAATCTAACTGCGATACCTTTTAGTGTCTCTGTACTTTGAAAGGCATATAAACCTGCATACAAAAAATCTTCTGTTAGTTCGAAGTCATCACAGGATGTCTTCCAAGCCTTTTTTAGCAGATCCATCAGCTTTTTATTATTTTCTCATAACAAGTTCAGCTGTTTAGTTTTCATTTCGGCTCTCTCATAGTGGCAGTGTTATATATACATTCATCCGTACACTTACTGTATATGTGGGTTCCTTATATATACACATAAAATATGTTTACACACTTCTGTGCATGTGAGATGGGTAAGGTGTTGATTTTTGACCGCACTACTTTGCTTTATCAGTGCAGCACTGTGGTCTGGTTTAGTGTGTCTGTGACACGGTTCTTGCAGAGGTGCATACAGCAAACAGGAGGATAATGAAGTGGAAATACCTTGTGGCTCGTTAAGTGCCCTGTTTGTGTTGTTTCTAGAAAGCAGGAGCAATGGGTCATGTTTCAGCCAAGAGGAGGCTTATTTACAAGGTCACAGCCGTGTCTGCAGTAGTCTGTGAACCTTTGTGGCAACTGGAGCTGTGGTAGTCAACTGGACACCAGCGTTTTCCTTTGGGAGAATTCCACTCAAAGGTAGATGTAAATTGACAAACATTCAAGCACGCATTTACACAGGGAGTTCAAGTTATATTTTGGTGGACCTCTTAGGAAGCCAGTGAAAAGTTAATAAACAGCCTTTCCAGAAAGAAGATGGAAAAGAAGTGCTTAAAAACTTGCCAGAGAAACTCAATGAATCTGTCTGGTGTCCTGGTAGCTGCTATTTCTGTGCCCTGTAAGTTCAAGGTAAGATTTACTTGCCAGGTTTCAGCAATACTGGGTTCTAAGGACACGAATTCCTGCTTCAGTATCACTGGAGAAACTGGCAGTTTCTTGTGGGATTCAAGCCCTTTGGGGACTGAGGTGCTGTTAGTGGAAAACCATTAATTTCTGCTCCATCTCTCTGCCTGCTCTTTACAAGATCTGATCCTATTTCTTTCTTTTAGGTTGCATAGGCTTTACTTGTCCCCAGTGCTGGGGCTGGGGAATTTTAGGCTCAGTGATTAGCTGAGAGGGGGAAAGGTCATGGAAAGGAACTGGGAGCTGGCACAGCATGGACAAAGAACTTGGGGTGGTGTTGGGGCTGACGGGATAGCCTTCGTAGCAAAATGGGCAGCCAGGAGTAGGGCAGGTCTTGGTTGCACTAGGAAAAACACGGGATCTCTTGATTGCCGTCACCTGGTTCCATGCAGCCTGTAAAGGAGGCCCTGGAGCTGGGACTGAGCCCTTCCCTGCCTCCTCTTTCCCACTGCCTTTCCTCACTGATGATAGCTGGGGACTGAGCTGTCCTGGTCTTACTGGCTGACTCCTTTTGTTGCCCGTCTGTTAGTTTTGGCAAGCCCAGGCTTCCAAGTACCTGCAACCCTGATTTCATGTCAGATCTTGCCAGGTGTATCTGTTTGAATGACTCAGTTGCAGGCAGCTGTCAAGTGCTTACACGGCATGTTTCTCTCTCCTCACGTGACATGAAAGGGCACATGGGCCTGTTTATTCAACAGCTTGTTCAGTATCTAGGCGGGCAGTATGATAGGAATTAACATAATGCTCTGGGGCAGGCTAGGAAATCATCCTTTTTGTTTTCAAGACTCATTCTTTCAGAGGTAACTTGTACTTCAGCAATGTCAAAATAATTAGCACACGGAATTTTTGTGTGTAGACTTAATAGCTGATCTTGGCGGCAATGGGCCAAGCTGTTCCTCCTGACAGCGCCAAAGGAATGTGCTGGTTTCTCTCAAATGCTTTCTAGGCAGGCTGCTGCTCCGGGCTGACCTGTGTTTCTAATGACGCCGGCACTCCGGCAAGGGGTTCCTGTGCCTGCGCTAAGCCAGGTTTCCTGCAGATGTGGGTAGGTGGAAGTCTGCCACCTCTCGGCAGCGCTGGCATGAGCGAGGAGGGATTTTGGGATGTGGAAATCCACCTGGTCAAAGTTGGGGTAGACGTGGCTGGGGATTTTGTGCCTCTGGGGTGTGGATTTGCACCTTCCTCAAGTTTATTTTCTTTCTTCCCCTCGTGGAAGAGATGGAAATGAAAAGCTGAACTTGTGCAATAGACATCTTCTCAGGGCCTAGCAGGAGAGTGGTACTTTGGGCAGTGGGAAATACTGGCTGAGGTGTCCCAGGAAAGGGTATTTTCAGTGATTTTTCTAGTGGACTTTGTGCTGAAATGGTGATACAGAACAGTTGGTGCCCGAGTGTTTGAGGAGGCTCCTGGGACAAGTGTGCATGTGCCACTGTCTGTTTTCTGAAGCTCTTCCCTGCAGAGCTTAGGGAGCTGTTCTGCATGTACTTGAGAGCGAACCAGAGTGGGCTTTTGAGAGTCCCTGGCACCCTGCATCTCCTTGGCCTGCTGAGTCCTGCGGCTCTGCTGACCACATGCTGTCCATCATGCTTTCCTCATCAGAGAACAGCGTACAGTTCTCCAGTGCAGCCAGTAGGGTCATCCATTTCTTGTCCCAAAATCTGTCTTTTCATCCTGAAAACTGCCCTTTATTAACTTCTTCCTGAAGTCTGTCCCACTAAGGCCTGGTCCTTGGCTGACTGCTCTTAGCTGACAGGCCTGTTAGCAGCATTCCCAGAGCCAGCCAGAAGAGAGACAGAGCTGGATACTAGAGCTCCTGTTTAGCCAGCACCAACTTCTTCCCTTGCATTGTGTTTCTGGGCCCTACAGTGTGAAGAGAAACTTGTGGGTAACTTTTCTTCAGTGGAAGGATGGCTAAGATGCCCTTTTCTCACCCATTCCAAGTTCATTTTGAAACAGGACATGCTTCTCCCACCTCTGTAGCTTTTCTGAGCAAGTGCAGTAAGCCAACATGTCATTTTTTCAAGCAGACCTGAGTTGTCACTTGTTCTCCCTCAGTCTCATGCTGAGCTGGAAGGAAGTCTGGTTCCTCTGTCAGGTTTGAGAGACACTGTTCTCAAAGGAGTTGTTTGATCTGAGTGTCAGTTGATAGCATCGTGCCTCTTGGGTGTCCAAACCACATCATTCACAGCTCAAGCTGAGAGCTGCTCTAGCCAGAGCAGCTGTTTGCCATTGCTTGTCACCTCTGATAAAGCTGCAGAGAGGAGGAAGAAAAAAACCTCCAGAACTACTTAGAAGAGCACACAAAGAAGGTTCCTGCCTCTAAATGGCTCAGACTGGAATTTGATTGGGAATTTAGGGGGTTGGTGCTGTTAATCCTGAAAAGCGTGTGGTAGGATCACAAGTTGCCCTCAAGGAGGCTCGAGGCTTGTGTCGGTGGCAATGGTTCTGTGATTGTACCATCTCCAGACCTTTATTCAGCACTTAGTCAGAGAGGAAGGGTTCTGCTTGCTGTACCTTTGTTGAGTCACCTTTGTTGAGCAGACCTTGTCACCTTGCTGCAAGATGTTATTTTTCTTGTGGTCATAACTGAAAGCTGCTGTTGACATGCGCTCTGTTAGGAAATCACCTTCAGCTGTGGCTGAGGCAGTCCCCTGAAACAGCAAGTCATTGCTTGGACACCCCACCCCACCAGTGATTCCTGGAACTGGGTAGAGAGACCAGTCGGAACAGATGCCTGCAGTGGTGGCAAAGCTTTGGAGCTTTCTCCTCACCTGCTGCACCCCTCTTCTTGTGACTTCTTTATTCCCATTTGAACCACCGTGAGTGGGGGAAGAAGGTAATGTGCAAGAAGTGTGCTTGCTGACCCAGTTGTGTAGAACTCGGCCCAAGTTCAGAACCTTGTTAGCCGTGGACTGTGCTTTTGCACAGCGAAAACCATCCAGGCAGTCTGGGCAGCTTAAAACTGTCCTGGCACACTCAGCTAACATTGAACCATGGAGAAGGGAGGGGAGGGGTGAGCCCCACCATGCACCCTCACCCATGGCAGCAGAGCTGCCAGGCAGGATCACTGGAAGTGCAATAGTTTGTCTTGGGATGAGGAAAAGAAAAACTGAACTATTAATTGAATCCAGGCTGGGAAGGATACTGAGAATAATGCAGTGCTCTCCTTGCGTCCTAAACCCCTGCTATTGCTGGGATGGTTTTTCTGATTGGGTTGCAGATTGGGTAGTGCTGATGTTTCCCCATGTGAGTCTCCCACAGTCATTTCTGTACATGCTCCTCAAGAGCAGGTGGCTTATGGACAGTTTGTACTTGGTCGACGCTGTGCTGGACTGTCTGGGAAGCTTGCTCTGTTCAGTGCTGACTGAATCAGCTCATGAGACACCACATAGTGAATTGACATAGGGAGTGTTTGCTGCACAGTGTCTGTTCTGCTCCAGCTGTGGAAATACGTTCAAACAAGGTTTTGTCCTAAAAGTAACGTGACTTTGTTCTGTTTCACAGTAGATTACACAGAGCAGCCAAAGCTCTTGAAGCTGATGCAGACCTGCCTTGAGGAACACCACAGCTACTGTATCAATGGGCTCTGTGCCTTCCACAGCGAGCTGAGGAAGCCCATATGCAAGTAAGGAATGCTGCCTATTATATCCTTCTTCAAAAATGACTCTGCCATTGATTCTTCATGTGCTGCATCTGCAGCTTCACAGTGCTGGTCAGGTGTTTGCAGGATTAAACTTTGGCACACACCTGAGTGCTGTGGTGCCTCAGGACTGCGAACAAGGCTGCAGTGCTGTGCTAAAACTGAGGAAGGGAGGGGGGAATTGACAGCGTTGTAGGTCACTGTTATGGTGCCATCTCAAATCACTGCTGGAGTTAGTGGTAGAGGAGTCAGTAGATGTTCACAGTGAGTACTAAGAAGGGAACAGCACTTTCCAACATATCAGGTCCAGCTCCCTTATTCCACAGTCAGGACCATGGTGTCCTTATACTTCTCTAGGATGCATAGTGGGCAGCCTTGGCCTTTGGAGATGTTACAGCAGCTGGGCATCAGCAGAGCACAGTGCTCTTGATCTGCACCCTGCACAACCAGGGGATGTTTAGACTGCGTTGCTGCTGTGGCTGCAGTGCTCAGGCTAGCTTTAACCTAGATAAACTGGGATAACTGGTAGTCTTGGTGGAGCGAAGAGGTTCTCAGTGAGCACGGGGTTCAGCCTCTCCTTGTTTAGGCTTCTTGTGATCTGTTTGAAACTGATGAAAACTAATGTGTGTTTGAAACAGAAAGCAAAACAAGCTCTGAATGATTTTTGCATGATGTGTGTTTATTTTGTAGGTGCCTTGCAGGTTATAATGGAGAGAGGTGTGAACATTTAACACTAAATTCGTACGCGCATAATTCTTATGAGCGCTACATTGCTGTGGGGATTGGGATAGGAATACTGACCAGTGGAATACTCGCCATCATCTACTGCTATGTAAGAAAGAGGTATGGGAAATCTGGAGCCTTCTGATGACATTGATCTGAATTTCTGTGCGCAGAGTTGTCAGGGCCTTGGGATTGTGTTTTTCCCTGCTATGTTTTTCCCCTGTGGTGTGATCTGCAAGGAACTAACACTCTATTCCTCTCATTTCTGGTGTGGCCAGTGGTGCAGTTGTCTGAACCACGGGGCTCCTCTGTGCCGCCTAGATGAGTTAGGGGGTTGGGTTTTGGTTCTGTGCAGGCTGCTGCAGTTTCAGGTTTGGCTGATGAAAATCCCGTGATGGTGTCTGCTCTAGATGCAGGAAGCTGCAATCCCCCTACAAGGTGTGCGTGGGTGAGACGGCGCTGTGAAGCCCCGGCGCTGGAGCGCTCACCGGTTTGCCTGCTGAGGAGGAAGGCCCCCTGCGCCCCGGGACAGGTACCCGGCCTCGCTGAGGAGATGAGCTCGAGGCAACGGCGGAGGAGCGCGCCAAGGGAGCTCCCGCAGGACTGACAGGCTCTGTGTGTGGTTGGAGAAAGACTTCCTCTCTTTGGGTGAGGGTGGATCATCCTCAGGTCCAAGCAGCTGAGGACCCTGGCAGGCCTCTGGGCACTGCCCTGTGCCCGGTGTTGGCCGTGGGGAGGACTGGTTGGTTTTGGTTGTTTTCAGTCATTTCAAGCACTCGTACAGTGTTCTGCTTTGGTCTTTTGTGTGTTGTGTCTGGTTTTGTTTTCTCCTTTTTTTTCTTCTCTGGAGGGTAAGCACCACCTCTCTCACAGTGGAGCTGTGTTCTGGACATCACGCACTGACCACTAACCATTTGGGTTCTGGTTGTGTTGTCTGCTGGCTGTGTATGTGGATAAACAGCCCTCTCCCAACCCAATGGTTACCCTTGGTGTGCTGGGCCAAGTGTGGGCTTCTGGTGCCATAAAGGACAGGAAATGCTTTGGACTGAGCAAAATGTCTGCTTCTTGAAAACATCCTTAAATTAGAATATAGAGAGTAGGCCATTCCTGGAAAATCAGACCGTGACACCTCTGGGCATGGCATGTTCTTACAGCTTTCATAAGCTAAGCAACCAGATGCCTTGCTCAAAATGGATTATGGAGTGTGCTGGTGACGAGGAACTCTGCTCTTCCCAAGCATCTTACAGCAGCTACACAGTTCCTTGGAATTTCAGGCAGAACATTGCCCTGCTGCACCCTGATTCCTGCGCAAGACTTGAATTGCTGGACAAGATGGAATTTTGTTATGAAACTTGGCTACAGTTTTTCCCAGGAAACTGACTTTCTCTAGTCCATTTGCACATTATGGGGACAATGTGACCACTCAAACAACAAAGACATGATTTTAGGGATTCGGTTCCACCCTGGACTAACAGATTGCGTATCGGATGCTTGCTTCCATTCATCTGATCTACAAAGAGTTGGCAAGGTACTAAGATTTGGTTCAAGGAGAAGGGAAGAAAATTGGTTCTGAAGATGATGGCAGCAACTGGGACGTCTCACTGCCAGCTGGAGTGTTTGCCAGCGCTGATGTGACTAGAGATGGCTCTCAGAGATTTTCATTTCAGCTGTTGCACGTGGTAGCTCATCTGCTGTGCTCAGCCATCTACCAGGGAAAGGCAATTGGTGCTTTGAGATTTTTGTGGAGTAATATTGGCTCCTAAATTCAGGTGCCCTGCTGAAAGCTCAGTTTCTTGGTTGTGTGAGTTCATTTTGACAAGAAGGATGCATGTTGTTTTTTTGAAAGAAACTGTATTTGTGACACTACAGTGACAATGCTTCCAAATGTGTTTGAAAGGTGGGGTTTGAAAGGGTAAAGGTGTGTGTGGCACGTCAATGGTCTGAAGCTCAGGGGGCTTCTCGTGTGGGCATCCTGATCGGTAGCTGAGCCGTCTTGGCTCTGTGATAACCAGAAAATAAAAGAGCACATCACACACTGCTTGGAATCACTGTAACGGAAGGGAGCAAGCAGCATATGCACACACAAAAAGGATTGCTGGTGAGGGGTGGATGGACACCACTCCTCTGCACATGGACACCAGTATTTTCATCCCTCAGCCTTTTTGTCTTCTTGATCTCCAGTCAAATCTTCAAATCTTTGCTCTGCTTGCTTTTTTCCATTCTTCTGACCTTTTCTTAGGTTCTACTGCTGGGTCACTTGTGCTCTGGACAGTCTTCAAGTCAGCTTTTGGTAGTGGCCCTATCATTTTCTGTCACACGTATGTGGTGAGAGGGCAATTAGATATGAATTAGAGTCTGCACATCCTCACAAATGAAAAACACCCTTCACCCATCTCACATGGAAATGGAAGATGTGCATGTCATTAGGAAAACACAGGTGAGGGATCCTGCTCATTGGTCTCAGGAGAAAATGGTGGAGCTCAATATCCAAAGGATGATAAGCCTTAGGGTTTCTGTCACATGAGTGAATCTTGGTCTCCCCAGTGAGTTGTCTCTTCCTGTGCTCACACTGCCAGTGTTGGATTTACTTCCCAAGGACCAGCCCTTCTCTGTTGCAGAGGCTGTCTTGGAGCAGACACAGGCCCTACACAAGTGGCTCAGGGGGTCCGTGCACTTGTCCCACAAGTTCTAAGGGCATGAGTTGGAACAACTGGACTTCACCTTGTCCAAAGAGAGCTGTTGGAGGGAGATGCCTTTTTTTTGCATGTCCTCTTACTGATGTTTGTGACACCCTTTGTGTATCAGAGGCCAAGCAGGGTCCCTGCAGGATATGCAAGTGCCTTTTCAGTGCTATTTATTTACTGCAGTGAGCCATTTTGTACCTACGGCAGCATACTCTGACTTTATTCTTTCAAGTTTGGTTACACGTAAGTGAAAAGGAAGGTCTACTTAAGGGCCACAATTTTGCAGGAGACTACATAGTGAAATATGTTTTTCTAGTTGGCTTTCAGGCCCAAGCTGGCTTTGGAAGTGAGAGTTTGCTGGTGTTTTTCTGCTAGTGGAAGAACAAGTGGATAGTGAAGCACCAGGTAAGCCTGTGCTATGCGAAATGAGACTTGGTGTCAGGACATAATGAGAATGAAATAGAAAGTTGAAGATGGGAAGAAGGCAAGGCAGGAAGGAAAAGAAGAGCTTGATTTATTTCTGTTCTCTTTTTCCAAGTGGAGTCACAGCTTCCAGCACAGGGTTCCTCACCGCCTGTGTGCCTGCCCTGCAGAAGCACAGCCTCAGAGCAGGCCCCAGCTGTGTGTGAGGCATGGCTGCGTGACTGACTCACGGTGCAGTTGGGCTGAGGGAATCTGCCTGGCCTCAGATAGCTTCAGGGAGTCAGCCCTGCTGAGCCCTTCCTTGATAAGTGACAGATGCTGCCAGCCTGGAATGGCGTGTTGCTGCTTACGGTGCTGAATTTCCTGCAGAACTGGCCTGTCGGAGGATCAGCATCATCTTTCTTAGCTCATTTATCAGGCTCAGACTCTTTCTGTAGTGGCATAATTAAGAGAGTTGTAAGCTTCTCCTTCCCTTTCCAGCTGCACGTGCCAAAAACTGTCATTTCAAGAGGAGCCTCTGTGTTTGTGTGACTTCTAGGCAGGGCTGCCTCAGCTGTGAGAGGCAGCAGCTCAGCAGGGGCAAGCCAGAGACGTCCAAGACCAAGATCTTCCTTTTTGAAGGACGGAGCGCTTGCCCTCTGAATGATCCAGGCTGGTGGAACCATACTGGCTTTTCCTGCAGCACATCTCTCAAGCTGGCTTGCCCTTAAGCCGCCCAGCCCTGAACCTGCTCCACTGTCATCTGCAGCCACTGTGCAGGTGTGCTGGGCTGCCCCTGGAACATCTTCCCTGAATTCAATTCCCTTTTTCTGCTCAGCTGTGTGGGTGGCCTGCAGTTTCCCTGATCCCAGCAAGGTCTGTTGCAGACAGTGAGATGCAGGCCTGGGGAATAGATGGCTTTAAAGACACTTGGTTTGCTTTGGGAGGGAAGTGTAAGGAGCTGGGTTGATGCTCTTGAGTGCACAGCGTCCCTGTCCCACCTGCTGGCTGGGGCAACCTGGTGACTGGCATGCAGCTAAGAGACAGTTTTTCCTTGGAGGTTTTCTGTTATTCCCAGTAAGCCACAGTATTTTTGGATAATGATACGCCAGGGTTTCTTCTCCATCCCACTTAGAGTAGAAGTACAAGTCTCATTGGTGCAGTCCTGCCTTGTGTTTGTGTACTAAGAACTAGCTGTGGAACTGCTGACTGCCTGGTGACTCTCAACTTCATGCAAAGAAAGAAACCAAAACAACACCATCCAAAAAAACCAACCCCAACTCTCCCTTCCACCTCCAATCAAACCCCAAAACCAAAATCAAACCCAAAAAATCATATTCCTCTGGGCCAAATTTTAGAGCTTTGTACTTCTTTATACCTGTTAGACGTTTTGTTTCATTTCTAGTCCATGAAATACACTGTAGCATCCACAGGGAGAAGGCTGATGTGGTAATGCAATGGATTTCATAATTAAGTTCAGAATATCTCCTTCTGCCCCTGAAGGTTGCAGTTGTTAACGGATTGCCTTTAGACCCTCCCTAGGAAGCAAGGCTTTAAGAATGACGTTCTGTGGAGAACTGAAGCAAGGAGGGGTTAAACCCACATGATAGTGAGACGTCAGACCTGAAATCTCTTCAAAAAGTAGATCATTTTGTGTGAGTTTTTTTAAGAAATGGTGCTTGGGTAGATCAATAACACAGTAAGTGTTGAGGGAGGGGAAAGATGGGTCAGATTTGGGAGGATGCAAGTTTGATGGCAAACAGCGAGAGTTTGTTTTTGAATACTCAAATCGGTTCTCTCTCGTGTGATATGAGTGCAGATTTTCTGCTTGTGTTTTAACTTGCAGAGCTATCATGAAAAGTACCATGGCCAAGTGTGTTTTAAAGCAGGCAATTTGCACGATAAATGTTCTGAAGGCCGGATTCAGTCGGCTCCAGCCTTGTCACAGGCAGGGTCTCCGTAGTCCTGCTGGCTGCAGTCAGTGCTGGCATGGAACCCAGTGCTGGCTGCTCCGTGGTCTGTGTGTCACGGAGCTCTGGTGTGGCTGCTCTTACCTGTCCTGAGCCTTGCTTGGAACAGGGAAACGCCTGTAGAGGTCCCTATTGTACTGCAAATCCAGGAAACTGCTTGGGACTCCTCCTTTATGACCCAACTAAGGAACCAACAAAAAAAAAGCGCGGGTACTCATTAAAATCTCAGTGCAAGTAGTCATTAATTATCATGACAGCAATAAAATCTTGTGCTATGACTAGACTTGGGGCTGCTCCTACTCTCGCTGAACTGAGTGGAAGCGAGAGCAGGTTCTGTGAGCAGCAGACCTTGGTGAGCTGGAGAAGGTGTGCGCGAGAGGGAGCTGTTCACTGGGCTGCTTTGAGAGCTCTGCTACTCCGGGCCCTTTGGCTCTTGGCTGTGCAGGTGGGAAAAGCTCCCTCTCCGTGGCTGCCAGGGTTGGGAGCTGGGGCACAGGCTGGTTTTGGTTGAGAGCAGGGTTTGGTAGGAAGCCCATGGCCTGTGGGCAAGCAAACCTCTAAATGAGAGGTTGCTCGAGACAAATTAAAATTCTAATTCAATTTTTCATAAGTGTGAACATAAAAATAGCCCATGAGACACAGTTTCAACAGACAAATTAGGGTTAAAACTGCTTTAAATGCTTTTTTGCTGGAGCAGTTTGGGATGAGCTGAACTTGGTAGTCGAAGCATGTCTTGCATAGCCATTCTGGGGGAGTTTTCCATTTGATGCTTTGGGGTTGTGGAATTAGGGTCATCTTCTGTGAATGGTCACCTGCCTTAGCTCAGAGCTGAGTTTTCTAATTCATAAAAATGTTAAAGGTATCCAAAGGTGAGGTTTTGATTCCGTGTGTAAGAGTGAGTCACTTAAATTCAACAAGAAGTTTTGATTAAAATTAGCATTTATCTGGTGAATATTGGCAAGGAGGTTTCCTTGTGTGGATTCCCTAGTGGCATTTCTTTATGAAGGTATTTTGTCCTTTAATAAGCAGAACTACAGTTTACTGCGTTTTGAATACCTGATATTCCAATGCCAGCTGTGTTTCCTGGCCAGCACTGTCCAAGATGTGGCATGGCAGCTTTCTGCCGGGAGCCAGCCTGAGGTGCCCAGCATGGGACAGCTTCCTAGGCGGGGTGTGTCCGTGAGCCCAGAGCTGGGTGCCCACGGCTGCTGCCTCAGGCCTGACTTGCTCCTGGAAGCCCAGTTTTTGGAGCACTATTGCTGTGTGCCAGTCCATCTCTCATCACTTGCAGCTTCCCAAGCTTCCCAAGTCATGATCCACTTAGAGGAGTGCAAGAGCATGGGCCCTGGCACTCGAAATCTGTTATGCTCTTTGCCTTGTTTTCAATTGGTTTTTAGGTGTTTTTGGTTTTGGTGGGGAGGCACAGGGAACGCAAGAACCCTTCCTTTCTCCTCCTTCCGCAAGGCTGTTGTGCAGAGAGGCCTCTCCACAGCTTCCTCTGGCAAACAGCACAGCCAGGCTTGAGACACCAGAGGACAGGACTGATCTTGGAAGAACGCGTAAGTAACTCGGGGGAAGCTGATTTGTTTGACATCATTTCAGTATGTAAGGCTAAGTCTGTTTGTGCCCCATTGTCGTGGCAAATCCCACAATGGATGGGATTTTGTTGGGCCGTTTGGCGGAGCCTGGCAGCTGGTTGGGCAGTGAGCAGTGTTCCAGGAGCTGCCGGAATAGATGCCAACGCCGAATTCTCAGGCGGTGCGGCAGCAGCTGGGCCTCGCAGGGAGCTGCGGCAGCCTCGCCACAGCGAGGACCCGAGCGCTTCCCCTGTGCACATCCCTGCTCTGCCGCCTCTGGGCGGGGGAAGCAGGGCGGGATGACTCAGTGGCACGGGCTGGGAGGGGGGCCTTCAGTTACAGGCCGTGCCAGAACACGCAAGATTTGGCTGAGAACTTCGTGCTTTTCCTCTTCATTTTCAAGGCCAATGGCATTGCACGTTCATGGGTGTTTCTTGGAGGGATGCTCTTCAGGCTGGCAGACTCAAGGAGGGCCTCCAAGTGGCCTTGTCTGTGTGATTTTTGGAAACTCAGCATCTCAGGTGCCAAGTTTTTGGGTCTAAGTCTTTGTAGTTCTGATACGGTACACATCTGCCTTGTGTCTCAGGATGCATGACTGCTGCAGTGCCCTTTCAGGCTGTCTGGGTTTGCTAGAGCAAACTGATGCCCTGAAACACAGGCAGGGCTCTCAAGGAGCTGAAAGAGTGGAAATTATCTTGCCCTTTCACCTTGCCTTGTTAATGCTTCTCTTGACTTCGGTGGCATGTTCACGACTTCTCTTGTGCAAATAGATATGAAAGTTGTCCCTCAGGCACTTCTCAGCCGTCTCCTGAATTCCTTTCTCCATCGCTAACGACGTTTTCCATCAAGATTACAGCAGGAAAAAAATGTTCTCTATGGGCTAGGTGCTCCCCTGTGCGTGAAAAGTGTGTGCAGGAGCCAAGAAACACTAGGAGTTTGTTCCTGATTGTTCCCAGGAAGAATGGACAGTGACGCAGGGGGAGGGCATGACTTTACACCAACACACACACTCTGTGAGACCTGCCCAGAAGTATCCATGACCTTGGCATTGCAGTGAGGAATTTGGGGGGGGGGGGGGGGGGTCTGACCCAGTTGGGTGTCCCTTTGCATTCCTCCCTGACCCTTTCCTTCTGGCCCAGCTGACTTCCTTTCAGGGTCATCTTTCCTGGCCTACCCAAAAAAGGTGCCTCCCGGCCAGGAGCACGTGCCCTTGTGTAATTCAGGTGCCACATTCAAACTGCAGCCTGAAAGGACTTCAAAAGGGCTTTTAAGATGTTCCAAGTAAGGGTTAGTTTGCTTCCTTTTTAAACCGTTAAGGATTTGTGAAATGTACTGGTGCAAGTCCTCCACGGAAGGCTTTTCAAGACAATCATAAAGTAGGGCTCTGTGATTTTCCCAGTTAGCTCTGGCCTAACTCCAAGGCCTGCTGCAGGCTGTAATAAAGCATTTGTTGTCTTCAGTGGGTGCAGACTCAGGCTACTTGCACTGCCTTCAGTCCATGGTTATTTAGGCCTTTATGGCTTTTGAGTGCTGTGGAATTCTTAAAAATTCCTATTTGTTTGTGGTGGTTTCTTGAGTGAGGAGCGCCGTGCTACAGAAGAAGAACGAGGTGAGAGATGCAAGCCAACCTGCCAACAGTAACAGCATGTACTCTGAATGCTACTTGAAGGTTAAAAACCCTGGCTGGAGGAGGAAACTCAGGGGCATTTGGCCCCAGTGTGTGTGTATGTATAGGCACTTTTTAGGTCTTGAAGTCCTGGGCTGCCACAGGGTTTCTGGGGACTGTGGACTGTGCATAATTTCAGTGAATTGAGGTGAGACTGCTTCTCTCCCTCAATACAAATAGTTCTGTGTATGTGTATTGAAAGAAAGCATGACACAGATGGGAGATGAATTCCTTTTGTCTTCCAAACGTTGGAATACAGTTGTTTAAGACTTCATTGCTTCATTATTTGCACACCCTTCCTTCAGCACTTAAGCTGTGTGCTGGATTTCTGTTATGCCAAAGGATATTTTCTGTGATCAGTGTCCAGGTGACATGGAAAAGCACGGTCAAATATTGACAAAAGTGCCCTGTGTGTGTCTGATAAAAAATCTCAGACTTTAATGTGCATACCATACCTCGTGCTGATGAAGAGCTGAGGCTCTGCCCTAGACATCAGGTGCTTTTGTAATGTTGAACAGCAAGTTTGTCTTTATTTCTTATAAAAATAATCTTTGTTGACCCAGAGCTTGGGTTCATGGAGATCAGTACACGTGCAGAAAGCCTGCAGAAAGCATTCCATTATCCTTCAAAGAACTCGGGGAAACCCGAACCCCACCACTGTGGGGGAGAGTTGGACCCCCTGTGCCCCCTGCCCTGTCCCTCCTGTGGCCCGTGGGGGGCTTTGCCCGGCACAGGGGCAGGTCTGTATGCAAAAGGGGCAGATCAGGGCCTGCTCAATCTTTTTCTGCACCAGAGCTTCTGTCCATTCCTTTCCACACAGAAATTCCCCCGGGGTCTATGGTCCTGCGCAGAATGCGAAAATGATAATTGATAGAAACTACAGTTAATATAAATAAGACAAAATTACACTTCCGTGTGATTTAATGCAAGTCGTTGCCAGAGAAGCCCAAGCAGAGGTTTTCACATATCATCAAGAGTAAGATGGTGCAAAACAGCTTGATCTGCTTCAGGTGGCCAGTTAGTTCAGAGGCTGGAGCTTCAATGTGGCTCCTGTCCCTTGTAAAGCCACAAGCCAGCTGCGTGCCAGGCAGCAGCAAACCCTGATTTAGCCTGTGCTCAGGCTCTGATGTGTCCCTGGGGAAGGAGGCCCAAGGGACAGCAGTCATGGCATGGGAATATAATGACCTGCTGGATTTCCACACTTAAATCTCTCTCTGTGGTCATGTTTAAATTTCCCTTCTCTTGCAGTACAGATCAGGGCTGCAGCATCAGGAACGGGGGCCTGGGAGCCTGCAGTGCTGCTCTGGCTCAGCATCCACAGAGGAAGCCATCTGTGAGAAGGACAGGAGTGGAGCGCAGGGACAGAGGTAGCGGAGTCCCTGCCTCTGCACAGGTTTGATTAGCTGCAGACCCTGTGCCTGCCTCCCTGCTGCTTTCACATAAATATCCAGATAGCTACAAGGATGCCGCGGGGGTGAAAGCACAGCCTTTGGAGGTAGTTCAGAGATGCTGGGCTATGGTAAACCTGCACTTAGTCCATATGTAACACTTTGCATCTGTAGATGAAAAACCAGTCTTGCTCCCAGCGTGACCTCTGGGGGAAGCAGACAATGTTTCAGTAGCCAGCTGAAATTATCCCAAGACTCCCTTGGCCTGTCACGCAGCAGAGAAAGCGGAGCCTTCTGTGCTTTTGCTCCTTGTCTCCTTCAGCCCTGCCATCCATAAACAACTGGGGGGGGAGAGTTTCGGGTGTTACTAATTTTAATAAAGTGGTTTTAGGAATGTTTTGCCTCTCCAGAGCTTTCATAACATACAGTAATAGAGGCTTTTGGCAGGAGCAGTAAAGCAAATTGCTCCCACCCTCCCTTAGCATGCGGTAAGCTGTGTGTGTCCCAGCAGCCACGTGACTGAAAGTGGGAACGCGGCGCAGCACCTGGGCAGCTGGGAATGCCCGTGTGAAACACGCAGGCTCCGTGTCCTGCACAGAAGCACCAGCCTCTGCTCGCCCACGGTCTCGGCCAACTCGTGCAGTTCTCTGGAAGTGCTTATTTTGGACATCACAGGGCATGTTCTGTCACTGGGGATGCACATCCTTGCACCATGTTTTACTCTAAGCCTTAATTTTCCTTGCTTTTGAGCGCTTGCATCAGCCTGTCAGGCACAATTGAACAGAGAAATTTGTGTTTATCTGCCTACCTGGTAAGGGAAAGGTAAGCAATCTTTATGCTTCAAATGCCACTCATATCTCCCCAAGGGCATTTAGTTATCTCGCTCCTTGGCTGTAGGTACAGTTGTAGTGGGTGTAAGTTACAGCTTCCTCCTGCTCTATCTGCAAAGCAATCTGGATCCCAGCTGAGTTCATAGAGCAGTGTGCAGCGATCTGCCTTAGAACGAGCGGGGTCAGGACTTCACATTGCTTCCTTTGCCCCTTGTTTTAAATAGAGCTAGTTCCTGGTGATTTCCTTTACAGGGAACGTCTCTTGCAGGTGCGGCTGTCGCTGTTCCAGTGGGTTAAGAGGGGTGTAACACAGGCCTGGCATTTCCAGGTGACAGTAGGGATGACACCAGAGCAGTCTGTGCCGCTCACGGGAGCAGAGGAGAAGAAAACGATGTCCTGTCTGGGAAGGTTTTGGGAACACCGCTGAGGTTATGCTGGGAATCAGACTGAAATGAGATTGGTTCCAGTTTTCTCTTGCTTGTGACATAGCAGAAGGGTCTTATCCTTTTAGCCAAAGTCTGGGGGAAGTAGCTGAAAGCTTTGCTGGCACCTGACCTGATGGTACCATGATTGTAGCCTGGAGTTACAGTTCTTCAAGGCACTTGTTTTTGGAGCTAGGGATGTCCTGTCAGACTACTTGGCATCAGCAGACTACCAGTACTGGGTTGTTCATATGCGAATGAGCAGTGACTCAACTTGGTTCTTCTACTTTTACACCAAGAGCTCTTAGTGCTGCTCTTCTCTTCCAAGCTGGAGCTTCCCTCCGCATGAAAGCAATTCCTCCATCCCAGTTAGTCAAATATGAGCCAACCAGGAGAGGTGTGCCTTGCTTTTAATGAAGTATTTAGTGACAGGGAACTTTGAGCTTCTCTCTAGCTCTGCTAGGAGGTTCTGTCCTAAGATGCACCGCCAAAACATAAGAGTTAGGTGTTATGACGTCTTTTTGAGAGCTATCTTTGGATTTACTGCGGAAAATTTGCAGACTGCAGACAGCTGTTTTATTACTGACCGTCAAAAAAACCTCCTTTTGCAACTCTGAAGAAACTCACAAGAAAATTTAGGTTTTTCTCCGTGTGTCACTGTCTTCATTTAGCTGAAAGGGATTGTTTATATGAAATAGAAAAAACCCTACCTCTAGGAAAGATGGAGCAACAAGCATTCCACCAGTGTAACTCCCTTGCCTTCTCTACCTGAGTGAGAGCTACACAGCATGAGCCTCTGGGAAATAATGCCAACAGTTAAGGGCTCGTTCCTTTGACTTAAAATTCCCCAGAGAACGCTCTCCAAGTGTACCAACTCTCCAAACAATTTGCAGAAGCCACGAAGTAGAAGTCCTGGTGTGTACCACGAGAGGCAATGCGTGGTCAGTAGGGGTTGTGCAACATTACCAGTGAAGCCACAGGGGGGAGAGGCGAACTCGCTGCAGACGGGCATGCATCGAACGGGTCAAGTGCAGCTGAGGGGCTTCTGACAGGATATTTACAAATGGGCGATATCCTGTTTATGGGAGCCGTGTAAACAATCGAAGGCCGTTGCCCAGAGGCTCCGCTGTTACTCAGACGTACGTAAAAGACAGTTCTGACACGGGCAGTGCAGCCGGCGCTCCGATGCTGTGACACGGCAATCAAAGCTGCTGCGCTGTAATTAAGCGCGCGCAGCGATGCGCGGCGCGTTGCATAAGGTGCGGCGTGAGACGCTGGGAAAGGGCTTGCAGGGAGACCTCTGGTTTAGTTTGGTTAACCTGCGTGCCCTTTAGAGTGGCTGGTTTGGAAAGATGGGTAATGAGCTTCGTGTCCTGTAGCTCTTCCTGGAAATCTCTCTCCTGGTTCACAAAGGGCAATGTTACGGGAACAAAACAGGGGGAAGGGTTGAGGAGGCGGGATGGGGACAGAAGAGCGGAGCTGTGTTCTGCACAGGCTCTCAGGTCTGGCAAGCTTCACCTGAGACAGATCTTCTCCTGTGCTGGCTTGATGGGCTTCAGGCTGATGTCAGGCTGCTTGTGTGCTGGGTTTGGAGGTTTGGACAGGGGAGCGTGATGTCGGTGTGGAGATGGAAAGTGGGTGTGTGATGCTTGAGGGGGGGACCTCAGCTGTAGGCACGCTGCAAGTCAGGGGCCAAAAGCGTCTCATCCTGAGCATCTGACGCGCAGCCTCGCAAAAAAGGGGTTCTCAGGCATATGTAGAAAATCCTGTAGAGGAACTATTGCTGTTCGGAAGTTTAGAGGTTTAGAGACCAAATTTGTGTTTGGCAGCCTTGGCCAATTCATCCTTGTTCCCTAGCCCTTAATTTCCTCTGTGAAAGACACAGACCCTGGCTGCAGGAGGATCGATCAAGAACTGCCAGGCATAGCTCAGTGCTGCTGTTAATTTAATAGCATCGCTGATCTAATTGAGCCCAGCCCTGGCCTTTGTCCTGTCCCACTTGATTTACACACATGCGCTCCCGGTGTCATAAAGGAAATCTCCTGGCTCTCTTAAATAACACTAAGCTGCAGGAACGAGGACGAGGGGGTGGATGTGTAGATACCACACGGAGGAGTTACACGGGAAGTGGCACAGTCAGCCAACTGGCCACTGCCACCTCCCCCCCAGGACATCCAGTTGCAGATTCCTGCCTTGTCCCATCTCCTACTTGCGCCTCAAACGACCAGCACCCTCTGTACCCATGGATGGAGAGGTGGCCGAGTTCCCTGGGGCTGGGGCTTTTGCCTCCTCTTGGCTCTTGGGCAAACTCAGAGCTCCTTGCTGAGGGAACAGAGAAACATGCAGGCACTGAACGCCTTTTATTTTGCTTTTTAGTGTGGGAGGAATCCAGGCTGCACTCTTGAGATAGGTTAGGGAACAGCCAGCTCTGACCGGAGAACTGGGGCCTGTCTCCTTTCCTGGTAGCTGACAGCAGCCTGACCTGCATAAATGGGAGGAAAAATCAGCATTGTAGGCAGAAGGTTTCTGCCTGTACAGGAGCTCTCCCTGCCCTTCTCAGCCCCACAGAGGCCTACAGTCCTTCCCTGAGGCTTCTAGTCAGTACCTAGTTGGCTAATCCATTTCTTCCGTGTGTAACCTAGGAACGGTGTCCAAGGAGACTTGGATACCTGAGATGATGTTCAGATCGTTGCTGGGAGGAGAGGGTGACTGGAAAATGATTTCACATAGTCTTGGTCATTCCCAAACCAAACCCCAGAGGTTTCCACATACCATGTGACTCACAGGCTCTCAGGAGTTGGTGGTTCTGAATTCACCGGAGATCAAAGAATGTGGATTTTATAGCAGGTTGGGCGAAGTCAGGGAAAACACCGAATGGAAACGTCTTGTTGGGTGTTGCAACGTCAAAGTATTCCTGATCAGCTTCTTCCCCTTCTGCATCTGCCTGCAGGCAGAGAGCATCATATCCAGCCTGGCTCCCAGCTGATGTGAGCTGGAGGGATTATTTTTGCTGGAGTTGTAGGAGAGCTTCATTGGGGAGCACAGTGTCCTAGTTTGAAACATGACTGCAGCAATGATTTGGGCAGCTGTGTTTATGGGCTCCCTGGGGCACACTGTCTCATCACCTCTGCATGACAACAGCTAGCACAATAAAGGCCTGGTCCTCACAGCCTTTTTTTTTTCTTTCTTTTTTTTTTTTTCTTTTGGTCACTTCAGTAATAGTAATGATTAACAGTAATTATCAGAACAGTAGTGGGAGTGTCCCATAATGCTAGTGGATGGGGGAATTCCACTAAGTGCATCTGCTACAGCACAGCTTAGTGCTGGTTACCAGGCCAAACAAATACAGCAGAGACCTGTGGCTCTTTCCTAGATTTGGTTTCTGGAACATGTGCTGGCTGAGCTGGTTTCAGGTGGATTGCTGTTTACTCCATCATCCCTAATGACACATTGCTCCTGTCCAGGGTGCCCCAGCTCCCGTGTGCGCGGCTGGCGTGCGGGTGACAGTCACCGCTGTGCTGCAGCCAAAACATGGAGTCTGGGACGGCTGAAGTGCCAGTGGTGGAGCAGGGCCTGGGGTGAGTCACAGCTCAGTGCTGCTTTGGATTCAGCAGGCAGGGAAACGGCCCGCTAGTCAGCCCTTCCTCTGCTCATATGTGCTTGAGATGTGAGAGCAAAATATTTATCAAGGGCTGAAATAAACTTGCCCAAGGGATTGAAGCCAATGTAGCTGAGGCCTGTGACGGCCAGGATTCCCAGATGATGGAGCAGTGAAGAGTCAGGGGCTCTACTGATGGTGTATGTGCAGCACACATTGCTCAGGCTTTAGTGCAGGCCTCAGAGGCTGGGGCCGTGCTTCGGCAGGTCTGTGCTTCTCACTGACGGTTCCTCTTGTCTTCCCTGTGCTGGCACCAGCTGTCCCCATGGGAGGTACAGGAGAGGCATGGAAGTTTGACATGGAGAGCCCACAGCCAGGAGAGACTGCTGTGCAGAAAACCTGAGAGCAGCTGGTGAGTTCCCCATCGCAGTGGGCTTGCCATCATTTCGCTGTCCTGAGGGGGATGTCCCTTTCTGGGCAGAGCCATCGGGTGGGTGGGCCATGCGGTCATCCACCAGCGGCACGCTGCCATGTAGGAATTTCAGTTCTACTGGCCGCTGATCAGGGGCATGAATGATGCATCCCTTTGTGCGCACGGTGACTTGCCAGAGAAGGCAGTCTTCATCTTTGCGTGTGTTCTGCCTCTCAGCGTTAATCCCTGTCCCTGGAGAACGAGAAATTCTGTGGAAGAGATGGCTTAATAAACTCAAAAGAGGTGCTGATGGACAGAACAGCACACGGGACTGATGGGTGAGGGGCTGGTGTTCTCCCAGCTTGCTTGCAACCTACTACATGCTTTGGGGAAATCCCCTTTGCTTCAAGCTCTGCCCTTCTATTTTTCTGTTCTATGTACTTGTTCTAAACAGTTCACCCAAAACAAGGAGAAACAATTCATAGATATAGAGACACGATATGGGGGGGACTCGGCTTGATACCACTCTCAGCGAGGGCGTGGGTTTGTTTAGCACCAAGTAAAGGCAGAAACCATGGAAAGATTCCACAAATGAGAAAGGCTTCAACCCCTTGGAGGCTAAGAAATCACTCAGCATGGAGCACTGGGCTGTAATTAGGAAAGGGAAATCACCAGCTGAGCATTAAGAAGTTCTTGCTGCCCTTGAGATGTGTTGAGCCATTCAGGATTTGCCCAGGGGAGAGTAATGGCAAAGTCATACAAGCCAGGAGAATGAAGTTTTAAAAACTGCCCTTTAGGGAGGAATGCAGCATGAACTGGGAGACCTGTCTCCCTTTTCAGTGCCATCTTCTGAGATGGATGAGAATTAGCTGCTTCTTGGGGTTTTTTTTCCTTTCTTTTTTAAATTCCTGGGTACTGCTGACTCAAGAAGCTGGCAAAGAAATCAGTGAATTTGGGGAATTGTTCTTTATTTTTAATAGCACAGCATCCATGTTGTGCAGTAACTTTGACCTTGTGCTGTGTTTACAGGAAGAGGCATCGGCCACTTTCAGCCCTGGGTGCAGAATTTGAACTCTCGTAGTTTACAGGAGACAGTGGTTGTTTAATTCATCCCTCGCATTCATGGCAAATTTGAAACTGACCTTTAAACGGAGTAATTTGGCTCAAGGTTTTTCTTTACTCCATTTCCTCCAGCCAGTTGCGTCTACGTGTTCCAGTTAAAAATACTTTCCCTTCTTAGGGCATTTGTCCTAAGGGCATGTTCCCAGGAGTCTCAAGATTCTTACCATTTATGATTTTCACGAAATCATGGAATCATTTACTTTGGAAAGGCCCTCTAAGATCACTGAGCCCAACCATTTCCCCCAGCACTGCAAAGCCCACCGCTGAGGCGTGACTCCAATGGCACATCAACATGCCTTTTGCATCCCTTTGGGAACTTAATATTATCTTGTGTAGTTCAAATGAAAGTGCTGTCAAGAGTGAGGTGCATTCGAATTGATGTCTGACCTTCTGAGAGTATTTATTGAGCATCTCTCATTTTGTGCAATGAAAGCTTGCTGTAGGTAAGCCTGCTTACGGATGTACTGACATGTGCACTTGTGCTGTTTGAAAAATTCTGGATGATTTTCCCAAGAATTTACAACATTGCTGCTCTTTGTCACTTTGCACGTGTGCCTAACAGTGGTGAGTGCATCGGTGCAAGGCTAGGAATTATTTTCTTTCTGTCGCAAAAATACTTTCTAGCAAGAAAAGATGTTGATTTTGCAAATTCATCTTGTTTTCAGGAGATGAAACCGCAGCAGCAATGCATAAAACCGGGGGCATGCCCTCCAGAAGGCAGCTAAAGTAAGTGGTACAGACACTCACCATGTATGGTTTTAGGCATGTAAAAACACACAGGTAAAGTGGCAGTTCATTGCTGTGAACACATGTATTCTTCTACACAGAGTCTCCGTGAGGAAAACAGACACCACAGAAAAATATACACTTAAGCTGTGTTTTTTTCCTCTTTAAACCAAAGAAAGTGCTGTCTGTGCCCCATCACTGATGGATACACCGACAGACAAGGCTCAGTCTGTACCCGGGCAGTAATCACTGCTGTGAATCTGCTGCTCTGTCCCAGAGGGGGAGGTGAATGCTTGAGACCTTGCAAGGACTGAGGCAAGCTGAAGCAAGGACTTGAGCTGAGCCTCTGTACTTTGTCAAGAGAGATTTTCTTTAAAGGTGGTTATTAAGGCAGCGCAAGGTAATAAAAGCAAGCAACTCTTTCGCACAAGTTCTCGAGGTACTCCCTCACATTCTTGTTACACTTTGTAAAGAAAAAAATCCCGAAATGTGAAAGCATTGGGGGCGGGCCTCAGTGGTGGGGTGCCAAGGGGCACAAATCCCTGGGCGCCTTGCCCTGGGCGTGCCGGCTCACCGCGGCTGGAATCGAGGCCAGCAGCGGAGATGCACCCGTGATGCTCTGTTACCCAACCGGCGCTGCCTCTCAGCGTTGCGCAGACTTGTCGCTCCTACCGGGACCTGTGGGATGCAATGAGCCTGCCTTACAATGACCCCATTGATGCTGCAAGGCCTCTTGGAAAACTGGCTCTTGAGGTGTGTGCCTGCCTTACCCCAAGAGGCATCCTCCACGTGGAGGAGGGGATGGTGAAAGCCGCACTCGGGGATGCCGGATGCGAAATCAGGCACTGTGAAACAAAGCGCGTTACAGAAAGGTGGAACAAAGATGTGTCCGTGATACTTGTTTTCCAACATATTCGGATCTGAAAGAGGAAATTCCAATGAATTGCTCCAATTGTGTCAGCGTTACTTGGTATCTGGCTACCGGTACAGGACTATAATTAAATGTTGCCCTTCAGAGGATAAATCATGCTGGAATTTAAGGGTAAAATTAATTATAAAGTGGAAGTTCTTCGGTGATGCTGCTTTTTAAGGCATCTGTAAGCCCACACACAGAAACACGTTGCTAATGATTGCAATTCCTTCCTTTACTCATTATGATCCCTGGAAGAGCAGACAATAAAATCCTTAATAAGGGGGATCAGCACAAATTATGGAAGCAACAAAAACAGTCATGCGGCATCAAAAAAGACACCATCTGCATGGCATGACTAATTAGAGGGGAAAAAAAGGGGACTCAGGAAAAGATCATGTCCCACTTGCTGTATCATGTCCCAACTGTATCGTGTCCCACTTGCTGTGGAGGGCATCCTTCTAAAGGCTACTTTCACACCGAGCTTTATTACTTTATCTTGCCAACTCTCATGCCACTTAGGTAATTAATAAGTGGTGCTGACACACAATTCCGTAGCAACACGCTGCCTTTTTTCACTTCAGCATCTCCATGCCACTGTAGACCTAAGAAAACGTTACGAAAATAAGGAGTATGATTTGTAAGTACCAGGTCTATTGCAGCCCCCTGAATGAATGTCTTTGCTCCTTAGAACTGCATTCTGATCACGGAGTTGTGGAATATGGAATTCTGCAGTCTATCTGGATTCTGTAGTATCTGCAGTAAATCTTCTACAGTTACCTCTCTTCAATATCAGTATCAATAACTGCTTATAAAACAGAAACAAGGGGCACTTGAGTCATCAGCTGGTGCAGTGCAGCTCAGTGTCAGTTCTCGGGTTGCCTTCACTGTGAGATAGGCTTATCAGTGCCACAATAAACCGGGTATCGATGTGCCTTCATGGAGAGCGGCAAGGCAGGGGAAGATGATTTTTCCTTTAAAAGGAAAAGGAGTAAAGCATCATTGCTCCGAGCAGCTTGTTGAGATGAAACACGCTTGGTGTTTTAGGTAAATGTGTGCACTAGGGGTTCGGGGGGTGGGATCCCTCTCTCATCCGATGGTGGGATGTAGCTGCTGAACGAGGTCTTGCTTAAAATAGCGACAGAGTGCGTGGGCTTCAACAGGATGCTTGAAGGGAATTTTTTTAAAAGGAGCTGTTGGCTGCTCTTTCGAGGATCTTATAACTGATAGAGGTGTTGCTTCCAGGAGCTGCCTGTGCTACTGGGCCGTGATGAGGCCAGGGGCTGGGGGGGAACATGGCACACACACCCCCTGAGCTCAAGAGCATTGCGGCCAGCCCAGGTGCCAGGTGACATGCTGGCATTCCCGATGCCTGTGCTGTAACTTAATAAGGTATTTTTGCCCTAGCTCCGGGGCTCCCTGGCAGCTGCATGTGTGTGCTGAGGGTCATTTGAGAAATGCCAGGAGATGGGAGATTAGGCCAGCAAGTTTCCAGCTGCCCACCCTGGGGTGTTTCCCAAGCCTTGGTTTAGACGTGGGTGGCGTTCATGGCAATGCAATGGCCCAGTGGTCCCTTGTGTGCTGGCAGGGGCTAGCTGGGCAGCTGGCTCCGGGTCCACTGGTGGTGCCATTGCACATCGCGTGGATGCTTTGAGGGCAAGCAGACGCAACGTCCCGAGGTTGTGCCGTCGGCATCCACAGCCCCGGGAAGTCCCGGGCATCAGCGCCTGTGCTGGACTGCTCAGAGGGCTCGGGTAATTTTACGGCCCCAGGTACTATTTGCAGAGCTACTTGCTGGAACCGGGGACACCTCACGTACCCGGGCACCGGCCGACGGCGGGAGGGGGCAGAGCTGCCCCCCGCTCCCGGCGAAGGGCCGGGACACGCCAAGCCGTCCCTGCCCGCCGTGGGGGCACGGCCCGCGGGCAGAGCAGGGGGCGGCCCGCACGGCGGGGGCGGTGAGGCAGGAAGCGCGGAGGCCGAGCCGAGCCGAGCCGCTGCCCCCGGCCGGGCGGGCCGAGTGTCACCGCGGCGGCCCCGCCTCTCCGCGGGCACATAAAAGCGCGGCCGGCCGGCCGACCGATCGCACAGCGCCGCGCCGCTCCCGCTGCCGCCGCCTCCCTTCCTGCCGCCTCCTCTGCTCCCCGGGGACCGAGGGCGATGGACGCCGGCTGCCTGTGGGCCCGCAGCCTGCTGCTCTTCCTCGGTAAGCGGCGAGGTCCCCGTTCCCGCGGGCAAGGGCTGGGAGGGCATCGGGTGCTGCGTCCTGGGGCAGGGGCATTCCTTCGCTGCTGGGAAATCCGCGTCAGAGCAGAACGTTCAGGTTGCCTTCAGGTGAAGCTGATGGGTTTCTCTCCGAGATGAAGTTCCAGGCGCTGACAGGTGTACTCGGGTGGATTGTATGAGCTGAGGAGCGGAGCACACACTCTGTGGTGTGTTCTTGCAAGATGTTTTGTTGCCTGTGCGATGCCCAGGTGTGTCCTGTGACTGAGTGAAGGTGAACATTCTTTCCCTTCTCCCCAGCTCTGCTCCCAGTGCAGTCTTTCTCTTTGACCTTGACCTGTCCTGTTTGTAGCCCGGTCCTGCTGCCTTCGCCCGGGCCATGCTCTGGGCGAGCTCAGTGGGTCAATCCTCACAGCAGCAGAGACTTCCTGATGGTAACAAAACAGGTTGTGGCCTCCTTCTGCTTGACACTTCTCCACCTCCTCGCTGGGAGTGTGTTACTCCATTGTATGACATAAGCTACCTGAAAGTCTCAAGTGAACACGTGTATCCTTAGAGCATCAGGAGTCCTGGGGCCTGGGTGTGCTGTGATGCAAGAGCTGATCCTTGTCACACACCTCCACGGGGCGCTGGCAGTGGCAGGCGGCAACTGCTGAGAGTTGACCCTGTTGGGCAACTTGAGCTCTGTGGGCAGCCAAGTCCTGAGACCTGGCACACTCACGCCTTGCTTTAATGACAAAGCATGTTCTCACACTCACGATGTTGGGCTCGAGGTCGTAGTTGATGGACAAACTCAGTTCCCAAGACTCCTCTTTTGGGACAGATGTTTTCCTCACCTTCTGAGCCCACTGCAGTATGAGTTTGTGCCTTTCATCTTAGCCAGGTATTTCTGTAACAGTTGATGGAGCAGCTGCTGCACAGCATCTCACTTGCCAGGACAGCAGGCTAAACATCTTGTAGCCTGTGAGTCAGCCGTGCTTTGCACAAAAATGACACTGGTAGGAACTGGTATGTCTTCATGGATCTGTATATGAATTTCTTTGTTTCCGGGGCAGGCACAACATTTAATAGTAAGGGATGGGTTAGTCATAGCTAGGTGGCATCATAACGAGTGCTATGAGCACTTTACTGCCTTCCCCTCCCAGGGCAGGAGTGTAAGCAGGACTTGGTGCTTCTGGGAAGACTGGCACTGGTGTTATGCCAGACTGGAGGAGGTTCCCTGCTGAATGCTGAAGCCTTACTGAAGTGGCAGTCTCCTTGCCAGGTTCATATCCTGGCTGCTGTGGGCTTGGAGACTGCGCAACAGAAAGGCAGTGGCGGGAGAGAGATGTCACTCACTCCTGAGGGGATGCAGTGCTATGCCAGCCACATGTGGATGTGGTGGTGATGGGGACGAGCCGGGGCCCTGCCTTTTCTGGGAGTTGCTGCAGAGCCTTGTCTCCTTGTGCTCCCTGTAATGCCCACTCAGTGGGGAAGGCAGGCGTTGGACCTCCGGACTCACCGGACAGTTCCAGGACCCGCTGTCCTTATGTTTTCCCGTGTCAGGTTCTCCTGGCTCTCAGCAAATGGCTCAGCATAAAGACTGCTGCATCTGACGATGGGGCAAGTGTTAGTGGCTGATGTGTCTGGCTGGAAGTAATGTGGGATTTTGCTTTTGTGGCATAGGGACCTCAGCCCCCACACAGGTGGTGGGAAGCGGAGTGGCCGAGGCACAGGGGCAGCACGTGAGTAAGATCAGTGGTGCGTAGGTCTCCAGAGGGGTGGGAGCACCAGTCTTCCCATGACAGCCTGGTGTTTCCAGGGCTGCCTGAGAGCTGCTGTGACCTGACCCTGGACATCCACAGTGAGTCTGTGGTTCTGGAATTAAGCAGCAGTAGTAGGGATGCTCACCAAGCCATTGGGACAGACTGGCTAACGTCCGTGTTCCCTTCTTGGTTTGCCCAAAGAAGACAGAAGACAGTTAAGACATTCCCTGGATGTCCAAAATCAGGTGACAGGGATGCACCTTGATCTGTCTTTGCACTTAAAATGGGCTGAGATCCTTCAGGTGTGTGTCACCTGGACACCTCTGCTTTGGAAGTAGAGGGAGGGTGGAGGTGCTGCTGCTGTGGCAGAGACCACAGAGGTGCCAAATGGGAGGTAGCACCATTCAGGTGAATTAGTACAGGACTGGCAATCTGGGTGACAGACAAAGCCAACTCAAATAATGATTGAGCTCTCAGAAACTTGACAGTTCCCCTAGTGTAAATCCTCTACAGAGCAGTCCTCAGTTAAGTGTGTCTCTCATGTGCACCCTTCATCCTTAGCAGTCATCCTGCCACTGGAAACTGCAGCTGGCTCACAGTGGGCAAACTGATGATTAAGCCTTGCGGGTCGTCTCTGATGGAGGTTGCAGGAAGTGAAGGCAGTTGGTCACTGGCCCTCATTTTCCTTTCTTGCCTCATGGAAGGACAAACAGGCAGCAGCAGCGTTATTCCTGTTCCAGTAAGTGCCGTCAGTGTGAACCTTGCAGGAATACCTGTGAAGCCGGATGGGATTATGATGTAGGAATACGACATGTAACACTCACATTCCTGCGAGACACAGATGAAAATCCACCACCTCATTACTCTTATCTTGTACCCTGTGTTTGCTTAATGAACAGTGAAGGAATAAAAATATAACCTCTCCCAGGTGCTGTGTTTAGTATGCATCATCTGATAAATATCCTGGGAAAGGCTCTCCTTTGCCAGCGCTGTGTGCGGATCCCTTATCCTCCCAGTGATGTCAGAGGGGAAATATGTGCATGGGGGAAAGGGCAAAACAGAGCGGTGCAGAACAGGAAGAACTTTGCCCAAAAGCAGCAAATACTGCTGGGTGTCAGCAAATATCCACGCCTGCAGTCCAGCCTTTCCGGCCCTGAGAGCCTGCAGTCAGGTGGAGGAGGCACCTGCACATGGCTGGGACTGGGAAAGCCCTTGGGCAGTGTTGGAGGAGGAGGTTACTTTTAATTTGTCCCCCATGGATGTCTGGGTTGTGGTGTTTAACTGGGAAGCCATGATTCCTTCTGGAGCCAAGAGGAGAGCTGACCTGTCTCTTCCGCGGACCTTTTGGTTGGAGGTTTCTCAGATGCGAAAGCCGGGTTCTGCTGAGTCTCCAAGTGGGAACTCCAGCTTAAAAAGCAGCTGCTGGGGTTATGGCAGGTCAAGGAAGCCTGCAAACTGTGACAGAAATGTGTAGGCTGCGTGAGATCCTCAGCTGGCTTAATCTGCTGAGGATCTGAACATCTGCTGAACAAGTGGGTATCTGGGATACCTCTGGCTGATTCAGCCTTCACTTTTGTTAATTTCTGTCCCTAATTCTTTCTGTGACATGATGTATCCTGAGTGGGACAGTGCTGTCCTATGCCACAGCTCCTCCCTTCCAAGGGAGCACCTTAGTCCACGGAGCACTCCTGAAATGTCCCCTAGCTCCTGGGAAGAAGAACTGGCTCGGTAAATCTTTTTCCAGCATCTTTTGGGAGCCCAGGTCCCTGGGCTGCCAGTGCCTGGCAGCTGGTGACCTCTGCTTTCACACGCTTGAACTTACGTTTTAGCAACTCAGACTGGCCTCACAGAAGTGTTAAACTGCTGCTGCTGAGGCAATCTACTGTGAGCACACTGCTGCTTAAAAAAAATCCCACCCTGAAAGTAAACTTGCATGTCCTGCCCCATTGGAGGGAAAGGCAGGTCCTGCTGAGTCATGCTGGCCGGCACAGGAGTCTCCAGCTGGTACAGGTGCTGGCATCGTGGACCTGTTGCTGTCGCTCTGGCTCTGGGGTACCTGGGCTTTGTTCTTTCTTCTAGAGCTTGGTGGAAATCTGGTTTATTAGCTTTGCAGAAGTCATATCTGGTTTATTAGCTTTGCAGAAGGAGGTGAGATGGAGGAATGATGTTTTTAAAAATGCAAACACGGGAAGAAGCCCTGTCCCTCTTAGATATCCTGCTGGCTTTGTGTGTAGCTGGAATGAAGGGTAAAGGAAGCCTACTGATCACCCAGAAGTAGATGAGCTGCCGGAAATCCATAAATTACCACGACTAGATTTAACCCTGAGATGTAATGACACTTTCTAATAACTGGAGTTGAATTAGAACGATCGGGAAATTATGAGGCACACTCCCTCCATTAGACATGCATGACCTGACAAGTTAATAGAGGCAAACAGCCCAAAGACACAAATTACAGACTTCCGTGGAATGGGGTGATGACTAAGCAGTTCACGAGCAGGTTAATTTGTGACCACAGCAGGAGTTTTAGCCAGGTGGATTTCATGGCCAGCCGGGGCAGACATTCACTATTCCTCATGGGCTAGCCGAGAAACTCCAGGCACCTGTGCTGGCTTTCCAATCCTGCTTGCAAATGTTCATTTAACTGGTGGAACACCTGAAAGCTGTGCCTGTTTCCTCTGGTGTTCTGCTAGGTAACAGTGCCCAGGGTCCATAACGTGGTCAGTAACCTCTCCGAGCCCGTGGGCAGATGAGGAGTGTTTGGTACCTCGTGTTAGCGGCTTTGCAAGCGGGCTTTTAAGCAAGGAGCTGCCAAAGGAGTGGGTGTCAGTGCAGGAACTGTCCAGCCCTTCAGCTGTCTTCAGCAAGGAGAGGGCTGAGGAAGTTCTTTGCTGGTAAAGAGCAGCTTTTGTGTGAAGCCCACCTGGAGCAGTTTGTGGTCTCTGAAGCCAGTGATGGGGTGCTGAGCCTGGCTCAGCACTGACCTGGCGTGCTGAGTTACCAGCTGCACTGACTTGCAGATTCCTAGGAAATTCTCTTCCTGTGGGCTGTTGTGAGTCAAGGATATCTCGATTTTGATCAGCAAAAGGACTCCTCCTGCGATGAGTGCTGGACTGTCATGCCTAATTGTGGAAGCCTGGCTATTTCCCTTGCACAGGTGCCATGCCAGACCAGTCAGAAACCTAACATGATCATCAAATGGCCTAATTCCTGCCTCTCCCCAGAATCTCTCCAAGCCTCTTCCTGCCCAGTTTCACTCAGAGTGTGGGCAAGAGGTGGTCACAGACACCAGGTTTCTGTTGAATCTTTGTTCTGCACTATAAGTTTGTATTTCAGAGACGTTTCTTTGGGCTGCCGTATATAATGTAGGCAGCACATCACTCAGACCTGTATTTTTTCAGCTTTCAACTTTGGGTCTTTCCTACCACGACGAGAAGCTTCTGTTCTTCTTGCATGAATTACTGCAGCAGCTTAAACACTTAACTCAAAATGCATCTAGTTTTGACTGCTGCTTTTATTCTCTTGTAGGTTACCTATTGCAAGCAGTCCTGGGCACAACAGTGATCCCGTTATGTGGGCCTGGTGAAATGGAGAACTGCACGACAGCGCTCAGTGAGTACTGCACAGCTCTTTGTAAATAACAGCTCTTTGGTTCCCATCTTCCTTGGGCTGGCAGCCTCTCTGGAGGGCCCTTGGAAACGTTTTTCTCTGAGCAGCGTTGCCCCCGTCCTGAGGTGCTAATGAAATTTCTTTGCAGTCCAGACAGAGAACAGCCCACGCGTGGCCCAAGTTGGGATAACGAGATGCAAGCCCGAAATGAAGGACTACTGCTTCCATGGGCAGTGTGTGTACATCGTGGACTTGGATGAGCACTACTGCAGGTATGGACAGGCCCCACTCGTCCTGCAGGTCTCCCTGAGGTGGGCTTTGAGGTGAACTGTGCTCTGGCTGCCAACAACACTTAACTGAAACAGCAATCCAGCCGAGTGTTAAATGCTCACAATAAAGTGAGGAGGAGCACCGTGTCTGTAATGCTCAGCTGCATTTAAGGAAGTGTTAAGCACATGTGCTGCCTCCAGTGATCTCTGTGAGAGTCTCAGACACCTGAAATTAGTGACCAACCCAGCTCAGACTTGGGACATTCTTTCTGATGTGCTTCCCTGTCCATCTGTATTTATGCTAGTATGAGATCCAGAGCTCAGGCACAGCACCAAGGTCCCTCCTTTGATCCACCCTACAAAATCAAAATTCTTTAGCATTTTTAAGGGTATTGCTCATTTACCTGAACAATTTGCAGCCGTCTCTAGGGCCACGTGGGCTTGAGTTCCGTCAGTGTGTCTGGTCCCTGAGGGAACAGCAGGCCAGCAGCATGGGATGCTCTGTGAGCTGCTGAGGTGTGACCCTGCTGCCTCGTCTGTGACCGTGCTCTCTCTCGCTCAGGTGTGACGTGGGCTTCTCCGGGGTGCGGTGCGTGCACTCGGAGCTGGTGCGGCAGCCCCTCAGCAAGGAGTACGTGGCGCTGACCGTCATCGTGGTCCTGCTCTTCCTCACCGCCCTCTCTCTCGCCGGCTACTACATCTGCAGAAGGTGAGACTCGTGCTCCTGCTGGCTCAGGAGCCAGCTGGAGGTGGCAGGCATCCTCTGAGCAGCCCGGGTAGCCTGGAACAGCTCGCTCTCCGGGCACTTCCGCACACAGATCGCTCAGCTGTGCCTGAAGCGCTCAGAACGGGCAGCAGCATTCCCAGTGCCTGTTCACCCTCACACTGGGGCTCTGTAGGCTGGTTCCTGTCTGGCTTAGAGGGTGTGTGGAGCTCAAGGAGAGAGCAGACAGGGAATAGGGAAATCCTGGTTCTTTCATTGCTAATGCCATTCCCTCAGGCGTCAGGGGCTGGGGAGCAGCTGGATTACTGTCAGCTGCTTTGCTGATCTGGTAGGTTACTGTGGTGAGTGTGATAGCATGAGCACTGCCTTACCAGCTTTACCATGGGGGACAGTACTCTTCTCCATGAACAGATCCAAAGCAGCAGGAATCATTCTCCAGCATAAAAACTAGGGGTAAGCATTTGTCAGAGAGCTGAGGAGGTGGAACAACTCCAGAGGAAGAGCTCAGCTTCCCAGATCTGGTAGGCAGCTAGATGGTACCCAGCAGGATTTCTCAAAGACAAGCCTAGTAGCAGCAGGAAGACTTTAATGCAGATCTGGAATTGTCAGTGAAGAGCTGAGAAAGGAGACTGCATTCAAGTGGTGTCAGACCTGCAAATGAGCACAGACAGAGAGAGCCTGGCTGCCAGAGATTTAAGACAAATGTGAGGAGCTTGTACAGCTTTTTTTTCCTTCTTTCCTTTGCCCCCCACTCCCCATCACTCCCCAAAAGCAGCTGGCTTTCCAGAACTCACATTTCTCTCTTCTATTCCAGGTACCGCAACAAGAGGAGACAAACGAACGCCAGTGAATACAAGGAAGTTGGTGCCCTATAGGAGAAGCTGTGGCTTCCTGCAGTGTTCAGTTCATCTGGATGGACTCAGTGGCTACATGTCTATTTAAATATTATTTTTATTAATAATATTTGCAATATTTATAACCTTTAAAAGATTTCAACTGTTCGGTGATTCAATAAGCATAGGTCAAGCATTTTATTTTCAGTGTTTTATTTTTTTATTAAATAATATTTCCTAAAGGGAATCCCACCTAGGTGGTTCTTTGGGATAGAGATATATTTTTATAAAAACTCGTCTTCTTGCTCCGGAGAGAAGAATTTTATATTTATTCTTGTGAATATACTCGAAGCAATTGTATTCCTTGAAATAAAACTTCTAGACAAAGTCAAAATGTCTGCTAATTCCAGCAAATGGTGGTGGATGGAGTTATGTCCAGCAGGCTGCCTGTCACCGGGGATGTTCCCCAGGGCTCAGTCCTGGGACCACTCCTGTTCTGCATCTTCATCAACACATCCTCCTGAAAGCAAAGACATTGAGAGCCTGGAGCATACCCAGAGAAGGGAGGTGGGGAAGGGTCTGGAGCACACATCTGGTGAAGAGCAGCTGAAGGAGCTGGGGGAGCTCAGCTGGAGAAAAGGAGGCTCCGGAGGGAGCCTTCTGTCTCTCCACAACTCCCTGACAGCCGGGGTGGGTCAGGGAATCTGCTTCCAGGGAACAAGGACAGGACGAAAGAAAACGGCCTCAAGCTGTGCCTGGGGAGGTTTGATTGGATATTGGGGAAAATTTGTTCATTCTGAGAGCTCTCCAGCCCTGGCAGAGGCTGTGCAGGGCAGTGGTGGAGGCCCCATCCCTGGAGAGGTTCAACAGACACGTTGATATGGCGCTTGGGGAGACGGGTTATTGGTGGGTTTGGCAGTGCTGGATTGATGCTTGGACCCTGTGATGTCAGAGTGAAACCCAGGGTGCCTTGACTGAGCAGTGTCTTCGAAGCCTCAGCAGTTATACTTGGAGAGAGAAATCACAGTACCATTAATTAGGTGTATCCATGCACCTTAGTTCCAACAGATGGTTTTAACTGGCACAGCAGGAGGAAGCCTCAGAGGACAGCTCCCAGCGCAGGGTATCCAATGTGGACCGCGTGAGAGCAGCACAGATCTTGTCTCAGTCATGCCCTCAGGAAGGTTGTGCTGGCTGTGTGTTGGATTTCAGCAGGGAGGCAGCAGCACAAGCTGATGAGCCTCTGCAGCTGAGCACACGAACACGTGGCAGCTCAGGGTGCGAGTGCAGCTACAGCAAGACACCTGCTTTGGAACCAGCACGAGTCCTCCCCACGGAGTTTCTGCCACAGCATCCGTTGTACGGCTTGGAGCAGGGCAAGGAAAATTTTTGAGTTTGGCCATAAATACCTTGTTGGCCTAAAATAACGATAAAGTAGCCTGCTGAGGTTTAGCTGAACCCCAGGCGTTGGCTCCCTGTGAACAGGAAGGGTTCTTGCAGCACCTGAATCATCCCTGCTAATCCCATCCCTTCTCACACTTTCAGAAGATGTGAGAAAAAGCCCAACCTTTGCGTCATTCCCGGTCACTGCCAGACATCCGGGCAGGCTGCCTTGGTGGGTGTGAGACGGGTGATCCCTGGGCTTGTGCAACAGTGGGTTAGCCTGTAGGGATTATGCTCGCCGTGCTGGCTCTGTGCAGGTAGCCTGTGGCTACCTTCTGCCACCTTCTGAGGTGACCTAAGTGCTCATTGTTGGCTGTGCTAGAGGCCTGTCTTGGCCCAGCCCTCAGTCCAGGTCAGTCAGTGGTTGAGATGACTTTGGTTGGTGTAAAGTGTTCCATGCTCCTTCTGGACCCTCAGCATTGAACGAGAAGAGGATTGTTGGTCATTCCCAGTTAACTGGGTTAACTCACAGGGCCCTCATTAGCTGCTCTTCAGCTTTTCACTTCCTCTCTCCTTCCCCTGTAATCCGGTTGTGACACAGGAACCTGTTCTGCTGGGTAACTGGTGACAGCTAATGGCAATCCCAGCCACAGCTTCATTGTTACACAGCCTTTCCCAGTGGGAAGATGCGGCAAAAATCGATTCTTGGAGCCTCCTTCCATTCTTGCAGTGACCCAGTTAGGATATGTGATGACAAATCCTTTTTCCCCCTCAGGCTTCCCTGCCTGTCCGTAAACTACTCTGGCCTGTCCCTGTTTATCCTCCAGAAACTTTTCCTGGACTCCTGGACAGTCTCAGCCCAGAGGCCTGGCCCCCAAACACTGACCTTTTTGCTCCTCTGCTCCACTTGGCAGGAGAATCCCAGAAGGGCTCCTGAGCAGCCCCTGGAGCTGCAGATGAATCTTTCTCAGACCCACACGCCCCGTGCTGCTCTCGCAGAAGGTCACCACTGCAGTAAGAGCAGCAGCCTGGGCTTTATCGTGCCCTACGCTTTGGGTCAGACACATCTAACAGGAGCAGTCCGCTTTCAGGCCTGTGCAGGATTTGTTTGGAGTTTTTAATCTGTCTTGACTTTTAGCTGACTGTCCTGATCTGGCTTGGGCTTTCTCCACCTATCCTGTTGCTCATCTGACTCCCAGCCCACAGCAGCCCTTCCAGCAGCTGTGTTTTTCTCACTCCTGCACATGATTGAGAAACTGCAGAACTCAGGGCCGCATACCAGCCTGCCACCTCAACAGCTTGTGCTGGCTGGATGGAGATTGCCGGTCCAGCAACCGCACAGCCGGGTCCTGG